>NW_026909177.1:5150428-5473857 GCF_033115175.1 Lepus europaeus
CGAGAAAATCACAGTAAAAATGGTTTTGGAGAAATGCAAAGTCTTTTCATTAGGAAAGTGCATAAAATGTCATCTATACACACAGAAATATCATGTTTGTGTGCCGCAGTTCCTCTAGCTTTCAACCTAAAAAATACGAATGTGTACAGCTGGTGTAACCATGATGAACCAATTAGTGTTTCAACGGTACAAAATTAAATGTTCCCTGATAAAAACAATAAAGTCCAACGATAATATCCAGAAAACACAAACACAGGGGCTTTCACAATATGTTGGATTCAGTTAGCGAAAGCAGAGCCGGATATTTCTGGTTTCATCCAGTCATATCAGGACAAAGTGATTAGGAAATCATATGCAATGGACCGAGAAAATAGCAGTAAAAATGGTTTTGGGAGAAAAGCAAAGCCTTTTCGTTAGGCAAGTGCAGAGAATGTCATCTAGACAAACAGAAATATCATGTTTGTTTGCCGCAGTTCCTCTAGCTTTCTCCCTAGAAATTACAAATGTGCAGAGCTGGTGTTTCCATGTGGAACCAATTACTGTATCCAAGCTCAAAATAAAATGTTCCCCAATAAAAAAATTTCAAAATATTAAAGTCCATTGATAATATCCAGAAAACACAAACACAGAGTCTGTAGCAATATCTGGGATTAAGTTAGCCAAAACAAAACCGAATACTTCCGGTTTCATCCAGTCATATCCGGACAAAGTGGTGTGGAATTCGTATGCAATGTACCGAGAAAATCTCAGTAAAAAGGATTTTGGAAAAAAGCAAAGTCTTTTCATTAGGCAAGTAGATAAAATATCATATAAAAACAGAAATATCATGTTTGTTTACCGCAGTTCCTCTAGCTATCTCCCTAGAAATAACGAATGTGTGGAGCAGGTGTCTCCATGTGGAAACAATTAGTTTTTCCACGAAAAGAATTAAATGTTCCCTGATAAAAAACATTCAAAACAATAAAGTCCATGGTTAATATGCGGAAAACACACACACAGAGACTATAGCAAAATCTGGGATTGAATTAGCCAAAACAAAACCGGATATTTCCGGTTTCATCAAGTCATATCCGGACAAACTGGTGTGGAATTCGTGTGCAATGCAATGCACCGAAAAAATCACAGCAATATATGGGATTGAGTTAGCCAAAACACAAGCAGATATTTCTGGTGTCCCCAGTCATATACGGACAAAGTGGTTTAGAATTCCTATGTAATGGACCGAGAAAATCACAGCACAAATAGTTTTGGAGAAAAGCAAGTCTTTTCGTTAGGCAAATGCATAAAATTTCATCGATACAAACAGAAATATCATGTTTCTTTGCCGCGGTTCCTCTAGCTTTCTCCCTAGAAATTACAAATGTGTAGAGCTGGTGTCTCCATGTGGAACCAATTAGTGTTTCCAAGCACAAAATTAAATGTTCCCTGAAAAAATTATTGAAAAATATAAAGTCCACTGATAATATCAGGAATACACCAACACCGAGGCTGTAGGAATACTTCGGATTGAGTTAGCCAAAACACAACCGGATATTTCCGGTTTCATCCAGTCATATCCGGATAAATGGTGTGGAATTCGTATGCAATGGACTGAGAAAATCACAGTAAAAATGGTTTTGGAGAAAAGCAAAGTGTTTTCGTCAGTCAAGTCCATAAAATGTCATCTATACAAACAGAAATATCATCTATGTTTGCCGCAGTTCCTCTAGCTTTCTCCATATAACATACGAATGTGTAGAGCTGGTGTTCCCATGATGAACCAATTAGTGTTTCAACGGTATGAAATTAAATGTTCCCTGATAAAAAATATTCAAAACCATAAACTCCATAGATAATATCCAGAAAACACAAACACAGAGGCTTTCACAATCTTCCGGATTGAGTTAGCCAAAACACAACCGGATATTTCCGGTTTCATCCAATCATATCCGGACAAACTGGTGTGGAATTCGTATGCAATGGACCGAGAAAATCACAGGACAAATGCTTTGGAGAAAAGCAAAGTCTTTTCATTAGGCAAGTGCATAAAATATCATCTATACAAACAGAAATATCATGTTTGTTTGCCGCAATTCCTCTAGCTTTCTCCCTAGAAAATATGAATGTGTAGGGCTGGTGTCTCCATGTGGAACGAATTAGTGTTTCAAAGCACAAAATAAAATATGTTCCCCGAAAAAAAATATTCAAAATAATAAATTCTGTGGATAATATCAGGAATACACAAACACAGAGTCTGTAGCAATATCTGTGATTGAGTTATCCAAAACACAACCGGATATTTCCCGTTTCTTCCAGTCATATCTGGACAAAGTGGTGTGGAATTTGTATGAAATGAACTGAGAAAATCAAAGTAAAAATGGTTTTGGAGAAAAGAAAAGTCTTTTCTTTGGCAAGTGCATAAATTGTCATCGACACAAACAGAAATATCATGTTTGTTTGCCACAGTTCCTCTAGCTTTCTCCCTGGAAAATACGAATCTGTAGAGCTGGTGTCTCCATGTGGAACGAATTAGTGTTTCCAAGCACAAAAAAAAAATGTTCCCCGAAAAAAACATTCAAAAAAATAAAGTCGGTGGATAATGTAAGGAATACACAAACACAGAGGCTGTACCAATATCTGGGATTGAGTTAGCCAAAACACAACCAGATATTTCTGGATTCATCCAGTCATTTCCCGACAAATGGTGTGGAATTTGTATGCAATAGACTGAGAAAATCACAGTAAAAATTGGTTTGGAGAAAAGCAAAGTCTTTGCGTTAGGCAAGTGCATAAAATGTCATCTGGACAAACTGAAATATCATGTTTGTTTGCCGCAGTTCCTCTAGCTTTCCCCCTAGAAAATACAAATATGTAGAGCTGGTGTCTCCATGTGGAACCAGTTACTGTATCAAGGTCAAAATATAATGTTCCCCGATAAAAGACATTCAAAACAATAATGTCTGTGGATATCATCTAGAAAAAACAAACACAGAGACTGTAGCAATATCTGGGATTGACTTAGCCAAAACACTACCGGATATTTCCGGTTTCATCCAGTCAAATCCGGACAAACTGGTGTGGATTTTGTATGCAATGGACTGTGAAAATCACAGTAAAAATGGTTTTGGGGAAAAGTAAAGTCTTTACGTTAGGCAAGTGCATAAAATGTCATCTATACAAACAGAAATATCATGTATGTTTGCCGCAATTCCTCTAGCTTTCTCCCGACAAAATAGGAATGTGTAGAGCTGGTGTTCCCAATATGAACCAATTTGTGTTTCAACGGTACAAAATTAAATGTTCCCTGATAAAAACTTTCAAAACAGTAAGTCCGTTGATAATATCCAGAAAACACAAACACCGAGTCTGTAGCAATATTTCGGATTGAGTTAGCCAAAACACAACCAGATATTTCTGGTTTCACCCAGTCATATCCGGATAAAGTTGTGTGGAATTCATATGCAGTTAACCGAGAAAATCACAGTAAAATGGTTTTGGAGAAAATCAAAGTGTTTTCGTTAGGCAAGTGCATAAAATGTCATCGATACAAACAGAAATATCATAAATGTTTGTCGCAGTTCCTCTAGCGTTCTCCCAAGAAAATACAAATGTGTAGATCTGGTGTCTCCATGTGAAAACTATTAGTGTTTCCAAGCACAAAATTAAATGTTCCCTGAAAAAAAAACATTCAAAAAAATGATGTCCGTGGATAATATCAGGAATGAACCAGCACAGAGGCTGTACCAATATTTTGGATTGAGTTAGCGAAATATAAGCAGATATTTCTGGTTTCATACAGTCACATGCGGACAAACTGGTGTGGAATTCGTATGCTATGGACCGAGAAAATCACAGTAAAATGGTTTTAGAGAAAAGCAAACTCTTCTCATTAGGCAAGTCGATAAAATATCATCGATACATACAGAAATATCATGTTTGTTTGCCAGAGTTCCTCTAGCTTTCTCCCTAGAAAATACGAATCTGTAGAGCTGGTGTCTCCATGTGGAACGAATTAGTGTTTCCAAGCACAAAAAAAAAATGTTCCCCGAAAAAAACATTCAAAAAAATAAAGTCGGTGGATAATGTAAGGAATACACAAACACAGAGGCTGTACCAATATCTGGGATTGAGTTAGCCAAAACACAACCAGATATTTCTGGATTCATCCAGTCATATCCCGACAAATGGTGTGGAATTCGTATGCAATGGACTGAGAAAATCACAGAAAAAATGCTTTTGGAGAAAATCAAAGTGTTTTCGTTAGGCAAGTGCATAAAATGTCATCGATACAAACATCAATATCATGTTTCTTTGCTGCATTTCCTCTAGCTTTCTCCCTAGAAAATACGAATGTGTAGAGCTGGTGTCCCCATGATGAACCAATTAATTTTTTTTCTGATACAAAATGAAATGTTCCCTGATAAAAATATTCAAAACAATATAGTCCATCGATAATATCCGGAAAACATAAACACAGAGTCTGTAGCAATATCTGGGTTTGAGTTAGCCAAAACAAAACCGAATATTTCTGGTTTCATCCAGTTATATCCGGACAAAGTGGTTTGGAATATGTATGCAATGGACCGCGAAAACCACAGTAAAAATGGTTTTGGAGAAAAGCAAAATCTTTTCGTTAGGCAAGTGCATAAAATGTCATCTATACAAAGAGAAATATCATGTTTGTTTGCCGCAGTTCCTCTAGCTTTCTCCCTAGAAAATACGAATATGTACAGCTGGAGTCTCCATGTGGAACCAATTACTGTATCCAAGCTCAAAATAAAACGTTCCCCGATAAAAAATATTCAAAACAATAAATTCCATTGATAATATCCAGAAAACACAAACACAGAGGCTGTAGCAATATCTGGAATTGAGTTAGCTAAAACACAACCGGATATTTCTGGTTTCATCCAGTCATATACGGAGAAAGTGGTTTCGAATTCGTATGTAATGGACCGAGGAAATCACACAAAAAATGGTTTTCGAGAAAAGCAACGTATTTTCATTAGGCAAGTGCATAAAATCTCATGGATACAAACAGAAATATCATGTTTGTTTGCCACAGTTCCTCTAGCTTTTAGAAAATAGGAATTTGTAGAGCTTGTGTCTCCATGTGGAACCAATTACTATAACCAAGTTCAAAATAAAATATTCCCTGATAAAAAACATTCAAAACAGTAAAATCCGTGGATAATATCAGGAATACACAAACACAGAGGCTGTAGCAATATCTTGGATTGAGTTAGCCAAAACAAAACCAGATATTTCCAGTTTAATCCAGTCATATCCAAACAAACTGGTGTGGAATTCGTATGCAATGGAACGAGAAAATCACAGTAAAAATTGTTTTGGAGAAAAACAATGTCTTTTCGTTAGTCAAGTACATAAAATGTCATCTATACAAACAGAAATATCATGTTTGTTTGCCGCAGTTCCTCTAGCTTTCTCCAAATAAAATACGAATGTGTAGAGTTGGTGTCTACCTGTGGAAACAATTAGTGTTTCGCAGCACAAAATTAAATGTTCCCTGATAAAAAACATTCAAAACAATAAAGTCTGTGGATAATATCAGGAATACACAAACCCAGAGCCTGTAGCAATATCTGGAATTGAGTTAGCCAAAACACAACCGGATATTTCTGGTTTCAGCCAGTCATTTCCAGACAAAGTGGTGTGGAATTCGTATCAATGGACCGAGAAAATCACAGTAAAAATGGTTTTGGAGAAAAGCAAAGTCTTTTCATTAGTCAAGTGCATAAAATGTCATCTATACGACCATGAATATCATGTTTGTTTGCCGCATTTCCTCTAAGTTTCTACCTAGAAAAAAGGAATGTGTAGATCTAGTGTCTCCATGTGGAACCAATTAGTGTTTCCAAGCACAAGATTAAATGTTCCCTGAAAAAAGAATTTGAAAAAAATGAAGTCCTTAGATAATCAGGAATACAAAACACAGTGGCTGTAGCAATATCTGGGATTCAGTTAGCCAAATCACAACCGGATATTTCCAGCTTCATCCAGTCATATCCAGACAAACTGGTGTGGAATTCATATGCAATGGACCGAGAAAATCACAGTAAAAATAGTTTTGGAGAAAAGCAAAGTCTTTTCATTAGGCAAATATATAAAATATCATCGATACAAACAGAAATATCATGTTTGTTTGCGGTAGTTCCTCTAGCTTTCTGCTTACAAAATATGAATGTGTAGAGCTGGTGTACCCATGAGGAACCATTAGTGTTTCAACGGTACAAAATTAAATGTTCCCTGATAAAACATTCAAAACAATAAAGTCCATCAATAATATCTAGAAAACATAAACACAGAGGCTGTAGCAATATCTGGGATTGAGTTATCTAAAACAAAACCGGATATTTCCGGTTTCATCCAGTTATACCTGGACAAAGTGGTTTGGAATTTGTATGCAATGGACCGAGAAAATCACAGTAAAAATGGTTTTGGAGAAAAGCAAAGCCTTTTCATTAGGCAAGTGCATAAAATGTCATCTATACAAACAGAAATATCATGTTTATTTGCTGCAGTTCCTCTAGCTTTCTCCCTAGAAAATACGAATATGTACAGCTGGAGTCTCCATGTGTCACTAATTACTGTATCCAAGCTCAAAATAAAACGTTCCCCGATAAAAAACATTCAAAACAATAAAGTCCATTGATAATATCCAGAAAAAACAAACACAGAGGCTGTAGCAATATCTGGGATTGAGTTAGCCAAAACAAAATCAGATATTTCTGGTTTCGTCTAGTCATATCCGGACAAAGTGGTGTGGAATTCGTATGCAATGGACCTAGAAAAAGACACTAAAAATGGTTTGGAGAGAAGCAGTCTTTTCGTTAGGCAAGTGCATAAAATTTCATATATACAAAGAGAAGTATCATGTTTTTTGGCCGCAGTTCCGCTAGCTTTTTCCCTAGAAAATATGAATGTGTAGAGCTGGTGTCCCCATGATGAACCAATTAGTGTTTCAATGGTACAAAATTAAATGTTCCCTGATTAAAACATTCAAAACAATAAAGTCCATTGATAATATCCAGAAAACACAAACACAGAGGCTTTCACAATATTTTGGATTGAATTAGCCAAAACACAACCTGATATTTCTGGTTTCATCCAGTCATATCCTGACAAACTGGTGTGCAATTCGTATGCAATGGTCCGAGATAATCACAGTAAAAATGGTTTTGGAGGAAAGCAAAGTCTTTTCGTTAGGCATGTGCATAAACTGTCATCTATACAAACAGAAATATCATGTTTGTTTGCCGCAGTTCCTCTAGCTTTCTCCCTAGACATTTTGAATGTGTAGAGCTGGTGTCCACATGATGAACCAATTCGTGTTTCTATGGAACAAAAATAAATATTCTCTGCCGGCACCACGGCTCACTAGGCTAATCCTCCGCCTTGCGGCTCCGGCACACCAGTTTCTAGTCCCGGTCGGGGCACCGGTCCTGTCCCGGTTGCCCCTCTTCCAGGCCAGCTCTCTGCTGTGGCCAGGGAGTGCAGTGGAGGATGGCCCAAGTGTTTGTGCTCTGCACCCTATGGGAGACCAGGACAAGCACCTGGCACCTGCCATCGGATCGGTGCGGGCTGCCGGCCACAGCGCGCCTACCTCGGCGGCCATTGGAGGGTGAACCAACGGCAAAGGAAGACCTTTCTCTATGTCTCTCTCTCTCACTGTCCACTCTGCCTGTCAAAATAAATAAAAAATTTAAAAAAAAAATGTTCTCTGATACAAATTTTCAAAACAATAAAGTCCATCGATAATATCCAGAAAAACAAACACAGGGGCTGTAGCAAAATTTGGAATGAGTTAGCCAAAACACAATTGGATATTTATGGTTTCATCCAGTCATATCCGGACAAAGTGGTGTGGAATTCGTATGCAATGGACCGAGAAAATCACAGTAAAAATGGTTTTGGAGAAAAGCTAAGTGTTTTCGTTAGGCAACTGCATAAAATGTCATCTATACAAATGGAAATATCATCTTTGTTTGCCGCAGATCCTCTAGCATTCGCCCTAGAAAATATGAATATGTAGAGCTGGTGTCCTCATGATGAAGTAATTAGTGTTTCAACGGGACAACATTAAATCTTCCCTCATAAAAAAAATCAAAAGAATAAAGTCCATCGATAATATCCAGAAAACACAAACTCAGAGACTTTGACAATATTTCGGATTGAGTTAACCAAAACACAACCAGATATTTCTGGTTTAATCCAGTTATATCCGGACAAAGTTGTGTGGAATTCGTATGCAATGGACTGAGAAAATCACAGTAAAAATGGTTTTGGAGAAAAGCAAAGTCTTTACGTAAGGCAAGTGCATAAAATGTCATCTATACAAACAGAAATATCATGTTTGTTTGCCGCAGTTCCTCTAGCTTTTTCCCTAGAAAATACGAATGTGTAGAGCTGGTGTTCCCATGATGAAGCAATTAGTGTTTCAACGGAACAAAATGAAATGTTCCCTGATAAAAATATTCAAAACAATAAAGACCATCGATAATATCCAGAAAAAACAAACAAAGAATCTTTCACAATATTTCAGATTGAGTTAGCCAAAACACAACCGGATATTTCTGATTTCATCCAGTCATATCTGGACAAACTGGTGTGGAATTCGTATGCAATGGACCGAGAAAATCACAGTAAAAATGGTTTTGGAGAAAAGCAATGTCTTTTCATTAGGCAAGTGCATAAAATGTCATCTAGGCAAACAGAAATATCAAGTTTGTTTGCCGCAGTGCCTCTGCTTTCTCCCTAGAAAATACAAATGTGTAGAGCTGGTTTATTGATGTGGAACCAATTACTGTATCCAAACTCAAAAGAAAAAGTTGCCCGATAAAAAACATTCAAAACAATAAAGTCCATTGATAATATCCAGAAAACACAAACACAGAGGCTGTAGCAATATCTGGGATTGAGTTAGACAAAACAAAACCGGATATTTCCGGTTTCATCCAGTCATATCGGACAAACTGGTGTGGAATTCTTATGCAATGTACCGTGAAAATCACAGTAACAATGGTTTTGGAGAAAAGCAAAGTCTTTTCGTTAGGCAAGTGCATAAAATGTCATCTACACATACATAAATATCATGTTTGCCACAGTTCATCTAGCTTTCTCCCAAAAAATACGAATGTGTAGAGCTGGTGTCCCCATAATGAACCAATTAGTGTTTCTACTGTACAAAATGAAATATTCCCTGAAAAAAATATTGAAAACAATAAAGTACATCGATAATATCATGAAAACACAAACACAGAGGCTTTCACAATATTTTGGATTGAGTTAGCCAAAACACAACCGGATATTTCCGGTTTCATCCAGTCATATCCAGACAAAGTGGTTTGGAATTCGTATGCAATGGATCGAGAAAATCACAGTAAAAATGGTTTTGGAGAAAAGCAAAGTCTTTTCGTTAGGCAAGTGCATACAATGTCATCTAGAAAAACAGAATTACGTTTGTTTGCAGCATTTCCTCTAGCTATCTCGTTAGAAATTATGAATGTGTAGAGCTGGTGTCTCCATTTGGAACTTAGTAGGGTTTCCATGCACAATATTAAATGTTCCCTAAAAAAACATTCAAAACAATAAAGTGCATGGATAATATCAGGAAAACACACACACAGAGGCTGTAGCAATATCTGGGATTGAGTTAGCCAAAACAAAACTAGATATTTCCGTTTTCATACAGTCATATCCGCAGAAACTGGTGTGGATTTCGTATGCAATGGAATGAGAAAATCACAGTAAAAATGGTTTGGAGAAAAGCAAAGTCTTTTCGTTAGGCAATAGCATAATATGTCATCTAGAGAAACAGAAATATCATGTTTGTTTGCCGCAGTTCCTCTAGTTTCTCCCTAGAAAATACGAATGTGTAGAGCTGGTGTCCCCAAATGGAACCAATTAGTGTTTCTACGGTACAAAATAAAATGTTCCCCGAAAAAAACAGTCAAAACAGTAAAGTCCATTGATAATATCCGGAAAACACAAACACAGAGTCTGTAGCAATATATGTGATTGAGTTAGCCAAAACACAAACGGATATTTCTGGTTTCATCCAGTCATATGCCGAGAAAGTAGTTTGGAATTCATATGCACTTGAAAAGAAAATCACTTTAAAAATCATTTTGGAGAAAAGCAAAGTCTTTTCATTAGGCAAGTGCATAAAATGCCATCTATACAAAAGAAATATCATGTTTGTTTGCCACAGTTCCTCGAGCTTTCTCCCTAAAAACACAAATGTGTAGAGCTGGTGTCCCCATGATGAACCATTTAGTGTTTAACGGTACAAAATGAAATGTTCCCTAATAAAAAATTCAAAATCATAAAGTCCATCGATAATATCCAGAATACACAAACACAGAGGCTTTCACAATATTTCGGATTGAGTTAGCCAAAACACAACCTGATATTTCTGGTTTCATCCAGTCATATCCGGACAAAATCATGTGTAATTCATATGCAGTGGGCTGAGAAAATCAGAGTACAAATGGTTTTGGAGAAAAGTGATGACTTTTCATTAGGGAAGTGCATAAAATGTCATCCATACAAACAGAAATATAATCTTTGTTTGCCGCATTTCCTCTAGCTTTCTCCCTAGAAAACACAAATGTGTAGAGCTGGTGTCTCCATGTGGAAACAATTAGTGATTCCAAGCACAAAATGAAATGTTCCCTCATAAAAAAACATTCAAAACAATAAGTCTGTGGATAATATTAGGAATACACAAACACAGAGGCTGTAGCAATATCTGGAATTGAGTTAGCCAAAACACAAATGGATATTTCCGGTTTCCTCCAGTCATATCCGGAGAAACTGGTGTGGAATTCGTATGCAGTGGACCGAGAAAATCAGAGTACAAATGGTTTTGGAGAAAAGCAAAGTCTTTTCGTTAGGCAAGTGCATAAAATGTCATCTATACAAACAGAATTATCATGTTTGTTTGACGCAGTTCCTCTAGCTTTCTCCCTAGATAATATGAATGTGTAGAGCTGGTGTTAACATGAAGAACGAATTAATGTTACTACGGTACAAAATGAAATGTTCCCTGATAAAAACATTCAAAACAATGAAGTCCATTGATAATATCCAGTAAAGCTAAACAAAGAGGCTTTCACAATATTTCGGATTGAGTTAGCCAAAACACAACCAAATATTTCTGGTTTCATCCAGTCATATACGCACAAACTGGTGTGGAATTCGTAAGCAATGGACCAAGAAAATCACAGTGCAAATGGTTTTGGAGAAAAGCAAAGAGTTTACTTTACAAGTGCATAAAATGTCATCTATACAAACATATATCTCGTTTATTTGCCACAGTTCCTCTAGCTTTCTCCCTAGAAAATACGAATGTGTACAGCTGGTGTCTCCTTGTGGAAACAATTAGTGATTCCAAGCACAAAATGAAATGTTCCCTGATAAAAAAAAACACTCAAAACAATAAAGTCTGTGGATAATATCAGGAATAAACAAACACAGAGTCTGTAGCAATATCTGGGATTGAGTTAGCCAAAACACAAATGGATATTTCTGCTTACATCCAGTCATATCCGGAGAAACTGGTGTGGAATTCGTATGCAATGGACCGAGAAAATCACAGTACAAATGGTTTTGGAGAAAAGCAAAGTCTTTTCGTTAGGCAAGTGCAAAAAATGCCATCTATACAAACAGAAATATCATGTTTGTTTGCCGCAGTTCCTCTAGGTTTCCCCTAGAAATACAAATGTGTAGAGCTGGTGTCCCCATGATGAACCAATTAGTGTTTCAACGGTACAAAATGAAATGTTACCTAATAAAAAATTCAAAACCATAAAGTCCATCGATAACATCCAGAATACACAAACAGAGAGTCTTTCACAATATTTCGGATTGAGTTAGCCAAAACACAACCTGATATTTCTGGTTTCATCCAGTCATATCCGGACAAAGTGGTGTGGAATTCGTATCCAATGGACCGAGAAAATCACAGTACAAATGATTTTGGAGAAAAGCAATGTCTTTTCATTAGGCAAGTACATAAAATGTCATCTATACAAACAGAAATATCATGTATGTTTGTCGCAGTTCCTCTAGCTTTCTCCCTATAAAATACGAATGTGTAGAGCTGGTGTCTCCTTGTGGAAACAATTAGTGATTAAAAGCACAAAATTAAATGTTCCCTGGTAAAAAAAATTTCAAAAGAATAAAGTCCGTGGGTAATATCACAAATACACAAACACAGAGGCTGTAGCAATATCTGGAATTGAGTTAGGCAAAACAAAAACGGTTATTTCCGGTTTTCTCCAGTCATATCCGGAGAAACTGGTGTGGAATTCATATGCAATGGACCGAGAAAATCACAATACAAATGGTGTTGGAGAAAAGTCTTTTGCTTAGGCAAGTGCATAAAATGTCATCTATACAAACAGAAATATCATGTTTGTTTGTAATTTCCTATACCTTTCACACTAGAAAATAAAAATATGTAGAGCTGGTTTCTGCATGTGGAACCAATTACTGTATCCAAGCTCAAAATAAAATGTTCCCAGATAAAAAAAACTTTCAAAACAATATAGTCCATTGTTAATATCCATAAAACAGAAACATAGAGGCTGTAGCAATACCTGGGATTGAGTTAGCCAAAACACAACCGGATATTTCTAGTTTCATCCAGTCATATCTGGACAAAGTGGTGTGGAATTCGTATGCAATGGATCGAGAAAATCACAGTAAAAATGGTTTTGGAGAAAAGCAAAGTCTTTTCGTTAGGGAAGTGCATAAAATGTCAACTATAGAAACAGAAATATCATATTTGTTTGCGGCAGTTCCTCTAGCTTTCTATCTATAAAATACGAATATGTAGGGCTGGTGTCTTCATGTGGAACCAATTACTGTATCCAAGCTCAAAATAAAATGCTCCCCGATAAAACAAAAAACTTTCAAAACAATAAAGTGCATTGATAATATGCAGAAAACACAAACACAGAGGCTGTAGCAATATCTGGCATTAGTTTAATAAAAAAAAAAAAAAACGGATATTTCAGGTGTCATCCAGTCATATCCGGACAAACTGTTGTGGAATTCGGATACAATGAACTGAGAAATCACATTAAAAATTGTTTTGGAGGAAAGCAATGTCTTTTCGTTAGGCAGGTAGATAAAATATCTTCGATATAAACAGAAATATCATGTTTGTTTTCCGCAGTTCCTCTAGCTTTCTCCCTGGAAAATACGAATGTGTAGAGCTGGTGTCTCCATGTGGAAACAATTAGTGTTTCCAAGCACAAAATTAAATATTCCCTGATAAAAAAAATTCAAAACAATAAAGTCCATGGATAATATCAGGAATACACAAAACAGAGGCTGTAGCAATATCTGGGATTGAGTTAGCCAAAACACAAACGGATATTTCCGTAATCATCCAGTCATATCCGGACAAACTGGTGTGGAATTCGTATGCAATGGACCGAGAAAATCACAGTAAAAATGGTTTTGGAGACACGCAAAATCTTTTCGTTAGGCAAGTGCATAAAATGTCATCTATACAAACAATAACATCATGTTTGTTTCCCCCAGTTCCTCTAGCTTTCTCCCTAGAAAATACAAATGTGTAGAGCTGGTGTCCCCATGATGAACCAATTAGTGTTTCAACGGTACAAAATTAAATGTTCCCTGATAAAAACATTCAAAACAATAAAGTCCATCGATAATATCCAGAAAACACAAACACAGAAGCTTTCACTGTATTTCGGATTGAGTTAGCCAAAACACAACCGGATATTTCTGGTTTAATCCAGTCATATCCGGACAAAGTGGTTTAGAATTCGTATGCAATGGAGCAAGAAAAGCAGAGTAAAAATGGTTTTGGAGAAAAGCAAAGTCTTTTCGTTAGGCAAGTGCATAAAATGTCATCTACAGAAACAGAAATATCATGTTTGTTTGCCGCAGTTTCACTAGCTTTCTCGCTAGAACATACGAATGTGTAGAGCTGGTGTCCCCATGATGAACCAATTAGTATTTCTACAGTAAAATTAAATATTCCCTGATAAAAAACATTCAAAACAATAAGGCTGTGGATAATATCAGGAATGCACAAACACAGAGGCTGTAGCAATATCTGGGATTGAGTTAACCAAAACAAAACCGGATATTTCCAGTTTCATCCAGTCATATCCGGACAAAGTGGTGTGGAATTTGTATGCAATGGACCGAGAAAATCACAGTAAAAATGGTTTTGGGGAAAAGCAAAGTCTTTTCATTAGGCAAGTACATAAAATGTCATCTAGACAAACAGAAATATCATGTTTGTTTGCCGCAATTCCTCTCGCTGTCTCCCTAGAAAATACGAATGTGTAGAGTTTGTGTTCCCCTGATGAATCAATTAATGTTTCAACGGTACAAAATTAAATGTTCCCTGAAAAAAACATTCAAAACAATAAGTCCTTTGATACTATCCAGAAAACACAAACTCGGTGGCTGTAGCAATATCTGGGATTGAGTTAGCCAAAACACAACCGGATATTTCTGGTTTCATCCAGTCATATCCGGACAAATGGTGTGGAATTCGTATGCAATGGACTGAGAAAATCACAGTAAAAATGCGTTTGGAGAAAAGCAAAGCGTTTTCATTAGGCAAGTGTATAAAATGTCATCTATACAAACAGAAATATCATGTTTGTTTTCCGCAGTTCCTCTAGCTTTCTCCCTAGAAAATATGAATGTGTAGAGCTGGTGTACCCATGATGAACCAAATAGTGTTTCTACGGTACAAAATTAAATATTCCCTGCTAAAAACATTCAAAATAATAAAGTCCATCATAATATCCAGAAAACACAAACACAGAGGCTTTCACAGTATTTCGGTTTGAGTTAGCCAAAACACAGCCAGATATTTCTGGTTTCATCCAGGCATATCCGGACAAAATGGTGTGGAATTCATATGCATTGGACCAAGAAAATCACAGTAAAAATTGTTTTGGAGAAAAGCAAAGTCTTTACATTAGACAAGTGCATAAAATCTCATCGATACAAACAAAAATATCATGTTTGTTTGCTGCAGTTCCTCTTGTTTCTCCCTAGAAAATACAACTTTGTAGTGCTGGTGTCTCCATGTGGAACCATTTAGTGTTTCGAAGCACAAAATTAAATGTTCCCTGAAAAAAAAAAACATTGAAAAATATGAAGTCCATGGATAATATCAGGAAAACACAAACACAGAGTCTGTATCAATATTTCGGATTGAGTTAGCCAAAACACATCCAGATATTTCTGGTTTCGTCTAGTCATATCTGGACAAATGGTGTGGAATTCGTATGCAATGGACCGAGAAAATCACAGTAAAAATTGGTTTGGAGAAAAGCAAAGTGTTTTCGTTAGGCAAGTGCATAAAATGTCATCTATACAAACAGAAATATCATGTTTGTTTGCCGCAGTTCCTCTAGATTTCTCCCTTGAAAATACAAATATGTACAGCTGGTGTCTCCATGCAGAACAAATTGGTGTTTCCAAGTACAAAATTAAATGTTCCATGAAAAAAAAAAACAATGAAAAATATGAAGTCCATGGATATTATCAGGAATATACAAAAACAGAGGCTGTAGCAATATCTGTGATTGAGTTAGCCAAACACAACATATATTTCTGGTTTCATCCAGTCATATCCGGACAAACTGGTGTGGAATTCGTATGCAATGGACCGAGAAAATCACAGTAAAAATGGTTTTGGAGACATGCAAAATCTTTTCGTTAGGCAAGTGCATAAAATGTCATCTATACAAACAATAACATCATGTTTGTTTCCCCCAGTTCCTCTAGCTTTCTCCCTAGAAAATACGAATGTTTAGAGCTGGTGTCCCCATGATGAACCAATTAGTGTTTCAACGGTACAAAATTAAATGTTCCCTGATAAAAACATTCAAAACAATAAAGTCCATCGATACTATCCAGAAAACACAAACACAGAAGCTTTCACTGTATTTCGGATTGAGTTAGCCAAAACACAACCGGATATTTCTGGTTTAATCCAGTCATATCCGGACAAAGTGGTTTAGAATTCGTATGCAATGGAGCAAGAAAAGCAGAGTAATAATGGTTTTGGAGAAAAGCAAAGTCTTTTCATTAGGCAAGTGCATAAAATGTCATCTACAGAAACAGAAATATCATGTTTGTTTGCCGCAGTTTCACTAGCTTTCTCGCTAGAACATACGAATGTGTAGAGCTGGTGTCCCCATGATGAACCAATTAGTATTTCTACAGTAAAATTAAATATTCCCTGATAAAAAACATTCAAAACAATAAGGCTGTGGATAATATCAGGAATGCACAAACAATTAGTGTTTCAACGGTACAAAATTAAATGTTCCCTGAAAAAAACATTCAAAACAATAAGTCCTTTGATACTATCCAGAAAACACAAACTCGGAGGCTGTAGCAATATCTGGGATTGAGTTAGCCAAAACACAACCGGATATTTCTGGTTTCATCCAGTCATATCCGGACAAATGGTGTGGAATTCGTATGCAATGTTCCGAGAAAATCACAGTAAAAATGGTTTTGGAGACAAGCAAAATCTTTTCGTTAGCCAAGTGCATAAAATGTCATCTATACAAACAGAAATATCATGTTTGTTTGCCACAGTTCCTCTAGCTTTCTCCCTAGAAAATACGAATGTGTAGAGCTGGTGTCTCCATGTGGAAACAATTAGTGTTTCGCAGCACAAAATTAAATGTTCCCTGAAAAAAAAAACATTCAAAACAATAAAGTCTGTGGATAATATCAGGAATACACAAACACAGAGGCGGTAACAATAGCTGGGATTGAGTTAGCCAAAACACAACTGGATATTTCCGGTTTCATCCAGGCATATCCGGAGAAAGTGGTGTGGAATTCATATGCAATGGACCGAGGAAATTACAGTAAAAATGGTTTTGGAAAAAAACAAAGTCTTTTCGTTAGGCAAGTGAATAAAATGTCATCTATACAAACAGAAAGATCATTTTTGTTTGCAGCAGTTCCTCTAGCATTCTCCCTAGAAAATACGAATGTGTAGAGCTGGTGTTGCATTATGAACCTATTTGTGATTCAATGGTACAAATTTAAATGTTCCCTGATAAAAACATTCAAAACAATAAGTTTCTTGATAATATCAAGAAAACACAAACACAGAGGATGTAGCAATATTTCGGATTGAGTTAGCCAAAACACAACCTGATATTTCTGCTTTCATCCAGTCATATCCGGAAGACTGGTGTGGAATTCGTATGCAATGGACCGAGATAATCACAGTAAAATTGGTTTTGGAGAAAAGCAAAGTCTTTTTGTTAGGTAAGTGCATAAAATGTCATCTATACAAACAGAAATATCATGTTTGTTTGCCGCAGTTCCTCTAGGTTTCTCCGTAGAATATACGAATGTGTAGAACTGGTGTCTCCATGTGGAACCAATTACTGTATCCCAGCTCAAAATAAAATGTTCCCCAATAAAAAACATTCAAAACAATAAAGTCTGTTGATAATATCCAGAAAACACAAACACAGAGGCTGTAGCAATATCTGGGATTGAGTTAGCCAAAACAAAACCGGATATTTCCGGTTTCATCCAGTCATATCCGGACAAAGTGGTGTGGAATTCGAATGCCATGGACCTTGAAATTCAGAGTAAAAATGGTTTTGGAGAAAAGCAAATTTTTTTCGTTAGGCAAGTGCATAAAATGTCAACCATACAAAAATTAATATCATGTTTGTTTGCTGCAGTTCCTTTAGCTTTCTCCCTAGAAAATAAGAAAATGTAGAGCTGGTGTTCCCATGATGAACCAATTAGTTTTTCCACGGTACAAAATTAAATGTTCCATGATAAAAACCTTCAAAACAATAAGTCCCTCGATAATATCCAGAAAACAGAAACACAGAGGCTTTCATAATATTTTGTATTGAGTTAGCCAAAACACAACCAGATATTTCTGGTTTCATCCAGTCATATCCGGACAAACTGGTGAGGAATTTGTATGCAATGGACCGAGAAAATCACAGTAAAAATGGTTTTGGATAAAAGCAAAGTCTTTTCGTTAGGCAAGTGCATAATATGTTATCTATACAAACAGAAATAGTATGTTTGAGTGCCGCAGTTCCTCTAGCTTTCTCCGCAGAAAATACGAATGTGTAGAGCTGGTGTCTCCTTGTGGAACGAATTAGTGTTTCTACGGTACAAAACTAAATATTCCCCGATAAAAAACACAAACAAGACAAGTATCTGCTAATACTAACTGATAGAATCAAAAAGGGAGAGAAAGATCCAACATGGGAAGTGGGATACACAGCAGACTCATAGGATGGCAGATGTCCTAAACAACACTCCGGCCTCAGAATCAGCCCTCAAGGCATTCAGATCTGGCTGAAGAGCCCATGAGAGTATAGCAGGCATGGAAAGCCAAGATATCATGGGAAAAAAAAAAGACCTAAATGAATGATCTCTGTGAGTGAGATCCCAGTGGAAAGAACGGGGCCATCAAAGAAGGAGGTACCCTTCTCCGAAGGGAGGAGAGAATCTCCACTTTGACTATGACCCTATCTGAATAAGACCAAAGTCAGCGAACTCTAAAGGCTTCCATAGCCCTGGCAACTCATGACTAGAGCCTAGGGAGATTACTGACGCCATGAACAGGAGTGTCAAATTGTTAAGTCAGCAACAGGAGTCACTGTGTACTTACACCCCATGCGGGATCTGTCCCTAATGTGTCGTCTAAAGCCAAGTGATGCTATGACTGGTACTGAAACAGTATTTTTATACTTTGCGTTTCTGTGTGGGCGCAGACTGATGAGGTCTTTGCTAATTATATACTGAAGTGATCTTCTGTATATAAAGAGAATTGGAAATGAAAAAAAAAAAAACAACCTGGTGTTAAAATGGAAATGGCATAGAAAATTAATTATTTTGAAAAAAAAAATTATGTAGGATCTCTGTCTTTAATGTGCTGTACATTGCTATTTAATGCTATAATTAGTAATCCAATGGTAGTTTTTTCACTCGATGTTGCTATATGGGCAAAATGTTGAAACCTTTACCTAATATATACTAAATTGATCTTCTGTATACAAAGAGAATTGAAAATGAATATTTACATGAATGGAAGGGGAAAGGGAGCGGGAGGGGGGAGGGTTGCGGGCGGGAGGGAAGTTATGGGAGGGGGGAAGCCATTGTAACCCACAAGCTATACTTTGGAAATTTATATTCATTAAATAAAAGTTTAATAAAAAAAAAAAACAATAAAGTCCGTGGATAATATCAGGAATACACAAACACAGAGGCTGTAGCAATATCTGGGATTGAGTTAGCCAAAACAAAACCGGATATTTCCGGTATCATCCAGTCATATCCGGACAAACTGGTGTGGAATTCGTATGCAATGGCCCGAGAAAATCACAGTAAAAATGGTTTTGGAGAAAAGCAAAGTCTTTTCGTTAGGCAAGTGCATAAAATGTCATCGATACAAACAGAAATATCATGTATGTTTGCAGCAGTTCCTCTAGCTTTGTCCCTAGAAAATACGAATGTGTAGAGCTGGTGTCTGCATGTGGAACCAAATAGTTTTTCCAAGCACAAAATTAAATATTCCCTGATAAAAACATTCAAAACAATAAAGTCCGTGGATAATATCAGGAATACACACATACAGAGGCTGTCGCAATATCTTGGATTGAGTTAGCCAACACAAAACTGGATATTTCCGGTTTTATCCAGTCATATCCAGACAAACTGTTGTGGTAATCCTATGCCATGGACCGAGAAAATCACAGTAAAAATGGTTTTGGAGAAAAGCAAAGTCTTTTCGTTAGGCAAGTGCATAAAATGTCATCGATACAAACAGAAATATCCTGTTTGTTAGCCGCAGTTCCTCTAGCTTTCTCCTTAGAAAATACAAATATGTAGAGCTGGTGTCTCCATGTGGAACCAATTGGTGTTTCCAAGCACAAAATTAAATGTTCCCTGATAGAAAACATTCAAAACAATAAAGTCCGTGGATAATATCCGGAAAACACAAACACAGAGGCTGTAGCAATATCTGGGATTGAGTTAGCCAAAACACAGGCTGATATTTCTGGTTTCATCCAGTCGTATCCTGACAAAGTGGTGTGGAACTCGTATGCAATTGACACAGACAATCACAGTAAAAATGGTAGTGGAGAAAAGCAAAGTGTTTCCATTTAGCAAGTGCATAAAATGTCACCTATACAAACAGAAATATCATGTTTGTTTGCCGCAGTTCATCTAGCTTTCTCCCTAGAAAATACGAATGTGTAGAGCTGGTGTCTCCATGTGGAACCAATTAGTGTTTCCAAGCACAAAATTAAATGTTCCCTGAGAAAAAACATTCAAAATAATATAGTCTGTCCATAATATCCAGAAGACACAAACACAGAGGCTGTCGCAACATGTGGGATTGAGTTAGCCAAAATACAACCGGATATTTCTGGTTGCATGCAGTCATATCCGGACAAAGTGGTGTGGAATTCATATGCAATGGACCAAGAAAATCACAGTACAAATGATTTTGGAGAAAAGCAAAGTCTTTACATTAGGCAAGTGCATAACATGTCATCTATACAAATCGAAATATCATGTTTGTTTTCCGCACTTCCTTTTTTTTTTCACTTTATACATGTTTAATTAGGATAGGCATAAACCAAAACAGAAAAAAAAAAGATAAAGTGTCACTGTCACTTTGTTTGCAGGCAAGAGTCAGGAAATAGAACAAATTACCAGGAAAACATTTTTCCTAAGTAGGTAGGTTACATAATTTTAACATTCAGATGGCAAAATTAGTATTATTCTACTTAATCTACAAATGAAATAGTTCATCCTGTTTCGTATAAGAAATTTTACATTAAATATATAGCGCTTTGTTTCTCAGGAAGCAGTACTGGCAACTTGGAGAAGATATTTCTGTTACGTGATGACTAGAAAATGTCAAATACAACCAAGCAGCTATGCTATAGCTCAGAAAGTACTATTAACCTCTTTTGGGCTAGTGCACATTTCAGTTTAATACAGAACTACATCTTGAGTTTTAGGAAGGCAGCAATAATTATATTTTGGCTTTTGTTCTAGAGCTTAGCATAGTTAAGGCGACAGTTGAAGCATATTAGTGAAGGTAGTTAAAATTTAATGACAATCATCATAATCTCTTATAACCTACATAAACTGTATAATGCTTACATGGAATGAAACCAGCATTACCTAATTGGTGTTTACATACATACAGAGGGAGAAAAAAACCTACCAAAGGCAATCACTCTAAATGTACTATCACGTACTTGTTAAAAATGCAAATATACCATAGAACTAAAATGACGTGAAGAGCACTACTCATTACCTAGAAGAAAGGTAACTGGTTCTCATACAAAGCTAAGCTGGCATCAATCACCCTCGTCACAATGGCTTAGAAAAGCATCAGGTTTCCAGTAGAGAAACTATTCTAGGAAAGTCAGTCAATCTTGTGAAAGTTTCACAGCTGTAAAACCAGGCTAAGACTACAACGACCGTGAAATCTGAGGAGATCAGATGAACCAGTAGATTCCCAGCCATAATGTGAGACGGGAAGGTCCTCATGCAGCATATGCTCCCTGGCTCCGGGAAAGCTTCGTGTGCATAATACAGAAGTAGTTGAGAAAGGAAACTGGAGACGCTCAGCTGTTTCCATTGTGTCCTAACTGTTAAACTTCAGGGATGGTGTGATCCATCAGGCTTTTCATAATGCTTGGCGCCATCCGTTTAATAATATGTTCAAAGATAAAAGCAGGCATGATTGTGACGGTAACTACAGTCCCAGATGTTGATAGTATGTCTGCAATTTGAGAGTCCTTCAATCCAATGACGTTCTGGCTGTTGATCTCACAGATGTTATGTTCCGTGAGAAGACCGTTTCTGGCTGCAGAACTATCTTTCACTATGGATGTTACTTTCCCATTTTTAAAGATAAAGCCAACGTTTCCAGTACTGTCCTTATGCATAGTAATTGTCCGCTCAAAAGGCCTGTCACGAATGGTCATTGTGATCTTCTCTCCAAAAGCCTGTTTGAGCACCTTGTGAGCTTTATCAGAGCTCCAGCCTGCACAGTTTTCACCATTGATCTGGAGTACCTGGTCGCCAAATCTCAAACCAACCAATGAGGCTGGAGAATTTGCCTGGACTAGCTGAACAAATATACCATTATCTATTGATTTAAGCCTGAGTCCAATTTTTCCATCTTGATCCTTACATAAAATGACTTGACGAATCCCTTGTTTAATTTCTGCTCTGCGAATCCCAACATCATTTCCAGTTACAGGAGCCACCATATAGTTCATACCGGAAGGTCTTGCTACCAACTGCCCCTGAAGTGGTGCTCCAGAGACCATCACCAGATTTGCATGTATTTCTTCTTCATTTAAACTCAGGCCCATGTATTGAGAAAGTTCCGGATACAGTTTAGGATAAAGATTTCCATCTTGAGAGATGGGAGCAGAAGCTTCTGACAAAATTGCTGGGTTGGCAGGGTTTGCAGAAAAAGCAGTCTGAGCCTGAATTACTTTGTCTACCTTCAAGTCTTCAAGAGATGGATAGAGAGACATTTTTCCTGATTTATCTAGACCACAAGGACTCGCTCCCCGCTGCCACCGCCTCGAATACAGCTAGCGACTTCCGAGACCCAAGAAAAGGAGAGCAGCACGCGCGTGAGGACCGCCCACCAGGCGCATCACAGCACCGCCCCCCCTGTGTTTTCCTCACTTCCTCTAGCTTTCTCCCTAGAAAATATGAATGTGTGGAGCTGGTGTCTCCATGTGGAAGCTGTTAGTGTTTCCAAGCACAAAATTAAATGTTCCCTTAAAAAAAAATTCAAAACAATAAAGTTTGCCAATAATATCCAGAAAACACAAACGCAGAGGCTGTCGCAATATGTGTGATTGAGTTAGCCAAAACACAACTGGATATTTCTGGTTTCATCGAGTCATATCCATACAAAGTGGTGTGGAATTCGTATACAATGGACACAAACAATCACAGTGAAAATGGTTTTGAAGAAAAGCAAAGTCTTTCCGTTAGGCAAGTGCATGAAATGTCATCTATACAAACAGAAATATCATGTGTTTCCTGCAGTTCCTTGAGCTTTCTCCCTACAAAATACAAATGTGTAGAGCTGTTATCTCCATGTGGAGTCAACTAGTGTTTCCAAGCACAAAATTAAATGTTCCTTGATAATAAACATTCAATAAAATAAAGTCCGTCGATAATATCCAGAAAACACAAACACAGTGGCTCTCGCAAAATGTGGCATTGAGTGAGCCGAAACACAACCGGATATTTCTGGTTTCATCCAGTCATATCCGGACAAAGTGGTGTGGAATTTGTATGCAATACACACAATCACAGTGAAAATGGTTTTGGAGAAAAGCAAAGTCTTTTCGTAAGGCAAGTGCATAAAATGTCACCTACACAAACAGAAATACCATGTTTGTTTGCCGCAGTTCCTCTAGCTTTCTCCCTATAAAATACGAATATATAGAGCTGGTGTATCCATGTGGAACCAATTAGTGTTTCCAAGCACAAAATTCAATGTTCCCTGATAAAAAACATTTAAATCAATAAAGTCCGTGGATAATATCCAGAAAACACAAACACAGAGGCTGTCGCAAGATGTGGGATTGAGGTAGGCAAAACACAATTGGATATTTCTGGTTTCATCCAGTCATATATGGACAAAGTGGTGTGGAATTCATATGCAATGGACACAGACAATCGCAGTAAAAATGGTATTGGAGAAAAGCAAAGTGTTTCTGTTAGGCAAGTGTATAAAATGTCATCTATACAAACAGAAATATCATGTTTCTTTGCCGCAGTTCCTCTTGCTTTCTCCCTAGAAAATACGAATGTGTAGAGTCGGTGTCTCCATGTGGAACCAATTAGTGTATCCAAGCACAAAATTAAATGTTTCCTTATAAAAAACAATTAAAATAATAAAGTTCCTCGATAATATCCAGAAAACACAAACACAGAGGCTGTCGCAATATGTGGGATTCAGTTAGCCAAAACACAACCGGATATTTCTGGTTTCATCCTATCATGTCCTGACAAAGTTGTGTGGAATTCATATGCAATGGACTGGGAACATCACAGTAAAAATGGTTTTGAAGAAAAGCAAAGTTTTTCGTTACGCACGTGCATAAAATGTCACCTATCCAAACAGAAATATCAGGTTTGCTTGCTGTAGTTACTCTAGCTTTCTCCCTAGACAATACGAATGTGTAGAGCTGGTGTCTCCATGTGGAACCAATTAGTGTTTCCAAGCACAAAATTCAATGTTCCCTTATAAAAAACTTTTAAAACAATAAAGTCCGTCGATAATATCCAGAAAATACAAACACAGAGACTGTCGCAACATGTGGGATTTTGTTAGCCAAAACACAAACGGATATTTCTGGTTTCATCCAGTCATATCCTGAAAAAGTGATGTGGAATTTGTATGCAATCAACCGGGAACATCACAGTAAAAAAGTTTTTGAAGAAAAGCAAAGTATTTCCGTCAGGCAAATGCATAAAATGTCACCTATACAAACGGAAATATCATGTTGTTTGCCGCAGTTCCTCTTGCTTTGTTCCTACAAAATACGAATGTGTAGAGCTGGTGTCTCCATGTGGAACCAAATAGTGTTTCCAAGCAGAAAATTAAATGTTCCTTGATAAAAAACATCCAATAAAATAAAGTCGTCGATAAAATCCAGAAAACACAAACACAGTGGCTCTCGCAAAATGTGGGATTGAGTTAGCCAAAACACAACTGGATATTTCTGGTTTCATCCAGTCATATCCTGACAAACTGGTATGGAATTCCTATGCAATGGACCGAGAAAATCACAGTAAAATGGTTTGGAGAAAAGCAAAGTCTATTCGTTTGGCAAGTGCATAAAACGTCATCTATTCAAACAGAAATATCATGTTTGTTTGCCACAGTTCCTTCAGTTTTCTCCCTAGAAAATATGAATGTGTAGAGCTGGTTCTCCATGTGGAACCAATTAGTGTTTCTACGGACAAAATTAAATGTTCCCTGATAAAAACATTCAAAACAATAAAGCCTGTCGATAATATCCAGAAAATATTATCACAGTGCCTGTAGCAATATCTGGGATTGAGTTAGCCAAAACACAACCAGATAATTCTGGTTTCGTCCAGTCATATCTGTACAAAGTGGTGTGGAATTCGTATGCAATGGACCGAATAAATCACAGTAAAATGGTTTTGGAGAAAAGCAAAGTCTTTACGTAAGGCAAGTGCATAAAATGTCATCTATACAAACAGAAATATCATGTTTGTTTGCCGCAGTTCCTCTAGCTTTCTCCCTAGAAAATACGAATGTGTAGAGCTGGTGAACCAAGTGGAGTCGAGTAGTGATTCTACAGTATAATATTAAATGTTCCATGATAAAAAACATTCAAAACAAAAAGTCCGTTGATAATATCCGGAAAACACAACCACAGAGGCTGTAGCAGTATCTGGGATTGAGTTAGCCGAAACACAACCGGATATTTCTGTTTTCATCCAGTCATATCCTGACAAACTGGTATGGAATTCCTATGCAATGGACCGAGAAAATCACAGTAAAATGGTTTGGAGAAAAGCAAAGTCTATTCGTTTGGCAAGTGCATAAAACGTCATAAAACGTTTGAGTTAGCCAAAACACAACCGGATATTTCTGGTTTCATCCAGGCATATCTGGACAATGCGGTGAGGAATTTGTATGCAATTGACCGAGAAAATCACAGTAAAATGGTTTTGGAGAAAAGCAAATTCTTTTCTTTAGGCAAGTGCATAGAATGTCATCTATACAAAGAGTAATATCATGTTTGTTTGCTGCAATTCCTCTAGCTTTCTTCCTAGAAAATATGAATGTGTAGAGCTGGTGTCTGCATGTCGTACCAATTAGTGTTTCTATGAGGGAAAAATAAATGTTTCCTGATAAAAACAATCAAAACAATAAAGTCCATTAATAATATCCGGAAAACAAAAACACAGAGGGTGTCGCAATATCTGGGATTTAGTTAGCCAAAACACAACGGGATATTTCTGGGTTCATCCAGTCATATCCGGACAAATTGGGGTAGAATTCATAAACAATAGACCGAAAAATCACAGTAAATACGGTTTTGGAGAAAAGCAAAGTCTTTTCTTTTTTTTTTTTATTTTTGACAGGCAGAGTGGACAGTGAGAGAGAGACAGAGAGAAAGGTCTTCTGTTTGCCGTTGGTTCACCCTCCAATGGCCGCCACGGTAGTGCGCAGCGGCCGGCACACCGCACTTTTCTGATGGCAGGAGCCAGGTGCTTGTCCTGGTCTCCCATGGGGTGCAGAGCCCAAACACTTGGGCCATCCTCCACTGCACTCCCTGGCCACAGCAGAGAGCTGGCCTGGAAGAGGGGCAACCGGGACAGGATCGGTGCTCCGACCGGGACTAGAACCCGGTGTGCTGGCGCCGCAAGGCGGAGGATTAGCCTGTTGAGCCACGGCGCCCGCCAGCAAAGTCTTTTCATTAAGCAAGTGCATAAAATGTCATCTATACAAACAGAAATATCATGTTTCTTTGGACAGTTCCTCTAGCTTTCTCCCTAGAAAACACGAATGTGTAGAGATTGTATCTCCATGTGGAACCAATTAGTGTTTCAAGCAAAAAATTAAATGTTCACTGATAAAAAACATTCAAAATGATAAAGACCATCGATATTATCCAGAAAACACAAACACAGAGGCTGTCACAATATCTGGGACTGAGTTAGACAAAACACAACCGGATATTTCTGGTTTCATCCATGCATATCCGGACAAAGTGGTATTGAATTCATATACAATGGATCGAGAAAATCACAGTAAAAATTATTTTTCGGAAAAGCAAAGTCTTTCCTTAGGCAAGTGCATAAAATGTCATGTATGCAAACAGATATATCATGATTGTTTGCAGCAGTTCCTCTAGCTTTCTCCCTAGAAAAGATGAATATGTACTGCTGGTGACTCTATGTGGAACCAATTAGAGTTTCTGAGCAGAAAATTAAATGTTCCCTTGTAAAAAACATTCAAAACAATAATTCCATCAATAATATCCAGAAACACAAACACAGATGCTTTCACAATATTTCGGATTCAGTTAACCGAAACACAACCGGATATTTTGGTTTAATTCAGTCATATCTGGAGAAAGTCGTGTGCAATTCGCATGCCATGTACCAATAAAATCAGAGTAAAAATGGTTTTGGAGAAAAGCAAAGTCTTTTCGGTAGGCAAGTGTATAAAATGTTATCTATTCAAACAGAAATATCATGTTTGTTTGCCATAGTTCCTCTAGATTTCTCCCTAGAGAATACGAATTTGCAGAGCTGGTGTCTCCATGTGGAACCAACTAGTGTTTCTATGGTACAAAATTAAATGTTCCCTGAGAAAAAACATTCAAAACAATAAAGTCTGTCGATCATATCCGGAAAATATTATCACAGAGCCTGTAGCAATATCTGGGATTGTGTTAGCCAAAAACACAACCGGATATTTCTGGTTTCATCCAGGCATATCCGGACAAACTTGTGTGGAATTCGTATGCAATGGACTGAGAAAATCACAGTAAAAATCGTTTTGGAGAAAAGCAAAGTCTATTCATTGGGCAAGTGCTTAAAATGTCATCTATACAAACAGAAATATCATGTGTGTTTGCCACAGTTCATCTAGCTTTCTTCCTAGAAAATATGAATGTGTAGAGCTGGTGTCTCCATGTGGAACCAATTAGTGTTTCTATGGTACAAAATTAAGCGTTCCCTTATAAAAACATTCAAAACAATAAAGTCCATTAATAATATCCAGAAAACACAAACACAGATGCTGTTTCGATATCTGGGATTGAGTTAGCCAAAACTCAACCGGATATTTCTGGATTAATCCAGTCATATCTGGACAAAGTGGTGTGGAATTCATATATAATGGACTGAAAAATCACAGTAAAAACGGTTTTGGAGAAAAGCAAATTCTTTTCTTTAGACAAGTGCATAAAATGTCATCTTACAAACAGTAATATCATGTTCGTTGCCGCATTACCTCTAGCTTTCTCCCTAGAAAATAAGAATGTGTAGAGCTGGTGTCTCAATGTGGAATCAACAAGTGTTTCCCAGCACAAAATTACATGTTCTCTGATAAACAACATTCAAAACTATAAAGTCCATCAATAATATCCAGAAAACAAAAAACACAGAAGCTTTCACAATATTTCGGATTGAGTTAGTAAAACACAACCGGATATTTCTGGTTTCATCCAATCATACCCAGACAAAGTGGCATGGAATTCGTATGCAATGGACTGATAAAATCAGAGTAAAAATGGTTTTGGAGAAAAGCAAAGTCTTTTCATTAGGCAAGTGCATAAAATGTCATCGATACAAACAGAAATATCATGTTTGTTTACCACAGATCCTCTAGCTTTCCCCCAGAAAATACGAATGTGTAGAGCTGGTGTCCCCAGGATGAACCAATTAGTGTTTCTACGGTACAAAATGAAATCCTCCATGATAAAAACATTCAAAACAGTAAACTCCATCGATAATATCCAGAAAAAACAAACACAGAGGCTTTCACAATATTTTGGATTGAGTAAGCCAAAACACAACCGGATATTTCTGGTTTCATCCAGTGATATCCAGACAAAGTGGTTTTGAATTCTTATGCAATGGACCAAGAAAATCATAGTAAAAATGGTTTTGGAGAAAAACAAAGTCTTTTCATTAGGCAAGTGGATAAAATGTCAGCTAAACAAACAGAAATATCATGTTTGTTTGTCAGTTCCCCTACCTTTCTTCCTAGAAAATACGAATATGTAGAGCTGGTGTCTCCATGTGGAACCAATTACTACATCGAAGCTCAAAATAAAATGTTCCCCGATTAAAAACATTCAATACAATAAAGTCCATTGATAATATCCAGAAAAAAGAAACACAGAGGCTGTAGCAATATCTGGGATTGAGTTAGACAAACCAAAATCGGATATTTCCGGTTTCATAGAGTCATATCTGGAGAAACTCCTGTGGAATTCCTATTCAATGGACCAAGAAAATCACAGTAAAATGGTTTTGGAGAAAAGCAAAGTCTTTTTGTTAGGCAAGTGCATAAAATGTCATCTAGACAAAATAGTTTTGCAGAAGGGCAAAGTCTTTTCGTTAGGCAAATGCATAAAACGTCATCGATAGAAACAGAAATATCATGTTTGATTGCCGCAGTTCCTCTAGCGTTGTCCCTAGATAATACGAATGTGCAGAGCTGGTATCTCTTTGTGGAACCAATTACTGTATCCAAGCTCAAAATAAAATGTTCCCTGGTAAAAAAACATTGAAAACAATAAAGTCCATTGATAATATCCAGAAAACACTTACACAGAGGCTGTAGCAATATGTGGGATTGAGTTAGGCAAAACACTACCGGATATTTCCGGTTTCATCGAGTGATATCCGGTCAAACTGGTGTGGAAATCGTATGCAATGTACTGAGAAAATCACAGTAAAAATGGCTTTGGAGAACAGCAAAGTCTTTTCGTTAGGCAAATAGATAAAATATCATCGATACATACAGAAATATCATGTTTGTTTACCGCAGTTCCTCTAGCTATCTCCTTAGATATTACGAATGTGAGCTGGTGTCCCCATGATGAACCAATTAGTGTTTCTATGGTACAAAATTAAATGTTCCCTGATAAAAATATTGAAAACAATAAAGCCCATCGATAATATCCAGAAAACACAAACACAGAGGCTGTAGCAATATTTCCGATTGAGTTAGCCAAAACACAACCGGATATTTCTGGTTTCATCCAGTCATATCCAGACAAAGTGGTTTGGAGTTCGTATTCAATGGACTGAGAAAATCACAGTAAAAATGGTTTTGGAGAAAAGGAAAGTCACTTCATTAGGCAAGTGCATAAAATGTCATCTATACAAACAGAATTATCATGTTTGTTTGCCACAGTTCCTCTAGCTATCTCCGTAGAAATTACGAATTTGTAGAGATGGTGTCTCTATTTCGAACCAATTTGTGTTTCCAAGCAAAAAATTAAATTTTCCCTGATAAAAAATATTCAAAACAATAAAGTCCATGGATAATATCCAGAAAACACAAACACAGAGGCTTTCACATTATTTCGGATTGAGTTAGCCAAAACACAACCGGATATTTCTGGATTCTTCCAGTTATATCCAGACAAAATGGTGTGGAATTCGTATGCAATGGACCGAGAAAATCACAGTAAAAAAGGTTTTGGAGAAAAGCAAAGTCTTTTCGTTAGGCAAGTGCATTAAATGTCATCTACACAAACATAAATATCATGTTTTCCACAGTTCCTCTAGCTTTCTCCAAAGAAAATACGAATGTGTAGAGCTGGTGTCCCCATGATGAATCTATTAGTGTTTCTACGGTACAAAATGAAATGTTCCCTGATAAAAACATTCAAAACAATAAAGTCCTTCGATAATATCCAGAAAACACAAACACAGAGGCTTTCACAATATTTCGGATTGAGTTAGCCAAAACACAGCCGGATATTTCTTGTTTCTTCCAGTGATATGCGGACAAACTGGTCTGGAATTTGTATGCAATGGACCGAGAAAATCCTAGTAAAAACATTTTTGGAGAACAGCAAAGTCTTTTCTTTAGGAAAATAGATAAAATGTCATCTAGACAAACAGAAATATCATGTTTGTTTACCGCAGTTGCTCTAGCTATCTCCCTAGAAATCACGAATTTGTAGAGATGGTGTCTCCATTTGGAACCAATTTGTATTTCCAAGCAAAAAATTAAATGTTCCCTAATAGAAAACATTCAAAACAGTAAAGTCCATGGATAATATCCGGAAAAAACAAACACCGAGACTGTAGCAATATCTGAGATTGAGTTAGCCAAAACAAAACCGGATATTTCCGGTTTCATCCACTCATATCCGGACAAACTGGTGTGGAACTCGTATAAAATCGACCGAGAAAATCACAGTAAAAATGGTTTTGGAGAGAAGCAAAATCTTTTTGTTAGGAAAGTGCATAAAACGTCATCTAGACAAACAGAAATATCATGTTTATTTGCTGCAGGTCCTCTAGCTTTCTCCCTAGATAATACGAATATGCAGAGCTGGTGTCTCCATGTGGAACCAATTAGTGTTTCCAAGCACAAAATTAAATGTTCCCTTAAAAAAAACATTGAAAACAATAAAGTCCGTGGATAATATCAGGAATACACAAACACAGAGGCTCTAGCAATATTTCGCATTGAGTTAGCGAAAACACAGCCGGATATTTCCGATTTCATCCAGTCATATCGGGACAACGTGGTGTGGAATTCGTATGCAATGGTCCGAGAAAATCACAGTAAAAATGATTTTGGAGAAAAGCAGTCTTTTCTTTAGGCAAGTGCATAAAATGTCATCGATAAAAACAGAAATAACATGATTGTTTGCCGCAGTTCCTCCAGCTATCTCCCTAGAAATTACGAATGTGTAGAGCTGGTGTCACCATTTGGAACCAATTAGTGTTTCCAAGCACAAAATTAAATGTTCCCTGATAAAAAACATCCAAAACAATAAAGTCCATGGATAATATCCGGAAAACACAAACACAGAGGCTGTAGCAATATGTGGGATTGAGTTAGCCATAACAAAAGCAGATATTTCTGGTTTCATCCAGTCATATCCGTACAAATTGGTGTGGAATTCATATGCAATAGACTGAGAAAATCACAGTACAAATGGTTTTGGAGAAAAGGAAAATCTTTTCATTAGGCAAGTGCATAAAATGTCATCTAGACAACCAGAAATATCATGTTTGTTTGCCACAGTTCCTCTAGGTTTCTCCCCAGAAAATACGAATGTGTAGAGCTGGTGTCCCCATGATGAACCAATTAGTGTTTCTACGGTACAAAATTAAATGTTCCCTGATAAAAATATTGAAAACAATAAAGCCCGTCTATAATATCCAGAAAACACAAACACAGAGGCTGTAGCAATATTTCCGATTGAGTTAGCCGAAACACAACCGGATATTTCTGGTTTCATCCAGTCATATCCCGACAAAGTGGTTTGGAATTCATATTCAATGGACTGAGAAAATCACAGTAAAAATGGTTTTGGAGAAAAGGAAAGTCACTTCATTAGGCAAGTGCATAAAATGTCATCTATACAAACAGAATTGTCAAGTTTGTTTGCCACAGTTCCTCTAGCTATCTCCCTAGAAATTACGAATGTGTAGAGCTGGTGTCTCCATGTGGAGGCAATTAGTGTTTCCAAGCAAATAATTAAATGTTCCCTGATAAAAAACATTCAAAAAATAAAGTCCATGGATAATATCCGGAAAACACAAACACCGAGGCTCTAGCAATATCTGGGATTCAGTTATCGAAAACACTACCGGACATTTCCGGTTTCATGCAGTCATATCCGGACAAACTGCTGTGGAATTCGTATGCAATGGAATGAGAAAATCACAGTAAAAATGGTTTTGGAGAACAGCAAAGTCTTTCCATTAGGCATATAGATAAAATATAATCGATACATAGAGAAATATCATGTTTGTTTACGGCAGTTCCTCTAGCTATCTCCCTAGAAATTACGAATGTGTAGAGCTGGTGTCTCCATGTGGAAGCAATTAGTGTTTGCAAGCAAATAATTAAATGTTCCCTGATAAAAAACAATCAAAACAATAAAATCCATGGATAATATCAGGAAAACACAAACACAGAGGCAGTAGCATTTTCTGGGATTGAGTTAGCCAAAAAAAAAAAACCGAATATCTCCGTTTGCATCCAGTCATATCCGGACAAACTGGTGTGGAATTCGTATGCAATGGACCGAGAAAATCACAGTAAAAATGGTTTTGGAGAAAAGCAAAGTCTTTTTGTTAGGCAAGTGCATTAAATGTCATCTACACATACATAAATATCGTGTTTCCCACAGTTCCTCTAGCTCTCTCCCAAGAAAATATGAAGGTGTAGAGCTGGTGTCCGCATGATGAACCAATTAGTGTCTACGCTACAAAATGAAATGTTCCCTGATAAAAATATTGAAAACAATAAAGCCCGTCGATAATATCCAGAAAACACAAACACAGATGCTGTAGCAATATTTTGGATTGAGATAGCCAAATCACAACCGGATATTTCTGGTTTCATCCAGTCATATCCAGACAAAGTGGTTTGGAATTCGTATTCAATGGACTGAGAAAATCACAGTAAAAATGGTTTTGGAGAAAAGGATAGTCTCTTCGTTAGGCAAGTGCATAAAATGTCATCAATACAAACAGAATTATATTTGTTTGCCACAGTTCCTCTAGCTTTCCCCCAACAAAAACCGAAGGTGTAGAGCTGGTGTCGCCAGGATGAACCAATTAGTGTTTCTATGGTACAAAATGAAATATTCCCTGATAAAAACATTCAAAAGAATAAAGTCCATCGATAATATCCAGAAAACACAAACACAGAGGCTTTCACAATATTTCGGATTGAGTTAGCCAAAATACAACTGGATATTTCTGGTTTCATCCAGGCATATCCAGACAAACTGGTGTGGAATTCGTGTTTGTCAGTTGCTCTATATTTCTCCCTAGAAATACGAAAATGTAGAGCTGGTGTCTCCATGTGGAACCAATTACTGTATCTAAGCTCAAAATAAAATGTTCCCTGGTAAAAAAACATTCAAAACAATAAAGTCTATTGATAATATCCAAAAATCACAAACACAGAGGCTGTAGCAATACCGCGGATTGAGTTAAACAAAACACAACCGGATATTTCTGGTTTCATCCAGTCATATCTGGACAAACTGCAATGGACCGAGAAAATCACAGTAAAATGGTTTTGGATAAAAGCAAAGTTTTTTCGTTAGGCAAGTGCATAAAATGTCATCTATACAAACAGAAATATCATATTGTTTGCCGCAGTTCCTCGAGCTTTCTCCCTAGAAAATGCAAATATGTAGAGCTAGTGTCTCCATGTGGAACCAGTTAGTGTTTCCAAGCTGAAAATGAAATGTTCCCTGATAAAAAACATTCAAAACAATAAAGTCTGTGGATAATATCAGGAATACGCAAACACAGAGGCTGTAGCAATATCTGGGATTGAGTTAGCCAAAACACAACCGGATATTTCCGGTTTCATCCTGTCTTATCCGGACAAAGTGGTGTGGAATTCGTATTCACTGGACCGAGAAAATCAGAGTAAAATTGGTTTTGGAGAAAAGCAAAGGCATTTCGTTAGGCAAATGTATAGAATGTCATCTATACAAACAGAAATATGATGTTTGTTTGCCGCAGTTCCTCTAGCTTTCTCTGTTGAAAATACGAATGTGTAGAGCTGGTGTCTCCATGCTGAAACATTTATTGTTTCAACGGTACAAAATTAAATGTTCCTGGATAAAAAACATTCAAAACAATAGTGTCTGTGGAAAATATCAGGAATGTACAAACACAGATGCTGTAGCAATATTTTGGATTGAGTTAGCCAAAACACAACCGGATATTTCCGGTTTCATCCTGTCTTATCCAGACAAAGTGGTGTGGAATTCGTACTCAATGGACTGAGAAAATCACAGTAAAAATGGTTTTGGAGAACACCAAAGTCTTTTCGTTAGGCAAGTGCATAAAATGTCATCGATAAAAACAGAAATATCATGTTTGTTTACCGCAGTTCCTCTAGCTATCTCCCTAGAAATAACGAATGTGTAGAGCTGGTGTTTCCATGTGGAACCAATTAGTGTTTCCATGCACTAAATTAAATGTTCCCTGATAAAAAACATTCAAAACAATAAAGTCCATGGATAATATCTGGAAAACACAAACACAGATGCTGCAGCAATATTTCGGATTGAGTTAGCCAAAACACAACCGGATATTTCTGGTTTCAACCAGTCATATCCGGACAAAGTGGTTTTGAATTCTTATGCAATGGATCGAGAAAATCAGAGTAGAAATGGTTTTGGAGAAAAGCAAAGTCTTTGCATTAGGTAAGTGCATAAAATGTCAGCTATACAAACAGAAATTTCATGTTTGTTTGTCAGTTCCTCTACCATTCTTCCTAGAAAATACGAATATGTAGAGCTGGTGTCTCCATGTGGAACCTATTACTGTATCCAAGCTCAAAATTAAATGTTCCCCATTAAAAAACCTTCAAAACAATAAAATGCATTGATAATATTCAGAAAAAACAAACACAGAGGCTCTAGCAATATCTGGGATTCAGTTAGCCACACTAAACCGGATATTTCCGGTTTCATCCAGTAATGTACGGAGAAACTCCTGTGGAAATCCTATGCAATGGACCGAGAAAATCACAGTAAAAAAGGTTTTGTAGAAAAGCAAAGTCTTTTCGTTAGGCAACTGCATAAAATGTCATCTAGACAAACAGAAATATCATGTTTGTTTGCCGAAGTTCCTCGAGCTTTCTCCCTAGAAAATACAAATATGTAGAGCTAGTGTCTCCATGTGGAACCAATTAGTGTTTCCAAGCGAAAAATAAAGTGTTCCCTGATAAAAGCATTCAAAACAATAAAGTCCATGGATAATATCCGGAAAACACAAAAACATAGGCTGTAGCAATATCTGGGATTGAGTTTGCCAAAACACAACCGGATATTTCTGGTTTCATCCAGTCATATCCGGACAAAGTGGTGTGGAATTGGTATGCAATGGTCTGAGAAAATCAGAATAAAAATGGTTTTGGAGAAAAGCAAAGTCTTTTCATTAGGCAAGTGCATAAAATGTCATATGTACAAATAGAAATATCAAGTTTGTTTGCCGCAGTTTTCTACCTAGGAAATACGAATCTGTAGAGCTGCTGTCCCCATGATGAACCAATTAGTTTTTCCAAGCTCAAAATAAAATGTTCCCTGATAAAAACATTCAAAACAATAAAGTTCATCGATAATATCCAGAAAAAACAAACAGAGAGGTTTTCAAAATATTTCGGATTGAGTTAGCCTAAACACAACCCGATATTTCTGGTATCATCCAGTCATATGCGGACAAACTGGTGTGGAATTCGTATGCAATGGACTGAGAAAATCATAGTAAAAATGGTTTTGGAGAAAAGCAAAGTCTTTTCGTTAGGCAACTGCATAAAATGTCATCTATTAAACAGAAATATCATGTTTGTTTGCCGCAGTACCTCTAGCTTTCTACCTAGAAAATAATAATATGTAGAGCTGGTGTCTCCATGTGGAACCACTTAATGTATCCAAGCTCAAAATAAATTGTTTCCCGATAAAAAACATTCAAAAAAATAAAGTCCATTCGTAAATCCAGAAAAGACAAACACAGATGCTTTCACAATATGACGGATTGATTTAGCCAAAACACAACCGGCTATTTCTGGTTTCATCCAGTCACATCCGGACAAACTATTGTGGAATTAGAATGCAATGGACTGAGAAAATCAGAGTAAAAATGGTTTTGGATAAAAGCAAGGTCTTTTCATTAGGCAACAGCATAAAATGTCATCTACACATAGAAATACCATGTTTGTTTGCAGCAGTCCCTCTAGCTATCTCCCTAGAAATTAAGAATCAGTAGAGATGGTGTCCCCATGATGAACCAATTAGTGTTTCCAAGCACAAAATTACATATTCCCTGATAAAAAACATTCAAAACAATAAAGTCCGTGGATAATATCAGGAACAGACAAACACAGAGGCTGTAGCAATATCTGGGATTGAGTTAGCCAAAACAAACCCGGATATTTCTGGTTTCATCCAGTCATATCTGGACAAACTGGTGTGGAATTCGTATGCAATGGTCCGAGAAAATCACAGTAAAAATGATTTTGGAGAAAAGCAGTCTTTTCTTTAGGCAAGTGCATAAAATGTCATCGATAAAAACAGAAATAACATGATTGTTTGCCGCAGTTCCTCTAGCTATCTCCCTAGAAATTACGAATGTGTAGAGCTGGTGTCACCATTTGGAACCTTTAGTGTTTCCAAGCACAAAATTAAATGTTCCCTGATAAAAAAATCCAAAACAATAAAGTCCATGGATAATATCCGGAAAACACAAACACAGAGTTTTTCACAATATTTCGGATTGAGTTAGCCAAAACACAACCGGTATTTCTGGTTTCATCCAGTCATATCCGGACAGACTGGTGTGGAATTCGTATGCAATGGACCGAGATAATCACAGTAAAATTGGTTTTGGAGAACAGCAAAGTCTTTTTGTTAGGTAAGTGCATAAAATGGCATCTATACAAACAGAAATATCAAGTTTGTTTGCCGCAGTTCCTCTAGCTTTCTCCCTAGAAAATATGAATGTGTAGAACTGGTGTCCCCATGATGAACCAATTAGTGTTTCCAAGCTGAAAATAAAATGTTGCCGATAAAAAACATTCAAAACAATAAAGTCCATTGATAATATCCAGAAAACACAAATACAGAGGCTGTAGCAATATTTTGGATTGAGTTAGGCAAAAAAGAACAGGATATTTCTGGTTTCATTGAGTCATGCCCGGACAAACTGGTGTGGAATTCGAATGCAATGGACCGAGAAAATCACAGTAAAAATGGTTTTGGAAAAAAGCAAAGTCTTTTCGTTAGGCAAGTGCATAAAATATCATCTACACAAACATAAATATCATGTGTGCCACAGTACCTCTACCTTTCTCCCTAGAAAATATGAATGTGTAGAGCTGGTATCCCATGATGAACCACTTACTGTTTCTTCGGTACAAAAATGAATGTTCCCTGATAAAAATATTCAAAACAATAAAGTCCATCGATAATTTTCAGAAAACACAAACACAGAATCTTTCACAATACTTTGGATTGAGTTAGCCAAAACACAGCCGGATATTTCTGGTTTCTTCCAATAATATCCGGACAAAGTGGTTTGGAATTCGTATGCAATGGACCGAGAAAATCACAGTAAAAATGGTTTTGGAGAAAAGCAAAGTCTTTTCGTTAGGCAAGTGCATAAAATGTCATCTACACAAACATAAATATCATGTGTGCCACAGTACCTCTAACTTTCTCCCTACAAAATACGAATGTGTAGAGCTGGTATCCCATAATGAACCATTTACTGTTTCTTCGGTACAAAAATAAATGTTCCCTGATAAAAATATTCAAAACAATAAAGTCCATCGATAATATCCAGAAAACACAAACACAGAGGCTTTCACAATATTTTGGATTGAGTTAGCCAAAACACAGCCGGATATTTCTGGTTTCTTCCAATAATATCCAGACAAATTGGTTTGGAATTCGTATTCAATGGACCGAGAAAATCACAGTGAAAAAGGTTTTGGAGAAAAGCAAAGTCTTTTCGTTAGGCAAGTGCATAAAATGTCAACTATACAAACAGAAATATCATCTTTGTTTGCCACAGTTCCTCGAGCTGTCTCCCTAGAAAATACAAATATGTAGAGCTAGTGTCTCCATGTGGAACCAATTAGTGTTTCCAAGCTCAAAATAAAATGTTCCCTGATAAAAAAACATTCAAAATAATAAAGTCCGTGGATAATATCCGGAAAACACAAACACAGATGCTGTAGCAATATCTGGGATTGAGTTAGCCAAAACACAACTGGATATTTCTGGTTTCATCCAGTCATATCCGGACAAATTGGTGTGGAATTGGTATGCAATGGGCTGAGAAAATCAGAATAAAAATTGTTTTGGAGAAAAGCAAAGTCTTTTCGTTAGGGAAGTGCATAAAATGTCATATGTACAAATAGAAATATCAAGTTTGTTTGCCGCAGTTCCTCTAGCTTTCTACCTAGGAAATACGAATCTGTAGAGCTGCTGTCCCCATGGTGAACCAATCATTGTTTCCAAGCTCAAAATTTAATGTTTCCTGATAAAAACATTCAAAACAATAGAGTCCATCGATAATATCAAGAAAAAAAAAAAACAGAGAGGTTTTCAAAATATTTCGGATTGAGTTAGCCTAAACACAACCCGATGTTTCTGGTATCATCCAGTCATATGCGGACAAACTGGTGTAGAATTCCTATGCAATGGACTGAGAAAATCATAGTAAAAATGGTTTTGGAGAAAAGCAAAGTCTTTTCGTTAGGCAACTGCATAAAATTTCATCTATACAAACAGAAATATCAGCTATGTTTGCCGGAGTTCCTCTAGCTTTCTACCTAGAAAATAATAATACGTAGAGCTGGTGTCTCCATGTGGAACCACTTAAGGTATCCAAGCTCAAAATAAATTGTTTCCCGATAAAAAACATTCAAAACAATAAAGTCCATTCATAATATCCAGAAAACACAAACACAGATGCTTTCACAATATTTCGGATTGAGTTATTCAAAACACAGCCTGATATTTCTGGTTTCATCCAGTCATATCCGGACAAACTGGTGTGGAATTCATATGCAATGGGCTGAGAAAATCACCGTAAAAATGGTTTTGGAAAAAGGCAACTGCATAAAATGTCATCTACACAAACATAAATATCATGTTTGTTTGCCGCAGTTCCTCTAGCTTTCTACCTAGAAAATAATAATACGTAGAGCTGGTGTCTAAATGTGGAACCAATTAATGTATCCAGCTCAAAATAAAATGTTCCCCGATAAAAAACATTCAATACATTAAAGTCCATTGATAATATCCGGAAAACACAGAGAGGCTGTAGCAATATCTGGGATTGAGTTAGCCAAAACAAAACCGGATATTTCAGGTTTCATCCAATCATTTTCGGACAAATTGGTGTGCAATTTGTATGCAATGGACCGAGAAAATCACAGTACATATGGTTTTTGAGAACAGCAAAGTCTTTTCGTTAGGCAAGTGCATAAAATGTCATCAATACAAACAGAAATATCATGTTTGTTTGCCGCAGTTCCTCTAGCTTTCTCCCTAGAAAATACGAATGTGTAGAGCTGGTGTCCCGATCATGAACCAATTAGTGTTTCCAAGCACAAAATGAAATGTTCCCTGATAAAAAACATTCAAAACCATAAAGTCCAACGGTAATATTCAGAAAACACAAACACAGAGGCTTTCACAATATTTCGGATTGAGTAAGCCAAAACACAACCGGATATTTCTGGTTTCATCCAGTCATATCCGGAGAAACTGGTTTGGAATTCATATGCAATGGACCGAGAAAATCAGAGTAAAAATCGTTTTGGAGAAAAGCAAAGTCTTTTCGTTAGGCAAGAGCATAAAATGTCATCGATACAAACAGAAATATCAAGTTTGTTTGCCGCAGTTCCTCTAGCTTTCTCCCTAGTAGTACGAATGTTTAGAGCTGGTGTACCCATGATGGACCAGTTAGTATTTCAACAGTACAAAATTAAATTTTCCCTGATAAAAACATTCAAAACAATAAACTCCATCGATAATATCCAGAAAACACAAAATACAGAGGCTTTCACAATATTTCGGATTGAGTTAGTCATAACACAACCGGATATTTCTGGATTTATCCAGTCATATCCGGACAAAGTGGTGTGGAATTCGTATGCAATGGACTGAGAAAATCACAGTAAAAAATGGTTTTGGAGAAAAGCAAAGTCTTTTCGTTATGCAAGTGCATAAATAGTCATCTATACAAACAGAATTATCATGTTTGTTTGCCACAGTTCCTCGAGCTTTCTCCCTAGAAAATAATAATAGGTAGAGCTGGTGTCTCCATGTGGAACCAATTAGTGTTTCCAAGCACAAAATTAAATGTTCCCTGACAAAAATATTCAAAACAATAAAGTCCATCGTTAATATCCAGAAAACACAAACACAGATGCTGCAGCAATATTTAGATTGAGTTAGCCAAAACATAACCGGATATTTCCGGTTTCATCCAGTCATATCTGGACAAAGTGGTTTTGAATTCTTATGCAATGGATCGAGAAAATCAGAGTAGAAATGGTTTTGGAGAAAAGCAAAGCCTTTTCATTAGGCAAGTGCATAAAATGTCATCTATACAAAAAGAAATATCACGTTTGTTTGCCACAGTTCCTCTAGCTTTCTCCCTAGAAAAAAGGAATGTGTAGAGCTGGTATCTCCATGTGGAACCAATTAGTGTTTCCAAGCACAAAATTAAATGTTCCCTGATAAAAACATTCAAAACAATAAAGTCCGTGGATAATATCAGGAATACACAAACACAGAGGCTGTAGCAATATCTGGGATTGAGTTAGCCAAAACAAAACTGGATATTTCCGGTTTCATCCAGTCATATCTGGACAAATTGCTGTGGAATTTGTATGCAATGGACCGAGAAAATCACAGTACATATGGTTTTGGAGAAAGCAAAGTCTTTTCATTAGGCAAGTGCATAAAATGTCATCAATACAAACAGAAATATCATGTTTGTTTGCCGCAGTTCCTCTAGCTTCCTCCCTAGAAAATATGAATGTGTAGAGCTGGTGTCCCCATGTCCTGTCCCGGTTGCCCCTCTTCCAGGCCAGCTCTCTGCTGTGGCCAGGGAGTGCAGTGGAGGATGGCCCAAGTGCTTGGGCCCTGCACCCCATGGGAGACCAGGATAAGCACCTGGCTCCTGCCATAGGAACAGCGCGGTGCGCCGGCCGCAGCGCGCTACCGCGGCGGCCATTGGAGGGTGAACCAACGGCAAAAGGAAGACCTTTCTCTCTGTCTCTCTCTCTCTCACTGTCCACTCTGCCTGTCAAAAAAAAAAATGGTTTTGGAGAAAAGCAAGTCTTTTCGTTAGGCAAGTGCATAAAATGTGATCTATACAAACAGATATAACATTTTTGTTTGTCGCAGTTCCTCTAGCTTTCTCCTAGAAAATACGAATGTGTAGAGCTGGTGTCTCAATGTGGAACTAATTAGTGTTTCCAAAAACGGAACTGAACTTTCCCTGATAAAAAACATTCAAAACAATAAAGTCCATTGATAATATCCCGAAAACACAAACTAAGAGGCTGTATCAATATCTAGGATTGAGTAAGCCAAAACAAAACCGGATATTTCCGGTTTCATCCAGTCATATCCGGACAAACTGGTGTGGAATTTGTATGCCATGGACAGAGAAAATCACAGTAACAATGGTTTTGGAGAAAAGCAAAGTCTTTTGCTTAGGCAAGTGCATAAAATGTCATCTATACAAACAGAAATATCATGTTTGTTTGCCGAAGCTCCTCTAGCTTTCTTCCTAGAAAATACGAATACATAGAGCTGGTGTCTCCGTGTGGAACCAGTTACTGTATACAAGCTTAAAATAAAATGTTCCCCGATAAAAAACATTCCAAAAAATAAAGTCTGTAGATAATATCCAGAAAAAACAAAGATAGAGGCAGTTGCAATATTGGGGATTCAGTTAGCCAAAACAAATCCGGATATTTTCCGTTTGATCCAATCATGTCCGGACAAACTGGTGTGGAATTCGTATGCAATGGACCGAGAAAATCACAGTAAAAATGGTTTGTAGAAAAGCGGAGCCTTTTCGTCAGGGTAGTGCATAAAATGTCACCTATACAAACAGAAATATCATGTGTGTTTCCCGCAGTTCCTCTAGATTTCACCCTACAGAATTCGAATGTGTAGAGGTGGTGTCCCCATGATGAACCAATTAGTGTTTCTACGGTACAAAATGAAATGTTCCCTGATAAAAATATTAAAAACAATAAAGTCCATCGATATTATCCAGAAAACACACACACACACACACACACACAAAAAATATAAACCTTTCACATATTTTGCATTGAGTTTGCGAAAACACAACCGGATATTTCTGGTTTCATCCTGTCATTTCCGGGCAAAGTGGTGTGGAATTCCTATGCAATGGACCGAGAAAATCACAGTAAAAATGCTTTTGGAGAAAAGCAAAGTCTTTTCCTTAGGCAACTGCATAAAATGTCATGAAAACAAACAGAAATATCATGTTTGTTTGCCACAGTTCCTCTAGCTTTCTCCCTAGAAAATAGGAATGTGTAGAGCTGGTGTCTCCATGTGGAACCAATTAGTGTTTCTACGGTTAAAAATTTAATGTTCCCTAATAAAAACATTCAAAACAATAAATTCCATTGATAATATCTTGAAAACACAAACACAAAATCTTTCACAACATTTCCAATTGAGTTAGCCAAAACACAACCGGATATTTCCGGTTTCATGCAGTCATATCCGGACAAAATGGTGTGGAATTCGTATGCAGTGTATCGAGAAAATCACAGTAAAAATGATTTTGGAGGAAAACAAAGTCTTTTCGCTAGGCGAGTGCATAACATGTCATCTATACAAACAGAAATATCATGTTTATTCCCGCAGTTCCTCTAGCTTTCTCCCTAGAAAATACGAATGTGTAGAGCTGGTGTCCCCATGATGAACCAATTAGTGTTTCTACGGTACAAAATTAAATGTTCCCTGATAAAAACATTCAAAACAATGAAGTCCCTCAATAATATCCAGAAAACACAAACACAGAGGCTTTCACAATATTTCGGAATGTGTTAGCCAAAACACAACCGGATATTTCTGGTTTCATCCAGTCATATCCGGACAAACTGGTGTGGCATTTGTATGCAACGGAACGAGAAAATCACAGTAAAAATGGTTTTGGAGAAAGGAAAGTCTTTTCGTTAGGCAAGTGCATAAAATATCATCTAGACAAACAGAAATATCATGTTTGTTTGCCGCAGTTCATCTAGCTTCCTCATAGAAAATACGAATGTGCAGAGCAGGTGTCTGCATGTGGAACCAGTTAGTGTTTCCAAGCACAAAATTTAATGTTCCCCGATAAAAAACATTTAAATCAATAAAGTCCATGGATAATATCAGGAATACACTTACACAGAGGCGGTAGCAATATCTTGGACTGAGTTAGTCAATACAGAACCGGATATTTCCGGTTTCATCCAGTCATATCTGGACAAATGGGTGTGGAATTCATATGCAATGGACCGAGAAAATCAGAGTAAAAATTGTATTGGAGAAAAGCAAAGTGCTTCTGTTAGGGAAGTGCATAAAATGTCACCTATACCAACAGAAATATCATGTTTGTTTGCCGCAGTTCCTCTTGCTTTCTCCCTAGAAAATATGAATGTGTAGAGTAGGTGTCTCCATGTGGAACCAATTAGTGTTTCCAAGCACAATATTAAATGTTCCCTTATAAAAAACAATTAAAATAATAAAGTTCCTCGATAATATCGAGAAAACACAAACACAGAGGCTGTCGCAATATGTGGGATTCAGTTAGCCAAAACACAACCGGATATTTCTGGGTTCATCCTGTCATATCCTGACAAAATTGTATGGAATTCATATGCAATGGACTGAGAACATCACAGTAAAAATGGTTTTGAAGAAAAGCAAATTTTTTCATTACGCAAGTGCATAAATTGTCACCTAAACAAACAGAAATATCAGGGTTGCTTGCTGTAGTTCCTCTAGCTTTCTCCCTAGACAATACGAAAGTGTAGAGCTGGTGACTCCATGTGGAACCAATTAGTGTTTCCAAGCACAATATTAAATGTTCCCTGATAAAATCTTTTAAAACAATAAAATCCGTCGATAATATCCAGAAAAAACAAACACAGAGGCTGCACCAATATGTGTGATTGAGTTATCCAAAACACAACCGGATATTTCTGGTTTCATTCAGGCATATCCGGACAAAGTGTTGTGGAATTTATATACAATGGATCGAGAAAATCACAGTAAAAATGGTTTTGGAGAAAAGAAAAGTCTTTTCCTTCGGCAAGTGCATAAAATGTCATCTGTAGAAACAGAAATATCATGTTTGTTTGCCGCAGTTCCTCTAGCTTTCTCCTAGAAAAGACGAATATGTAGAGCTGGTGTCTCCATGTGGAACCAATTAGTGTTTCACAGCACAAAATTAAATGTTGCCTGTTAAAAAACATTCTAAAGAATAAAGTAGGCTCAATAATTTCCAGAGAATACAAACACAAAATCTGTCGCAATATCTGGGATTGAGTTAACCAAAACACAACCGGATATTTCTGGTTTCAGCCAGTCATATCTGGACAAAGTGCTGTGGAATTCGTATGCAATGGACTGAGAAAATCACAGTAAAAATGGTTTTGGAGAAAAGCAAAGTCTTTTTGTTAGGCCAGTGCATTAAATGTCATCAATACAAACAGAAATGTCATGTTTGTTTGCCGCAGTTCCTCTAGCTATCTTCCTAGATAATATGAATGTGTAGAGCTGGTGTCTCCATGTGGAACCAATTAGTGTTTCCATGCACTAAATTAAATGTTCCCTGATATAAAAACATTCAAAACAATAAACTCCATCGATAATATCCAGAAAACACAAACACAGACGCTTTCAATAAATTCGGATTGAGTTAGCCGAAACACAACCGGATATTTCTGGTTTCATCCTGGCATATTCGGAAAATTGTTTTGGAATTCGTATCTAATGCACGGAGAAAATCACAATAAAAATGGTTTTGGAAAAACAAAGACTTTTCGTTAGGCAAGTGCTTAAAATGTCATCAATACAAACAGAAATGTCATGTTTGTTTGCCACAGTTCCTCTAGCTTTCTCCCTAGAAAATACGAATGTGTAGAGCTGGTGTCTCCATGTGGAGTCAACTAGTGTTTCCCAGCAGAAAAAAATTAAATGTTCCCCAATAAAAAACATTCAAAACAATAAAGTCCATCAATAATATCCACAAAACACAAACAGAGGTTGTAGCAATATCTGGGATTTAGTTAGCCAAAACACAACCGGATATTTCTCGTGTCATCCAATCATCTCTGGACAAAATGGTGTGTAATCGTATGCATTGGACCAAGAAAATCACAGTAAAAATGGTTTTGGAGAGAAGCAAAGTCTTTTCCTTCGTCCAGTGCATAAAATGCCATGTATACAAACAGAAATATCATCTTTGTTTGCCGCAGATCCTCTGGCGTTCTCCCTAGAAAATACGAATGTGTAGAGGTGGTGCCTCCACGTGGAGTCAACTAGTGTTTCCCAGCACAAAACTAAATGTTCCCTGATAAAAAACATTCAAAACAATAAAGCTTGTCGATAATATCCGGAAAACATTAACACAGAGTCTGTAGCAATATCTGGGATATAGTTAGCGAAAACAAAACCGGATATTTCTGCTTTCATCCAGGCATATCTGGAGAAAGTGGTGTGGAATGCAATGGACCAAGAGAATCACAGTAAAAATGGTTTTGGAATAAAGCAAAGTCTTTTCGTTAGGCAAGTGCATAAAATGTCATCTATACAAACAGAAATATCATGTTTTCCGCAGCTCCTCCAGCTTTCGCCCTAGAAAATACGAATGTGTAGAGCTGGTGTCTCCATGTAGAACCAATTAGTGTTTCCCAGCAAAAAATTTAATGTTCCCTGGTAAAAAAAAACAGTCAAAACAATAAAGTACATCGATAATATCCAGAAAACACAACCACAGAGGCTTTCAGAATATTTCAGATGGAGCTAGCCAAAACACAACCGGATATATCTCGTTAATCTAATAATATCCGGACAAAGTGCTGTGGAATTCGTATGCAATGGACTGAGAAAATCAGAGTACAAATGGTTTTCGAGAAAAGCAAAGTCTTTTCTTTAGGCAAGTGTATAAATTGTCATCTATACAAACAGAAATGTCATGTTTATTTGACGCAGTTCCTCTAGCTTTCTACTTAGAAAATACAAATGTGTAGAGCTGGTGTCTCCATGTGGAACCAATTAGTGTTTCTACGGTTCAAAATTAAATGTTCCCTTATAAAAAAACATTCAAAACAATAAAGTCATTTGATAATATCTGGGAAACACAATCACAGAGGTTGTAACAATATTTGGGTTTGAGATAGCCAAAACACAACCGGATATTTCTGGTATAATAAAGTCATACGGGACAAACTGGTGTGGAATTCGTATGCAATGGATCGAGTTAATCACAGTAAAAATGGTTTTGGAGAAAAGCAAATCTTCTCATTAGGCAAGTGTATAAAATGTCATCTATATAAACAGAAATATTATGATTATTTGCCTCAGTTCCTGTAGATTTCTCACTAGAAAATTAGAATGTATAGAGCCGGTGTCTCCATGTGGAGTCAACTACTGTTTCGCAGCACAAAATTAAATGTTCCCTGATAAAAAACATTCAAAACAATAAAGCTTGTCGATAATATCCAGAAAATATTATCACAGTGTCTGTAGCAATATCTGGGATTGAGTTAGCCAAAACACAACCGGATATTTCTGGTTTCATCCAGGCATATCTGTACAAATTGTTGTGGAATTCATATGCAATGGACCAAGAAAATCACAGTAAAAACGGTTTTGGAGAAAAGCAAAGTCTTTTCCTTGGGCTAGTGCATAAAATGTCATCTATACAAACTGAAATGTCATGTTTCTTTGCCGCAGTTCCTCTAGCTTCCTCCCTAGAAAATATGAATGTGTAGAGCTGGTGTCCCCATGTAGAACCAGTTAGTGTTTCATAGCATACAATTAAATGTTCCCTGATAAAAAAAAACTTTCAAAACAATAAAGTCCATCGATTATTTTTAGAAAACACAAACACAGAGGCTGTCGCAATATCTGCGATTGGGTTAGCCAAAGCAAAACCGTATATTTCTGGTTTCATACAGGCATATCCGGACAAGGTGGTGTGGAATTCCTATGCAATAGACCGAGAAAATCACAGTGAAAATGGTTTTGGAAGAAAGCAAATCTTTTCGTTAGGAAGTGCATAAAATATCATGTATACAATCAGAAATATCATGTTTGTTTCCCACGGCTCCTCTAGCATTCTCCTAGAAAATATGAATGTGTAGAGCTGGTGTCTCCACGTGGAACCAATTAGAGTTTCCCAGTATAAAATAAAATATTCCCTAAAAAAATCATTTAAAACAATAAAGTGCATCGATAATATCCAGAAAACACAAACACAAAGGTTGTAGCAAGATCTGGGATTGAGTGAGCATTAACACAAGAAGATATTTCTGGTTTCATCCAGGCATATCTGGACAAAGTGCTGTGGAACTGGTATGCAATGGACTCAGATAATCACAGTCAAACTGGTTTTGGAGAATAGCAAAGCATTTTCTTAGGCAAGTGCATAAAATGTCATCTACAAAAACAAAAATATTATGTTTGTTTGCAACAATTGCTGTAGTTTTCTGCCTAGACAGCACGAATGTGTTGAGATTGTGTCTCCATGTGGAGCTAATTAGTGCTTCCCAGCACCAAAGAAAATATTCCCTGCTTAAATTCATTCAAAACCATAAAGTCCATTGATAATATCAAAAACCACAAAGCAGAGCCTGTAGCAAGATTTGGGATTGAGTTAGCCATAACACAAGAGGATATTTCTGGTCTCATCCAGGCATATCCAGACAAAGTGCTGTGGAACTGGTATGCAATGGACTCAGATAATCACAGTCAAACTGGTTTTGGAGAATAGCAAAGTATTTTCTTAGGCAAGTGCATAAAATGTCATCTACTCCAACACAAATATCATGTTTCTTTGCAGCAATTACTGTAGTTTTCTGCCTAGACAGCACGAATGTGTTGAGATTGTGTCTCCATGTGGAGCTAATTAGTGCTTCCCAGCACCAAAGTAAATATTCCCTGCTTAAATTCATTCAAAACCATAAAGTGCATTGATAATATCAAAAAACACAAAGCAGAGCCTGTAGCAAGATCTGGGATTGAGTTTGCCATAACACAAGATGATATTTCTCGTTTCATCCAGTCATTTCCAGACAAAGTGTTGTGGAACTGGTATGCAATGGACTCAGAAAATCACCCTCAAACTGTTTTTGGAGAAAAGCAAACTCTTTTCCTTGGCCAAGTGGATAAATAGTCATGTTTGCAAATATAAATATCCTGTTTGTTTGCAATGATAGCTCTAGCTTACTTCGTAGAAAACACAAATGTGAACATGTTTGGCCTGCATATGAAACCAATAGGCATTTCCAGCTAAAACAAAATTTCCTCTACTGAAATTCATTCTAAAACGTAAAGTCCATTGATAATATCCAGAAAACACAAACACAAAGGTTGTAGCAAGATCTGGGATTCAGTTAGCCATAACACAAGAGGATATTTCTGGTTTCATCCAGGCATATCTGGACAAAGTGCTGTGGAACTGGTATGCAATGGACTCAGATAATCACAGTCAAACTGGTTTTGGAGAATAGCAAAGCATTTTCTTAGGCAAGTGCATAAAATGTCATCTACAAAAACAAAAATATTATGTTTGTTTGCAACAATTGCTGTAGTTTTCTGCCTAGACAGCACGAATGTGTTGAGATTGTGTCTCCATGTGGAGCTAATTAGTGCTTCCCAGCACCAAAGAAAATATTCCCTGCTTAAATTCATTCAAAACCATAAAGTCCATTGATAATATCAAAAACCACAAAGCAGAACCTGTAGCAAGATCTGGGATTGAGTTAGCCATAACACAAGAGGATATTTCTGGTCTCATCCAGGCATATCCAGACAAAGTGCTGTGGAACTGGTATGCAATGGACTCAGATAATCACAGTCAAACTGGTTTTGGAGAATAGCAAAGTATTTTCTTAGGCAAGTGCATAAAATGTCATCTACTCCAACACAAATATCATGTTTCTTTGCAGCAATTACTGTAGTTTTCTGCCTAGACAGCACGAATGTGTTGAGATTGTGTCTCCATGTGGAGCTAATTAGTGCTTCCCAGCACCAAAGTAAATATTCCCTGCTTAAATTCATTCAAAACCATAAAGTGCATTGATAATATCAAAAAACACAAAGCAGAGCCTGTAGCAAGATCTGGGATTGAGTTTGCCATAACACAAGATGATATTTCTCGTTTCATCCAGTCATTTCCAGACAAAGTGTTGTGGAACTGGTATGCAATGGACTCAGAAAATCACCCTCAAACTGTTTTTGGAGAAAAGCAAACTCTTTTCCTTGGCCAAGTGGATAAATAGTCATGTTTGCAAATATAAATATCCTGTTTGTTTGCAATGATAGCTCTAGCTTACTTCGTAGAAAACACAAATGTGAACATGTTTGGCCTGCATATGAAACCAATAGGCATTTCCAGCTAAAACAAAATTTCCTCTACTGAAATTCATTCTAAAACGTAAAGTCCATTGATAATATCCAGAAAACACAAACACAAAGGTGGTAGCAAGATCTGGGATTCAGTTAGCCATAACACAAGAGGATATTTCTGGTTTCATCCAGGCATATCCGGACAAAGTGCTGTGGAACTGGTATGCAATGGACTCAGATAATCACAGTCAAACTGGTTTTGGAGAATAGCAAAGCATTTTCTTAGGCAAGTGCATAAAATGTCATCTACAAAAACAAAAATATTATGTTTGTTTGCAACAATTGCTGTAGTTTTCTGCCTAGACAGCACGAATGTGTTGAGATTGTGTCTCCATGTGGAGCTAATTAGTGCTTCCCAGCACCAAAGAAAATATTCCCTGCTTAAATTCATTCAAAACCATAAAGTCCATTGATAATATCAAAAACCACAAAGCAGAGCCTGTAGCAAGATCTGGGATTGAGTTAGCCATAACACAAGAGGATATTTCTGGTCTCATCCAGGCATATCCAGACAAAGTGCTGTGGAACTGGTATGCAATGGACTCAGATAATCACAGTCAAACTGGTTTTGGAGAATAGCAAAGCATTTTCTTAGGCAAGTGCATAAAATGTCATCTACTCCAACACAAATATCATGTTTCTTTGCAGCAATTACTGTAGTTTTCTGCCTAGACAGCACGAATGTGTTGAGATTGTGTCTCCATGTGGAGCTAATTAGTGCTTCCCAGCACCAAAGTAAATATTCCCTGCTTAAATTCATTCAAAACCATAAAGTGCATTGATAATATCAAAAAACACAAAGCAGAGCCTGTAGCAAGATCTGGGATTGAGTTTGCCATAACACAAGATGATATTTCTGGTTTCATCCAGGCATATCCGGACAAAGTGTTGTGGAACTGGTATGCAATGGACTCAGAAAATCACCCTCAAACTGGTTTTGGAGAAAAGCAAACTCTTTTCCTTGGCCAAGTGGATAAAAAGTCATGTTTACGATTATAAACATCGTGTTTATTTGCAATGATAGCGCTAGCTTTCTGCGTAGAAAACACAAACGTGAACATGTTTTGCCTGCATATGAAACCAATTAGCATTTCCAGCAAAAAACAAAATTTCCTCTACTGAAATTCATTCTAAAACGTAAAGTCCATTGATAATATCCAGAAAACACAAACACAAAGGTTGTAGCAAGATCTGGGATTCAGTTAGCCATAACACAAGAGGATGTTTCTGGTTTCATCCAGGCATATCCGGACAAAGTGCTGTGGAACTGGTATGCAATGGACTCAGAAAATCACCCTCAAACCAGTTTTGGAGAAAAGCAAACTCTTTTTCTTGGCCACGTGTATAAAATTCATGTTTGCAAATATAAATATCCTGTTTGTTTGCAATGATAGCTCTATCTTTCTGCGTAGAAAACACAAATGTGAACATGGTTGGCCTGCATATGAAACCAATAGGCATTTCCAGCACAAAACAAAATTTCCTCTATTGAAATTCATTCTATACCGTAAAGTCCATTGATAATATCCAGAAAACACAAACACAAAGGTTGTAGCAAGATCTGGGATTCAGTTAGCCATAACACAAGAGGATATTTCTGGTTTCATCCAGGCATATCCGAACAAAGTGCTGTGGAACTAGTATGCAATGGACTCAGATAATCACAGTCAAACTGGTTTTGGAGACAAGCAAAGTATTTTCTTAGGCAAGTGCATAAAATGTCATCTACACAAACACACATATTATGTTTGTTTGCAGCAATTGCTGTAGTTTTCTACCTAGACAGCACGAATATGTTGAGTTTGTGTCTCCATGTGGAACTATTTAGCATTTCCCAGACCAAAGAAAATATTCCCTGCTTAAATTCATTCAAAACCATAAAGTGCATTGATAATATCAAAAAACACAAAGCAGAGCCTGTAGCAAGATCTAGGATTGAGTTAGCCATAACACAAGAGGATATTTCTGGTTTCATCCAGTCATTTCCAGACAAAGTGTTGTGGAACTGGTATGCAATGGACTCAGAAAATCACCCTCAAACTGGTTTTGGAGAAAAGCAAACTCTTTTCCTTGGCCAAGTGGATAAATAGTCATGTTTGCAAATATAAATATCCTGTTTGTTTGCAATGATAGCTCTAGCTTACTTCGTAGAAAACACAAATGTGAACATGTTTGGCCTGCATATGAAACCAATAGCCATTTCCAGCTAAAACAAAATTTCCTCTACTGAAATTCATTCTAAAACGTAAAGTCCATTGATAATATCCAGAAAACACAAACACAAAGGTGGTAGCAAGATCTGGGATTGAGTTAGCCATAACACAAGAGGATATTTCTGGTTTCATCCAGGCATATCCGGACAAAGTGCTGTGGAACTGGTATGCAATGGACTCAGATAATCACAGTCAAACTGGTTTTGGAGAATAGCAAAGTATTTTCTTAGGCAAGTGCATAAAATATCATCTACAAAAACAAAAATATTATGTTTGTTTGCAACAATTGCTGTAGTTTTCTGCCTAGACAACACGAATGTGTTGAGATTGTGTCTCCATGTGGAGCTAATTAGTGCTTCCCAGCACCAAAGAAAATATTCCCTGCTTAAATTCATTCAAAACCATAAAGTCCATTGATAATATCAAAAAACACAAAGCAGAGCCTGTAGCAAGATCTGGGATTGAGTTAGCCATAACACAAGAGCATATTTCTGGTCTCATCCAGGCATATCCAGACAAAGTGCTGTAGAACTGGTATGCAATGGGCTCAGATAATCACAGTCAAACTGGTTTTGGAGACTAGCAAAGTATTTTCTTAGGCAAGTGCATAAAATGTCATCTACTCCAACACAAATGTCATGTTTCTTTGCAGGAATTGCTGTAGTTTTCTGCCTAGACAGCACGAATGTGTTGAGTTTGTGTCTCCATGTGGAACTAATTAGTGCTTCCCAGCACCAAAATAAATATTCCCTGCTTAAATTCATTCGAAACCATAACGTCCATTGATTATATCAAAAAACACAAAGCAGAGCCTGTAGCAAGATCTGGGATTGAGTTTGCCATAACACAAGATGATATTTCTGGTTTCATCCTGTCATTTCCAGACAAAGTGTTGTGGAACTAGTATGCAATGGACTCAGAAAATCACCGTCACACTGGTTTTGGAGAAAAGCAAACTCTTTTTCTTGGCCAAGTGGATTAAAAGTCATGTTTACGATTATAAATATCCTGTTTGTTTGCAATGATAGCGCTAGCTTTCTGCATAGAAAACACAAACGTGAACACATTTTGCCTGCATATGAAACCAATTAGCATTTCCAGCACAAAAACAAAATTTCCTCTACTGAAATTCATTCTAAAACGTAAAGTCCATTGATAATATCCAGAAAACACAAACACAAAAGTTGTAGCAAGATCTGGGATTGAGTTAGCCATAATACAAGAGGATGTTTCTGGTTTCATCCAGGCATATCCGGACAAAGTGCTGTGGAACTGGTATGCAATGGACTCAGAAAATCACCCTCAAACCAGTTTTGGAGAATAGCAAAGTTATTTCTTAGGCAAGTGCATAAAATGTCATCTACACCAACACAAATATCATGTTTGTTTCCAGCAATTACTGTAGTTTTCTTCCTAGACAGCACAAATGTGTTGAGTTTGTGTCTCCATGTGGAACTAATTAGTGCTTCCCAGCTCCAAAGAAAATATTCCCTGCTTAAATTCATTCAAAACCATAAAGTCCATTGATTATATCAAAAAACACAAAGCAGAGCCTGTAGCAAGGTCTGGGATTCAGTTTGCCATAACACAAAAGGATCTTTCTGGTTTCATCCAGGCATATCCGGACAAAGTGTTGTGGAACTGGTATGCAATGGACTCAGAAAATCGCCCTCAAACTGGTTTTGGAGAAAAACAAAATCTTTTTCTTGGCCAAGTGGATAAAAAGTCATGTTTACAAATATAATTCTCAGGTTTGTTTGCAACGGTTGCTCAAGCTTGCTGCGTAGGAAACACAAATGTGAACATGGTTGGCCTGCATATGAAACCAATAGGCATTTCCAGCACAAAACAAAATTTCCTCTATTGAAATTCATTCTAAAACGTAAAGTCCATTGATAATATCCAGAAAACACAAACACAAAGGTTGTAGCAAGATCTGGGATTCAGTTAGCCATAACACAAGAGGATATTTCTGGTTTCATCCAGGCATATCCACACAAAGTGCACTGGAATTGGTATGCAATGGACTCAGATAATCACAGTCAAACAAGTTTTGCAAAATCGCAAAGTATTTTCTTATGCAAGTGCATAAAATGTCATCTACACAAACACAAATATCATGTTTCTTTGCAGCAATTGCTGTAGTTTTCTGCCTAGACAGCACGAATGTGTTGAGTTTGTGTTTCCGTGTGGAACTAATTAGGGTTTCCCAGCACCAAAATAAATATTCCCTGTTTGAATTCATTCCAAACCATAAAATCCATTGATAATATCAAAAAACACAAAGCAGATCCTGTAGCAAGATCTGGGTTTGAGTTAGCCATAACACAGAGGATATTTGTGGTTTCATCCAGTCATATCCGGACAAAGTGGTGTGGAATTTGTAAGCAATGGATCGAGTAAATCACAGAAAAAATGGTTTTGGAAAAAAGCAAAGTCTTTTTGTTAGGCAAGTATATAAAATGCCATCTATACAAACAGGAATATGATGTTTGTTTGCTGCAGTTCCTCTAGTTTCTCCCTAGAAAATATGAATGTGTAGAGCTGGTGTCTCCATGTGGAGTCAACTACTGTTTCCCAGCACAAAATTAAATGTTCCCTGATAAAAAACATTCAAAACCATTAAGTCTGTCAATAATATCCAGAAAACACAAACACAGAGCCTGTGGTAATATCTGGGATTGAGTTAGCCAAAACACAACCAGATATTTCTGGTTTCATCAAGTCATATCTGGAAAAAGTGATGTGGAATTCGTATGCAATGGAACGAGAAAATTACAAAAAAATGGATATGGAGGAAATCAAAGTCTTTTCTTTAGGCAAGTGCATAAAATGTCATGTATACAAACAGAAATATCATGTTTCTTTGCCGCAGTTCCTCTAGCTTTCTCCCTAGAAAATATGAAAGTGTAGAGCTGGTGTCTCCATGTGGAACCAATTAGTTTTTTCCAGCACAAAATTAAATGTTCCCTGAATAAAAAAATTCAAAACAATAAATCCCTGGGTTACATCCAGGAAACACAAACATAGAGCATGTAGCAATATGTGGGATTCAGTTAGCCAAAACAAAACCGGATATATCTAGTTTCATCCAGTCATATGCAGACAAAGTGGGATAGAATTCGTATGCAATGGCCCAAGATAATCACAGTACAAATGGTTTTTGAAAAACCAAAGTCTTTTCGTTAGGCCAGTGCTTTAAATGTCATCTATACAAACAGAAATATCATGTTTGTTTTCAGCAGTTCCTCTAGATTTCTCCCTAGAAAATATGAATGTGTAGAGCTGGTGTCTCCATGTGGATTCAACTAGTGTTTACCAGCCCAAAATTAAATTTTCTCTCATAAGAAATATTCAAAATAATAAAGACTGTCGATAATATCCGGAAACATTAACCAGAGGCTGTAGCAATATCTGGGATTGAGTTAGCCAAAACACAACCGCATATTTCTGGTTTTATCCAGGCATATCTGGCCAAAGTGGTGTGGAATTCGTATGCAATGGCCCAAGATAATCACAGTACAAATGGTTTTGTAGAAAAGCAAAGTCTTTTCGTTAGGCAAGTGCATATAATATCATCTATATAGACAGAAATATCATGTTTGTTTGCCACAGTTCCTATAGTTTTCTTCCCAGAAAATACGAATATGTAGAGCTGGTGTCTCCATGTGGAGTAACTATGTTTCTATGGTACAAAATTAAATGTTCCCTGATAAAAACACTTAAAACAATTAGGTCCATCGATAATATCCTGAAAACACAAACACAGAGGTTTTCACAATATTTCAGACTGAGTTAGGCAAAACACAACCGGATATTTCTGGTTTCATCCAGTTTTATCAGGAAAAAATGGTGTGGAATTCGTATGAAATGGACCGAGAAATCACAGTACAAATGGTTTTGAGAAAAGCAAAGTCTTTTCGTTAGGCAAGTGCATAAAATGTCATCAATACAAACAGAAATATCATGTTTGTTTGCCATAGTTCCTCTAGCTTTCTCCCTAGAAAATACGAATGTGTAGAGCTGGTGTCTCCATGTGGAAACCATTAGTGATTTCAAAAACGAAATTAAATGTTCCCTGACAATAAACATACAAAACAATAAAGTCCGTGGATAATATCAGGAATACACAAACACAGAGGCTGTAGCAATATCAGGAATTGAGATAGAAAAATAATATCCGATGTTTCCAGTTTCATGCAGTCATATCCGGGGAAACTGTTGTGGAATTCGTATGCACTATCTCGAGACAATCTCAGAAAAATGGTTTCGGAGAAAAGCAAAGTCTTTTCGTTAGGCAAGTGCATAAAATGTCATCAATACAAACAGAAATATCCTGTTTGTTTGCCGCAGTTCCTCTAGCTTTCTCCCTAGAAATACTAATGTGTAGAGCTGCTGTCCCCATGATGAACCAATTAGTGTTTCAATGGTAAAAATTAAATATGCCCTGATAAAAACATTCAAAACAATAAAGTCCATCGATAATATCCAGAAAACAGAAACACAGAGGCTGTAGCAATATTTCTGATTGAGTTAGCCAAAACACAACCGATATTTCTTTTTTCATCCAGTCATATCCGGACAAACTGGTGTGGAATTCGTATGCAATGGACTGAGAAAATCACAGTAAAAATGGTATTGGAGAAAAGCAAAGTATTTTCGTTAGGCAAATGCATAAAATGTCATCTATACAAACAGAAATATCATGTTTGTTTGCCGCAGTTCCTCTAGCTTTCTCCCTAGAAAATACGAATATGTAGAGCTGATGTCTCCATGTGGAACCTATTACTGTATCCAAGCTCAAAATAAAATGTTCCTTGTTAAAAAACACTAGAAACAATAAAATCCATTGATAATATCCAGAAAACACAAACATAGAGGCTGTAGCAAATCTGGGATTGAGTTACCCAGAACAAAACCGGATATTTCCGGTTTCATCCAGTCATATGTGGACAAAATGGTGTGGAATTCGTATGCAATGGACCGAGAATATCACAGTATAAATGGTTTGGAGAAAAGCAGAGTCATTTCGTTAGGGTAGTGCATAAAATGTCATCGATACAAACAGAAATATCATGTTTGTTTGCTGAAGTTCCTCTAGCTTTCTCCTTAGAAAATACGAATGTGTAGAGCTGGTGTTCCCATGATGAACCAATTAGTGTTTCAACGTTAAAAAATGAAATGTTATCTGATAAAAACATTCAAAACAATAAAGTCCATCGATAATATCCAGAAAACACAAACACAGAGGCTTTCACAATTTTTCGGATTGAGTTAGCCAAAACACATCCGGATATTTCTGTTTTCATCCAGTAATATCTGGACAAAGTGGTGTGGAATTTGTATGCAATGGACCGAGAAAATCACAGTAAAAATGGGTTTGGAGAAAAGGAAAGTCTTTTCGTTAGGCAAGTGCATAAAATGTCATCTATACAAACAGAAATATCATGTTTGCTTGCTGCAGTTCCTCTAGCTTTCTCCCTAGAAAATATGAATGTGTAGAGCTGGTGTCTCCATGTGGAACCAATTAGTGACTCCAAGCACAAAATTAAAAGTTCCCCGATAAAAAACATTCAAAACAAAAAAGTCCGTGTATAATATCAGGAATACACTAACAAAGAGGCTGTAGCAAATTCTGTGATTGAGTTAGCCACAAAAAAGCAGATAATTCCGGTTAAATTCAGTCATATCCGGACAAATGTTGTGGAATTCGTATGCAATGGACTGAGAAAATCACAGTAAAAATGGTTTTGGAGAAAAGCTAAGTGTTTTCGTTAGGCAACTGCATAAAATGTCGTCTATACAAACAGAAATATCCTGTTTGTTTGCTGCGGTTCCTCTAGCTTTCTCCCTAGAAAATACGAATGTGTAGAGCTCGTGTCCCCATGATGAACCAATTAGTGTTCCTAAGGTACAAAATTAAATATTCCCTGATAAAAACTTTCAAAACAATAAAGTTCATCCATAATATCCAGAAAACAGAAACACGGAAACTTTCACAATATTTCGGATTGAGTTAGCCAAAACACAACCGTATATTTCTTTTTTCATCCAGTCATATCCGGACAAAGTGGTGTGGAATTCATATGCAATGGACTGAGAAAATCACAGTACAAATGGTTTTGGATAAAACCAAAGGCTTTTCGTTAGGCAAGTGCATAAAAGATCATCCATACTAACAGAAATATCATGTTTGTTTGCCGCAGTTCCTCTAGCTTACTCCATAGAAAATACGAATGTGTAGAGCTGGTGTCGCCATGTGGAACCAATTAATGTTTCCAAAAACTAAATTAAATGTTCCCTTATAAAAAAAATTCAAAGCAATAAAGTCCGTGGATAATATCAGGAATACACATATACAGAGGCTGTAGGAATATCTGGGATTGGGTTTGCCAAACCAAAACCCAATATTTCCGGTGTCATCCAGTCATATCTGGACAAACTGGTGTGGAATTTGTATGCAATTGACCGAGAAAATCACAGTAAAAATGGTTTGGAGAAAAGCTAAATATTTTTGTTAGGCAAGTGCATAAAATGTCATCTATACAAACAGAAATATCATGTATGTTTGCAGCAGTTCCTCTAGCTTTCTCCCTAGAAAATACGAATGTGTAGAGCTGGTGTCCCCATCATGAACTAACCAGTGTTTCTATGGTACAAAATTAAATGGTCCCTGATAAAAACATTCAAAACAATAAAGTCCATTGATAATATCCAGAAAACACAAAAAAAGAAACTTTCACTTATTGCGCATTGAGTTAGCGAAAACACAACCGGACATTTCTGGTTTCATCCTGTCATATCCGGTAAACTGGTGTGGAATTCGTATGCAATGGGCTTAGAAAATCAGAGTAAAAATGGTTTCGGAGTAAAGCAAAGTCTTTTCGTTAGGCAAGTGCATAAAATGTCATCGATACAAACAGAAATATCATGTTTGTTTGCCGCAGTTCCTGTAGCTTTCTCCCTAGAAAGTATGAATGTGTAGAGCTCGTGTCTCCATTTGGAACCACTTAGTGATACTAAGCACAAAATTAAATGTTCCCTGATAAAAAAACATTCAAAACAATGAAGTCTGTGGATAATATCAGGAATACAGAAACACAGATGCTGTAGCAATATCTGGGATTCAGTTAGCCTAAACATAACTGGATATTTCCGGTTTCATCCAGTCATATCCGGAGAAACTGGTGTGGAATTCACATGCAAGGTACGGAAAAAATCACAGTAAAAATGGTTTTGGGAAAAGCAAAGTCTTTTTGTTAGGCAGGGGATAAAATGTCATCAATACAAACAGAAATATCATGTTTGTTTGCCGCAGTTCCTCTAGCTTTCTCCCTAGAAAATACGAATGTGTACATCTGGTGTCCCCTTGATGAACCAATTAGTGTTTCAACGGTACAAAATGAAATGCTCCCTGATAAAAACATTCAAAACAATAAAGTCTATCGTTAATATCCAGAAAACACAAACACAGATGCTTTCACATTATAACTTTTTGAGTTAGCCAAAACACAACCGGATATTTCTGGTTTCATCCAGTCATACCCGGACAAAGTGGTGTGGAATTCGTATGCAATGGACCTAGAAAAATCAGAGGAAAATTGTTTTGGAGAAAAGCAAAGTATTTTCTTTAGGCAAGTGCAGAAAATGTCATCTATGCAAACAGAAATATCATGTTTGTTTGCCATAGTTCCTCTTGCTTTCTCCCAACAAAATACGAATGTGTAGAGCTGGTGTTTCCATGCGGAACCAACTAGTGTTTCGCAGCACAAAATTAAATGTTCCCTTATGAAAAACATTGAAAATAATAAATTCGGTCGATAATATCCAGAAAACACAAACACAGAGCCTGTGGCAATATGTGGAATTGAGTTAGCCAAAACAAAACTGGATATTTCCGGTTTCATCCAGACATATCTGGAGAAAGTGTTGTGGAATTCGTATACAATGAATATAGACAATCACAGTAGAAATGGTTTTGGAAAAAGTAAATTTATTTCATCAGCAAGTTAAAAAAGTATCATTTATACAAACCTAAATATCATGTTTGTTTGCCCCAGTTCCTTTAGGATTCTCCCTATAAAATTCGAATGTGTAGAGCTGGTGTGTCTCCATGTGGAACCAATTTGTGTTTCCATGTACAAAATTAAGTGTTCCCTGATAAAAAACATTCAAAATAATAAATCCATCGACAATATCCAGAAAACACAAATGCAGAGGCTGTCGCATTATCTGCAATTGAGTTAGCCAAATCACAAAGGATATTTCTAGTTTCAAGCAGTCATATCGAGAGAAAGTGGTGTGGAATTAATATACAATGGACATAGACAATCATAGTAAAAATGGTTTTGGTGAATAGCAAAGTCTTTTCATTAGGCAAGTCCATAAAATCTCATCTATACAAACAGAAATATCATGTTTGCTTGCTGCAATTCCTCCAGCTTTATCCTTAGTAAATACGAATGTGTAGAGCTGGTGTCTCCATGTGGAACCAATTAGTGTTTCCAAGCACAAAATTCAGTGTTCCCTGATAAAAAACATTCATAACAAAAAAGACCATCGATAATATCCAGAAAACACAAACACAGAGGCTGTCGCAATATTTGGGATAGAGTTAGCCAAAGAAAACCCGGGTATTTCTGGTTTCATCCAGTCATATCCGGACAAAGTGCTGTGGAATTCGTATGCCATGGACCGTGAACATCACAGTAAAAATGCTTTTGGAGAAAAGCAAAGTATTCTCGTTAGGCAAGTGCATAAAATGTCACCTATACAAACAAAAATATCATGTTTGTTTGCTGCAGTTCCTACAATTTTCTCCCTAGAAAATGCGAATATGTAGAGCTGGTGTCCCCATGTGGAACCAATGAGTGTTTGCAAGCACAAAATTAAATGTTCCCTGATAAAAAATATTTAAAACAATAAAGTTCATCGATAATATCCAGAAAACACAAACACAGAGGCTGTCGCAATATGTGTTACTGAGTTAGCAAAAACACAACCGGATATTACTGGTTTCATGCAGTCATATCCTGACAAAGAGGTGTGGAATTCGTATAAAATAGTCACAGACAATCACAGTAAAAATGGTTTCAGAGAAAAACAATGTCTTTTCGTTAGGAAAGGGCATAAAATGACATCTACACAAACAGAAATATCATGATGGTTTGCAACAGTTTCTCCAGCTTTCTCCCTAGAAAATACGAATGTGTAGAGTTGGTGTCTCCATGTGGAACCAATTAGTGTTTCCCAGCACAAAATTAAATGTTCCCTGATAAAAAACATTGAAAACAATTAAGTCCATCGATGATATAGAGAAAACAGAAACACAGAGGCTGTCGCAATATCTGGGATTGCATTAGCCAAAACATAACCGGATATTTCTGGTTTCATCCAGTCATATCAGGAAAAAGTGGTGTGGAAATCGTACGCAATGGACCGAGAAAATCACAGTACAAATGGTTTCGGAGAAAAGCAAATTCTTTCCATTGGGCAAGTGCATAAAATGTCATCTATGCAAACAGATTTATCATGTTTGTTTGCCGCAGTTCCTCTAGCTTTCTCCCTAGAAAATACGAATGTGTAGAGCTGGAGTCTCCATATGGAACCAACAGATGTTTCTAAGCACAAAATTAAATGTTCCCTGATAAAAAACTTTTATAAAAATAAAGTCCGTCGATAATATCCAAAAATCACAAACACAGAGGCTGTCGCAACATGTGGGATTTTGTTAGTGAAAACACAACCGGATATTTCTGGTTTCATCCAGTCATATCCGGAGAAACTGGTGTGGAATTCGTATACAATGGACCAGGAACATAACAGTAAAAATGTTTTTGAAAAAAAGCAAAGTCTTTTCGTTAGGCAAGTGCATAAAATGTCACGTATACAAACAGAAATATCATGTTTGTTTGCTGCAGTTTCTCTAGCTTTCTTCCTAGAAAATATGAATATGTAGAGCTGGTGTATCCATGTGGAACCAATTAGTGTTTCCCATCACAAAATTAAATGTTCCCTGATAAAAAACATTGAAAACAATAAAGTCCATCTATAATATCCGGAAAACACAAACACAGAGGCTTTCGCATCATGTGGGTTTGAGTTAGTCAAAACACAACCGGATATTTCTGGTTTCATCCAGTCATACCCTGACACAGTGGTGTGGAACTCGTATGCAATGGACACAGAGAATCACAGTAAAAATCGTATTGGAGAAAAGCAAAGTGTTTCCATTAGGCAAGTGCGTAAAATGTCACCTATACCAACAGAAATATCATGTTTGTTTGCCGCAGTTCATCTGGCTTTCTCCATAGAAAATACGAATGTGTAGAGTCGGTGTCTCCATGTGGAACCAATTAGTGTTTCCAAGCACAAAATTAAATATTCCCTGACAAAAAACACTCAAAATAATAAAGTCCATCGATAATATCCTGAAAACACAAACACAGAGGCTGTCGCAACATGTGGGATTGAGTTAGCAAAAACACAATCGGATGTTTCTGGTTTCATCGAGTCATATCTGGAGAAAGTGGTGTGGAAATTGTATACAATACACACAGACAATCACAGTAAAAATGGTTTTGGAGAAAAGCAAAGTCTTTTCGTAAGGCAAGTGCATAAAATGTCACCTATACAAACAGAAATATCATGATTGTTTCCCGCGTTCATCTGGCTTTCTCCCTAGAAAATACGAATGTGCAGAGCTGATGTCTCCATGTGGAACCAATTAGTCTTTCCAAGCACAAAATTAAATGTTCCCTGATAAAAAACTTTTAAATCAATAAAGTCCATCGATAATATCCAGAAAACACAAACACAGAGTCTGTCGCAACATGTGGGAGTGAGGTAGGCAATACACAACTGGATACTTCTGGTTTCATCCAGTTTATCCGGACAAAGTGGTGTGGAATTCATATGCAATGGACACAGACAATCACAGTAAAAATGGTATTGGAGAAAAGCAAAGTGTTTCTGTTAAGCAAGTTCATAAAATGTCACCTATACCACAGAAATATCATGTTTGTTTATCGCATTCCTCTTGCTTTGTCCCTACAAAATACGAATGTGTAGAGCTGCTGTCTCCATGTGGAACCAATTAGTCTTTCCAAGCACAAAATTAAATGTTCCCTGATACAAAACTTTTAAAACAATAAAGTCCGTAGATAATATCCAGAAATCACAAACACAGAGGCTGTCACAACATGTGGGATTTTGTTAGCCAAAACACAACCGGATATTTCTGGTTTCATCCAGTCATATCCAGACAAAGTGATGTGGAATTTGTATGCAATGGACCGGGACCATCACAGCAAAATTATTTTCGAAGAAAAGCAAAGTATTTCCGTTAGGCAAATGCATAAAATGTCACCTATACAAACAGAAATATCATGTTGTTTGCCGCAGTTCCTCTTGCTTTGTCCCTACAAAATACGAATGTGTAGAGCTGGTGTCTCCATGTGGAACCAAATAGTGTTTCCCAGCAGAAAATTAAATGTTCCTTGATAATAAACTTTCAATAAAATAAAGTCCGTCGATAATATCCAGAAAACACTAACACATAGGCTGTCGCAATATGTGGGATTTTGTTAGCGAAAACACAACTGGATATTTCTGGTTTCATCCAGTCATATCCTGACAAAGTTGTGTGGAATTTGTATGCATTGTACCGGGAACTTCACAGCAAAAAGTATTTTAAAGAAAAGCAAAGTCTTTTCATTAGGCAAGTGCATAAAATGTCACGTATAAAAACAGAAATATCATGTTTGTTTGCCGCAGTTCCTCGAGCTTTCTCCCTACAAAATACAAATGTGTAGAGCTGGTGTCTCCATGACGAACCAATTAGTGTTTCCCAGCACAAAATTAAATGTTAACTGATAAAAAACATTCAAAACAATAAAGTCCATCGATAATATCTGGAAAACACACACACAGAGGCTGTGGCAACATGTGGGATTGAGTTAGCCAAAACACAACCGGATATTTCTGGTTTCACCCAGTCATATCCTGACACAGTGGTGTGGAACTCGTATGCAATGGACACAGACAATCACAGTAAAAATGGTATTGGAGAAAAGCAAAGTGTTTCCATTTAGAGAGTGCATAAAATGTCACCTATACAAACAGAAATATCATGTTTGTTTGACGCAGTTCCACTAGCTTTCTCCCTAGAAAATACGAATGTGTAGAGCTGGTGTCTCCATGTGGAACCAATTAGTGGTTCCCAGCACAAAATTAAATGTTCCCTGACAAAAAACATTCAAAATAATAAAGTCTGTCCATAATATCCAGAAGACACAAACATAGAGGCTGTCGCAACATGTGGGATTGAGTTAACCAAAATACAACCGGATATTTCTCGTTTCATGCAGTCATATCCAGACAAATTGGTGTGGAATTTGTATGCAATGGACCAAGAAAATCACAGTAAAAATGGTTTTGGAGAAAAGCAAAGTATTTCTGTTAGGCAAGTGCATAACATGTCATCTATACAAACAGAAATATCATGTTTGTTTTCCACACTTCCTTTTTTTTTCACTTTATACATTTTTAATTAGGATAGGCATAAACCAAAACAGAAAAAAAGATAAAGTGTCACTGTCACTTTGTTTGCAGGGAAGAGTCAGGAAATGGAACAAATTACCAGGAAAACATTTTTCCTAAGTAGGTAGGTTACATAATTTTAACATTCAGATGCCAAAATTAGTATTATTCTACTTAATCTACAAATGAAAAGAGGAATCAAAAGTTCATCCTGTTTCGTATAAGAAATTTTACATTAAATATATAGCGCTTTGTTTCTCAGGAAGCAGTACTGGCAACTTGGAGAAGATATTTCTGTTACGTGATGACTAGAAAATGTCAAATACAACCAAGCAGCTATGCTATAGCTCAGAAAGTACTATTAACCTCTTTTGGGCTAGTGCACATTTCAGTTTAATACAGAACTACATCTTGAGTTTTAGGAAGGCAGCAATAATTATATTTTGGCTTTTGTTCTAGAGCTTAGCATAGTTAAGGCGACAGTTGAAGCATATTAGTGAAGGTAGTTAAAATTTAATGACAATCATCATAATCTCTTATAACCTACATAAACTGTATAATGCTTACATGGAATGAAACCAGCATTACCTAATTGGTGTTTACATACATACAGAGGGAGAAAAAAACCTACCAAAGGCAATCACTCTAAATGTACTATCACGTACTTGTTAAAAATGCAAATATACCATAGAACTAAAATGACGTGAAGAGCACTACTCATTACCTAGAAGAAAGGTAACTGGTTCTCATACAAAGCTAAGCTGGCATCAATCACCCTCGTCACAATGGCTTAGAAAAGCATCAGGTTTCCAGTAGAGAAACTATTCTAGGAAAGTCAGTCAATCTTGTGAAAGTTTCACAGCTGTAAAACCAGGCTAAGACTACAACGACCGTGAAATCTGAGGAGATCAGATGAACCAGTAGATTCCCAGCCATAATGTGAGACGGGAAGGTCCTCATGCAGCATATGCTCCCTGGCTCCGGGAAAGCTTCATGTGCATAATACAGAAGTAGTTGAGAAAGGAAACTGGAGACGCTCAGCTGTTTCCATTGTGTCCTAACTGTTAAACTTCAGGGATGGTGTGATCCATCAGGCTTTTCATAATGCTTGGCGCCATCCGTTTAATAATATGTTCAAAGATAAAAGCAGGCATGATTGTGACGGTAACTACAGTCCCAGATGTTGATAGTATGTCTGCAATTTGAGAGTCCTTCAATCCAATGACGTTCTGGCCGTTGATCTCACAGATGTTATGTTCCGTGAGAAGACCGTTTCTGGCTGCAGAACTATCTTTCACTATGGATGTTACTTTCCCATTTTTAAAGATAAAGCCAACGTTTCCAGTACTGTCCTTATGCATAGTAATTGTCCGCTCAAAAGGCCTGTCACGAATGGTCATTGTGATCTTCTCTCCAAAAGCCTGTTTGAGCACCTTGTGAGCTTTATCAGAGCTCCAGCCTGCACAGTTTTCACCATTGATCTGGAGTACCTGGTCGCCAAATCTCAAACCAACCAATGAGGCTGGAGAATTTGCCTGGACTAGCTGAACAAATATACCATTATCTATTGATTTAAGCCTGAGTCCAATTTTTCCATCTTGATCCTTACATAAAATGACTTGACGAATCCCTTGTTTAATTTCTGCTCTGCGAATCCCAACATCATTTCCAGTTACAGGAGCCACCATATAGTTCATACTGGAAGGTCTTGCTACCAACTGCCCCTGAAGTGGTGCTCCAGAGACCATCACCAGATTTGCATGTATTTCTTCTTCATTTAAACTCAGGCCCATGTATTGAGAAAGTTCCGGATACAGTTTAGGATAAAGATTTCCATCTTGAGAGATGGGAGCAGAAGCTTCTGACAAAATTGCTGGGTTGGCAGGGTTTGCAGAAAAAGCAGTCTGAGCCTGAATTACTTTGTCTACCTTCAAGTCTTCAAGAGATGGATAGAGAGACATTTTTCCTGATTTATCTAGACCACAAGGACTCGCTCCCCGCTGCCACCGCCTCGAATACAGCTAGCGACTTCCGAGACCTGAGAAAAGGAGAGCAGCGCGCGCGTGCGAGGACCGCCCACCAGGCGCATCACAGCACCGCTCCCCCTGTGTTTTCCTCACTTCCTCTAGCTTTCTCCCTAGAAAATACGAATGTGTGGAGCTTGTGTCACCATGTGGAAGCTGTTAGTGTTTCCAAGCACAAAATTAAATGTTCCCTTATAAAAAAAATTCAAAACAATAAAGTTCATCAATTATATCCAGAAAACACAAACACAGAGGCTGTCTCAATATGTGGGATTGAGTTAGCCAAAACACAACCGGATAATTATGGTTTCATCGAGTCATATCCATACAAAGTGGTGTGGAATTCATATACAATGGACACAAACAATCACAGTAAAAATGGTTTTGAAGAAAAGCAAAGTCTTTCCGTTAGGCAAGTGCATAAAATGTCATCTATACAAACAGAAATATCATGTTTGTTTCCTGCAGTTCCTTGAGCTTTCTCCCTACAAAATACATATGTGTAGAGCTGTTGCCTCCATGTGCAGTCAACTAGTGTTTCCCAGCACAAAAGTCATATCCGGACAAAGTGGTGTGGAATTTATATACAATACACACAGACAATCACAGTAAAAATGGTTTTGGAGAAAAGCAAAGTCTTTTCATAAGGCAAGTGCATAAAATGTCACCTACACAAACAGAAATATCATGTTTGTTTGCCGCAGTTCCTCAAGCTTTCTCCCTAGAAAATTCGAATATATAGAGCTGGTGTATCCATGTGGAAACAATTAGTTTTTCCAAGCACAAAATTCAATGTTCCCTGATAAAAAACATTTAAATCAATAAAGTCCATCGATAATATCCAGAAAACACAAACACAGAGGCTGTCGCAACATGTGGGATTGAGGTAGGCAAAACACAAACGGACATTTCTGGTTTCATCCAGTCATATATGGACAAAGTGCTGTGGAATTCGTCTGCAATGGACACAGACAATCACAGTAAAAATGGTATTGGAGAAAAACAAAGTGTTTCTGTTAGGCAAGTGCATAAAATGTCACCTATACCAACAGAAATATCATGTTTGTTTGCCGCAGTTCCTCTTGCTTTCTCCCTAGAAAATACGAATGTGTAGAGTCGGTGTCTCCATGTGGAACCAATTAGTGTTTCCAAGCACAAAATTAAATGTTTCCTTATAAAAAACACTTAAAATAATAAAGTTCCTCGATAATATCCAGAAAACACAAACACAGATGCTGTCCCAATATGTGGGATTAAGTTAGCCAAAACAGAACCGGATATTTCTGGTTTCATCCTGTCATATCCTGACAAAGTTGTGTGGAATTCATATGCAATGGACTGGGAACATCACAGTAAAAATGGTTCTGAAGAAAAGCAAAGTTTTTCGTTACGCAAGTGCATAAATTGTCACCTATACAAACAGAAATATCAGGTTTGCTTGCTGTAGTTCCTCTAGCTTTCTCCCCAGACAATACGAATGTGTAGAGCTGGTGTCTCCATGTGGAACCAGTTAGTGTTTCCAAGCACAAAATTAAATGTTCCCTGACAAAAAACTTTTAAAACAATAAAGTCCGTCGATAATATCCAGAAAAAACAAACACAGAGACTGTCGCAACATGTGGGATTTTGTTAACCAAAACACAACCGGATATTTCTGGTTTCATCCAGTCATATCCAGACAAAGTGATGTGGAATTTGTATGCAATGGACCGAGAAAATCACAGTAAAAATATTTTCGAAGAAAAGCAAAGTATTTCCGTTAGGCAAATGCATAAAATGTCACCTATACAAACAGAAATATCATGTTGTTTCCCGCAGTTCCTCTTGCTTTGTCCCTACAAAATACGAATGTGTAGAGCTGTTGTCTCCATGTGGAACCAAATAGTGTTTCCCAGCAGAAAATTAAATGTTCCTTGATAATAAACATTCAATAAAAGAAAGTCCGTCGATAATATCCAGAAAACACAAACACAGCGGCTGTCGCAATATGTGGGATTAAGTTAGCGAAAACACAACCGGATATTTCTGGTTTCATCCAGTCATATCCTGACAAAGTTGTGCGGAATTTGTATGCAATGGACCGGGAACATCAAAGTAAAAATGGTTTTCGAGAAAAGCAAAGTTTTTTCATTAGGCAAGTGCATAAATGTCACTTATACAAACAGAAATATCATGTTTGTTTCCTGCAGTTCCTTGAGCTTTCTCCCTACAAAATACAAATGTGTAAAGCTGGTGACTCCATGTTGAACCAACTATTGTTTCCCAGCACACAATTAAATGTTCCCTGATAATAAACATTCAATAAAATAAAGTCCGCCGATAATATCCAGAAAACACAAACACAGTGGCTCTCACAATATGTGGGATTGAGTTAGCCAAAACACAACTGGATATTTCTGGTTTCATCCATCATCTCCGGAGAAAGTGGTGTGGAATTTGTATACAATACACAAAGACAATCACAGTAAAAATGGTTTTGGAGAAAAGCAAAGTCTTTTGCTTCGGCCAGTGAATTAAATGTCGTTCTATACAAACAGAAATATCATGTTTGTTTGCCACAGTTCCTCTAGCTTTCTCCCTATAAAATACGAATATGTAGAGCTGGTGTCTCCATGTGGAACCAATTAGTGTTTCCCAGCACAAAATTAAATGATCCCTGATAAAAAACATTCAAAACAATAAAGTCCATCGATAATATCCAGAAATCATAAACACAGAGTCTATAGCAATATCTGGGATTGAGTTAGCCAAAACACAACCGGATATTTCTGGTTTCAGCCAGTCATATCCGGACAAACTGGTGTGGAATTCGTATGCAATGGACCGAGAAAATTATAGTAAAAATGGTTTTGGAGAAAAGCAAAGTCTTTTCTTTAGGCAAGTGCAAAAAATGTCATCTACACAAACAGAAATATAATGTTTGATTGCCCCAGTTCCTCTAGCATACTGGCTAGAAAATACGAATGTTAAGAGCTGGTGTCTCCATGTTGAAACAATTAGTGTTTCCAATCACAAAATTAAATGTTCCCTGTAAAAAACATTCAAAGCAATAAAGTCCATAGATAATATCTAGAAAACACAAACACACAGGCTATCACAATATCTGGGATTGAGTTAGTCAAAACACAACCGGATATTTCTGGTTTCATCCATTCATATCCAAACAAAATGGTTTGGAGTTCGTATTAAATGGACCAAGAAAACCATAGTAAAAATGGTTTTGGAAAAAAGCAAAGTCTTTCGTTAGCCAAGTGCATCAAATGCCATGTACACAAACAGAAATATCATGTTTGTTTGACCCAGTTCCCCTAGATTTTCCCTAGAAAATATGAATGTTTACAGCAGGATTCTCCATGTGTAAACAATTAGTGTTTCCCAGCATAAAAATAATGTTCACTGATAAAAAACATTCAAAACAATAAAGTCCATCGATGATATCCAGAAAACACAAACAGAAATACTTTCACAATATCTGGATAGAGTTAACCAAAACACAACCGGATATTTCTGGTTTCATCCACTCATATCCCCACAATGTCATGTGGAATTTGTATGCAATGGACTGAGATAATCACAGGAAAATTGGTTTTGGAGAAAAGCAAAGTCTTTTCATTAGGAAAGTGCATAAAATGTCATTTATACAAACAGAAATACCATGTTTGTTTGCCGCAGTTCCTCTAGCTTTCTCCCTAGAAAATACAAATGTGTAGAGTTTGTGTCTCCATGTTGAACCAATTAGTGTTTCCCAGCACAAAGTTAAATGTTCCCTGATAAAAAACAATCAAAACAATAAAGTCCCTCTATAATATACATAAATGACAAAACAGAGGCTTTCACAATATTTCAGATTGAGTTAGCCAAAACACAACCAGATATTTCTGGTTTCATCCAGTCATATCCAAGCAAAGTGGTGTGGCATTCGTATGCAATGGACCGAAAAAATCACAGCACAAATATTTTTGGAGAAAAGCAAAGTCTTTTCTTTAGGCAAGTGCATAAAATGTCAACTATACAATCAGAAATATCATGTTTGTTTGCCGCAGATCCTCTAGCTTTCTCCCTAGAAAATACGAATGAATAGAGCTGGTGTCTCCATGTGGAACCAACTATTGTTTCACAGCAGAAAATTAAATGCTCCCTGATTAAAAACATTCCAAACAATAAATTCCATCGATAATACCCCGAAAACACAAACACAGAGACTTTCGCAATATCTCAAATTGAGTTAGGAAAACACAACCTGATATTTCTGGTTTCATCCAGTCATATCCGGACAAAGTGGTGTGACATTCGTATAAAATGGACATAGACAATCACAGGAAAAATGGTTTTGGAGAAAAGCAAAGTCTTTTCCTTGGGCAAGTGCATAAAAAGCCATCTATACAAACAGAAATACCATGTTTCTTTTGCGCATATTCTCTAGCTTTCTCCATAGCAAATACGAATGTGTAGATCTGGTGTCACATGTAACCAATTAGTGTTTCCAAGCACAAATATAAATGTTCCGTTATAAAATACATTCAAAACCATAAAGTCCGTTCATAATATCCGGAATAAACAAAGAAAGAGGCTGTAGCTATATGTGGGATGGAGTTAGCCAAAACACATCTGGATATTTCTGATTTCATCCAGTCTTATCCGGGCAAAGGGGTGTGGCATTTGTATGCAACGGAGCAAGAAAATAAAAGTATAAATGGTTTTGGAGAAAAGCAAAGTCTTTTCCTTAGGCATGTACATAAAATGTCATCTATACAAACAGAAATATCATGTTTGTTTGCCACAGTTCCTCCAGCTTTCTCCCTAGAAAATACGAATGTGTAGAGGTGGTGTCTGCATTTGAAACCATTTTATTTTTCCAAGCACAAAATTAATTGTTCCCTGATAAAAAACATTCAAAACAATAAAGTCCATCGATAATATCCGGAAAACACAAACACAGAGGCTGTCACAATATCTACGATTGAGTTAGCAAAAACACAACCAGATATTTCTGGTTTCATCCAGTCATATCTGGACTAAGTGGTGTGGAATTCGTATGCAATGGACACAGACAATCACAGGAAAAATGGTTTTGGAGAAAAGCAAAGTCTTTTCGTTAGGCAACTGCATAAAATGTCATCTGTACAAACAGAAATATGATGTTTGTTTGCAGCAGTTCCTCTAATTTTCTCCCTAGAAAATATGAATGTGTAGAGCTGGTATCTCCATGTGGAACCAATTAGTGTGTCCCAGCACTAAATTAAATGTTCCCTGATAAAAAACATTCAAAACAAGACAGTATGTCGATAATATCCGGAAAACACAAACAGAGAGGCTCTCACAAATCTGGTATTGGGTTAGCCAAAACAAAACCGGATATTTCTGGTTTCATCCGGTTATATCCTGAATAAGTGTTGTGCAACTCGTAGGAAATGGACCAGGAACATCACAGTAAAATGGTTTTGGAGAAAAGCAAAATCATTTCGTTAGGCAAGTGCATAAAATGTCATCTATAGAAACAGATATACCATGTTTGTTTGCCGCAGTTCCTCTGGATTTCTCCCTAGAAAATACAAATGTGTAGAGCTGGTGTCCCCATGCGGAACAAATTAGTGTTTCTACGGTACAAAATTAAATGTTCCCTGATAACAAAATTTCAAAACAATAAAGTCCGTTGATAATATCCAGAAAACACAAACACAGAGGCTGTAGCGATATCTGGGATTGAGTTAGCCAAAATACAACCAGATATTTCTGGTTTCATAAAGTCATACCGGGAAAAACTGATGTGGAATTCGTATGCAATGGACCGAGAAAATCACAGCAAAAATGGTTTTGGAGAAAAGTAATGTCTTTTCATTAAGCAAGTGCATAAAATGTCATCTATTCAAACAGAAATATCATGTTTGTTTGCCACAGTTCCTCCAGCTTCCATCCCAGAAAATACGAAATCGCAGGGCTGGTGTCTCCATGTGGAATCAGCTAGTGTTTCCCAGCACAAATTTAATGTTCCCTGATAAAAACATTCAAAACAATAAAGTCCATCGATAATATCAAGAAAACACAAACACAGAGGCTGCAGCAATATCTGGGATTGAGTATTCCAAAACACAATCGGATATTTGTGGTTTCAATCAGGCATATCCGGACAAAGTGGTGTGGAATTCATATACAATGGATCGAGAAATCACAGTAAAAATGGTTTTGGAGAAAAGCAAAGTCTTTTCCTTCTGCAAGTGCATAAAATGTCAACTATACAAACAGAAATGTCATGTTTTTTTTGCCGCAGTTCCTCTAGCTTTCTCCCTAGAAAAGACGAATATGTAGAGCTGGTGTCTCCATGTGGAACCAATTAGTGTTTCACAGCACAAAATTAAATGTTGCCTGATAAAAAACATTCTAAATAATAAAGTAGGTCAATAATTTCCAGAGAACACAAACACAGAGGCTGTCGCAATATCTGGGATTGAGTTAACCAAAACACAACCGGATATTTCTGGTTTCAGCCAGTCATATCCGGACAAACTGGTGTGGAATTTGTATGCAATGGACCGAGAAAATCACAGTAAAAATGCTTTTGGAGAAAAGCAAAGTCTTTTCATTAGGCAAGTGCATAAAATGTTATCTATACAAACAGAAATATCATGTTTGTTTCCTGCAGTTCCTTGAGCTTTCTCCCTACAAAATACAAATGTGTAGAGCTGTTGTCTCCATGTGGAGTCAACTAGTGTTTCCCAGCACAAAATTAAATGTTCCTTGATTATAAACATTCAGTAAAATAAAGTCCTTCGATAATATCCAGAAAACACAAACACAGTGGCTCTCGCAAAATGTGGGATTGAGTTAGCCAAAACACAACCGGATATTTCTAGTTTCATCCAGTTATATCCGGACAAAGTGGTGTGGAATTTATATACAATACACACAGACAATCACAGTAAAAATGGTTTTGGAGAAAAGCAAAGTCTTTTCGTAAGGCAAGTGCATAAAATGTCACCTACACAAACAGAAATACCATGTTTGTTTGCCGCAGTTCCTCTAGCTTTCTCCCAAGAAAATACGAATATATAGAGCTGGTGTATCCATGTGGAACCAATTAGTGTTTCCAAGCACAAAATTCAATGTTCCCTGATAAAAAACATTTAAATCAATAAAGTCCGTGGATAATATCCAGAAAACACAAACACAGAGGCTGTCGCAACATGTGGGATTGAGGTAGGCAAAACACAACCGGATATTTCTGGTTTCATCCAGTCATATGTGGACAAAGTGGTGTGGAATTCGTATGCAATGGACACAGACAATCACAGTAAAAATGGTATTGGAGAAAAACAAAGTGTTTCTGTTAGGCAAGTGCATAAAATGTCACCTATACCAACAGAAATATCATGTTTGTTTGCCGCAGTTCCTCTTGCTTTCTCCCTAGAAAATACGAATGTGTAGAGTCGGTGTCTCCATGTGGAACCAATTAGTGTTTCCAAGCACAAAATTAAATGTTTCCTTATAAAAAACACTTAAAATAATAAAGTTCCTCGATAATATCCAGAAAACACAAACACAGATGCTGTCCCAATATGTGGGATTAAGTTAGCCAAAACAGAACCGGATATTTCTGGTTTCATCCTGTCATATCCTGACAAAGTTGTGTGGAATTCATATGCAATGGACTGGGAACATCACAGTAAAAATGGTTCTGAAGAAAAGCAAAGTTTTTCGTTACGCAAGTGCATAAATTGTCACCTATACAAACAGAAATATCAGGTTTGCTTGCTGTAGTTCCTCTAGCTTTCTCCCCAGACAATACGAATGTGTAGAGCTGGTGTCTCCATGTGGAACCAGTTAGTGTTTCCAAGCACAAAATTAAATGTTCCCTGACAAAAAACTTTTAAAACAATAAAGTCCGTCGATAATATCCAGAAAAAACAAACACAGAGACTGTCGCAACATGTGGGATTTTGTTAACCAAAACACAACCGGATATTTCTGGTTTCATCCAGTCATATCCAGACAAAGTGATGTGGAATTTGTATGCAATGGACCGAGAAAATCACAGTAAAAATATTTTCGAAGAAAAGCAAAGTATTTCCGTTAGGCAAATGCATAAAATGTCACCTATACAAACAGAAATATCATGTTGTTTCCCGCAGTTCCTCTTGCTTTGTCCCTACAAAATACGAATGTGTAGAGCTGTTGTCTCCATGTGGAACCAAATAGTGTTTCCCAGCAGAAAATTAAATGTTCCTTGATAATAAACATTCAATAAAAGAAAGTCCGTCGATAATATCCAGAAAACACAAACACAGCGGCTGTCGCAATATGTGGGATTAAGTTAGCGAAAACACAACCGGATATTTCTGGTTTCATCCAGTCATATCCTGACAAAGTTGTGCGGAATTTGTATGCAATGGACCGGGAACATCAAAGTAAAAATGGTTTTCGAGAAAAGCAAAGTTTTTTCATTAGGCAAGTGCATAAATGTCACTTATACAAACAGAAATATCATGTTTGTTTCCTGCAGTTCCTTGAGCTTTCTCCCTACAAAATACAAATGTGTAAAGCTGGTGACTCCATGTTGAACCAACTATTGTTTCCCAGCACACAATTAAATGTTCCCTGATAATAAACATTCAATAAAATAAAGTCCGCCGATAATATCCAGAAAACACAAACACAGTGGCTCTCACAATATGTGGGATTGAGTTAGCCAAAACACAACTGGATATTTCTGGTTTCATCCATCATCTCCGGAGAAAGTGGTGTGGAATTTGTATACAATACACAAAGACAATCACAGTAAAAATGGTTTTGGAGAAAAGCAAAGTCTTTTGCTTCGGCCAGTGAATTAAATGTCGTTCTATACAAACAGAAATATCATGTTTGTTTGCCACAGTTCCTCTAGCTTTCTCCCTATAAAATACGAATATGTAGAGCTGGTGTCTCCATGTGGAACCAATTAGTGTTTCCCAGCACAAAATTAAATGATCCCTGATAAAAAACATTCAAAACAATAAAGTCCATCGATAATATCCAGAAATCATAAACACAGAGTCTATAGCAATATCTGGGATTGAGTTAGCCAAAACACAACCGGATATTTCTGGTTTCAGCCAGTCATATCCGGACAAACTGGTGTGGAATTCGTATGCAATGGACCGAGAAAATTATAGTAAAAATGGTTTTGGAGAAAAGCAAAGTCTTTTCTTTAGGCAAGTGCAAAAAATGTCATCTACACAAACAGAAATATAATGTTTGATTGCCCCAGTTCCTCTAGCATACTGGCTAGAAAATACGAATGTTAAGAGCTGGTGTCTCCATGTTGAAACAATTAGTGTTTCCAATCACAAAATTAAATGTTCCCTGTAAAAAACATTCAAAGCAATAAAGTCCATAGATAATATCTAGAAAACACAAACACACAGGCTATCACAATATCTGGGATTGAGTTAGTCAAAACACAACCGGATATTTCTGGTTTCATCCATTCATATCCAAACAAAATGGTTTGGAGTTCGTATTAAATGGACCAAGAAAACCATAGTAAAAATGGTTTTGGAAAAAAGCAAAGTCTTTCGTTAGCCAAGTGCATCAAATGCCATGTACACAAACAGAAATATCATGTTTGTTTGACCCAGTTCCCCTAGATTTTCCCTAGAAAATATGAATGTTTACAGCAGGATTCTCCATGTGTAAACAATTAGTGTTTCCCAGCATAAAAATAATGTTCACTGATAAAAAACATTCAAAACAATAAAGTCCATCGATGATATCCAGAAAACACAAACAGAAATACTTTCACAATATCTGGATAGAGTTAACCAAAACACAACCGGATATTTCTGGTTTCATCCACTCATATCCCCACAATGTCATGTGGAATTTGTATGCAATGGACTGAGATAATCACAGGAAAATTGGTTTTGGAGAAAAGCAAAGTCTTTTCATTAGGAAAGTGCATAAAATGTCATTTATACAAACAGAAATACCATGTTTGTTTGCCGCAGTTCCTCTAGCTTTCTCCCTAGAAAATACAAATGTGTAGAGTTTGTGTCTCCATGTTGAACCAATTAGTGTTTCCCAGCACAAAGTCAAATGTTCCCTGATAAAAAACAATCAAAACAATAAAGTCCCTCTATAATATACATAAATGACAAAACAGAGGCTTTCACAATATTTCAGATTGAGTTAGCCAAAACACAACCAGATATTTCTGGTTTCATCCAGTCATATCCAAGCAAAGTGGTGTGGCATTCGTATGCAATGGACCGAAAAAATCACAGCACAAATATTTTTGGAGAAAAGCAAAGTCTTTTCTTTAGGCAAGTGCATAAAATGTCAACTATACAATCAGAAATATCATGTTTGTTTGCCGCAGATCCTCTAGCTTTCTCCCTAGAAAATACGAATGAATAGAGCTGGTGTCTCCATGTGGAACCAACTATTGTTTCACAGCAGAAAATTAAATGCTCCCTGATTAAAAACATTCCAAACAATAAATTCCATCGATAATACCCCGAAAACACAAACACAGAGACTTTCGCAATATCTCAAATTGAGTTAGGAAAACACAACCTGATATTTCTGGTTTCATCCAGTCATATCCGGACAAAGTGGTGTGACATTCGTATAAAATGGACATAGACAATCACAGGAAAAATGGTTTTGGAGAAAAGCAAAGTCTTTTCCTTGGGCAAGTGCATAAAAAGCCATCTATACAAACAGAAATACCATGTTTCTTTTGCGCATATTCTCTAGCTTTCTCCATAGCAAATACGAATGTGTAGATCTGGTGTCACATGTAACCAATTAGTGTTTCCAAGCACAAATATAAATGTTCCGTTATAAAATACATTCAAAACCATAAAGTCCGTTCATAATATCCGGAATAAACAAAGAAAGAGGCTGTAGCTATATGTGGGATGGAGTTAGCCAAAACACATCTGGATATTTCTGATTTCATCCAGTCTTATCCGGGCAAAGGGGTGTGGCATTTGTATGCAACGGAGCAAGAAAATAAAAGTATAAATGGTTTTGGAGAAAAGCAAAGTCTTTTCCTTAGGCATGTACATAAAATGTCATCTATACAAACAGAAATATCATGTTTGTTTGCCACAGTTCCTCCAGCTTTCTCCCTAGAAAATACGAATGTGTAGAGGTGGTGTCTGCATTTGAAACCATTTTATTTTTCCAAGCACAAAATTAATTGTTCCCTGATAAAAAACATTCAAAACAATAAAGTCCATCGATAATATCCGGAAAACACAAACACAGAGGCTGTCACAATATCTACGATTGAGTTAGCAAAAACACAACCAGATATTTCTGGTTTCATCCAGTCATATCTGGACTAAGTGGTGTGGAATTCGTATGCAATGGACACAGACAATCACAGGAAAAATGGTTTTGGAGAAAAGCAAAGTCTTTTCGTTAGGCAACTGCATAAAATGTCATCTGTACAAACAGAAATATGATGTTTGTTTGCAGCAGTTCCTCTAATTTTCTCCCTAGAAAATATGAATGTGTAGAGCTGGTATCTCCATGTGGAACCAATTAGTGTGTCCCAGCACTAAATTAAATGTTCCCTGATAAAAAACATTCAAAACAAGACAGTATGTCGATAATATCCGGAAAACACAAACAGAGAGGCTCTCACAAATCTGGTATTGGGTTAGCCAAAACAAAACCGGATATTTCTGGTTTCATCCGGTTATATCCTGAATAAGTGTTGTGCAACTCGTAGGAAATGGACCAGGAACATCACAGTAAAATGGTTTTGGAGAAAAGCAAAATCATTTCGTTAGGCAAGTGCATAAAATGTCATCTATAGAAACAGATATACCATGTTTGTTTGCCGCAGTTCCTCTGGATTTCTCCCTAGAAAATACAAATGTGTAGAGCTGGTGTCCCCATGCGGAACAAATTAGTGTTTCTACGGTACAAAATTAAATGTTCCCTGATAACAAAATTTCAAAACAATAAAGTCCGTTGATAATATCCAGAAAACACAAACACAGAGGCTGTAGCGATATCTGGGATTGAGTTAGCCAAAATACAACCAGATATTTCTGGTTTCATAAAGTCATACCGGGAAAAACTGATGTGGAATTCGTATGCAATGGACCGAGAAAATCACAGCAAAAATGGTTTTGGAGAAAAGTAATGTCTTTTCATTAAGCAAGTGCATAAAATGTCATCTATTCAAACAGAAATATCATGTTTGTTTGCCACAGTTCCTCCAGCTTCCATCCCAGAAAATACGAAATCGCAGGGCTGGTGTCTCCATGTGGAATCAGCTAGTGTTTCCCAGCACAAATTTAATGTTCCCTGATAAAAACATTCAAAACAATAAAGTCCATCGATAATATCAAGAAAACACAAACACAGAGGCTGCAGCAATATCTGGGATTGAGTATTCCAAAACACAATCGGATATTTGTGGTTTCAATCAGGCATATCCGGACAAAGTGGTGTGGAATTCATATACAATGGATCGAGAAATCACAGTAAAAATGGTTTTGGAGAAAAGCAAAGTCTTTTCCTTCTGCAAGTGCATAAAATGTCAACTATACAAACAGAAATGTCATGTTTTTTTGCCGCAGTTCCTCTAGCTTTCTCCCTAGAAAAGACGAATATGTAGAGCTGGTGTCTCCATGTGGAACCAATTAGTGTTTCACAGCACAAAATTAAATGTTGCCTGATAAAAAACATTCTAAATAATAAAGTAGGTCAATAATTTCCAGAGAACACAAACACAGAGGCTGTCGCAATATCTGGGATTGAGTTAACCAAAACACAACCGGATATTTCTGGTTTCAGCCAGTCATATCCGGACAAACTGGTGTGGAATTTGTATGCAATGGACCGAGAAAATCACAGTAAAAATGCTTTTGGAGAAAAGCAAAGTCTTTTCATTAGGCAAGTGCATAAAATGTTATCTATACAAACAGAAATATCATGTTTGTTTCCTGCAGTTCCTTGAGCTTTCTCCCTACAAAATACAAATGTGTAGAGCTGTTGTCTCCATGTGGAGTCAACTAGTGTTTCCCAGCACAAAATTAAATGTTCCTTGATTATAAACATTCAGTAAAATAAAGTCCTTCGATAATATCCAGAAAACACAAACACAGTGGCTCTCGCAAAATGTGGGATTGAGTTAGCCAAAACACAACCGGATATTTCTAGTTTCATCCAGTTATATCCGGACAAAGTGGTGTGGAATTTATATACAATACACACAGACAATCACAGTAAAAATGGTTTTGGAGAAAAGCAAAGTCTTTTCGTAAGGCAAGTGCATAAAATGTCACCTACACAAACAGAAATACCATGTTTGTTTGCCGCAGTTCCTCTAGCTTTCTCCCAAGAAAATACGAATATATAGAGCTGGTGTATCCATGTGGAACCAATTAGTGTTTCCAAGCACAAAATTCAATGTTCCCTGATAAAAAACATTTAAATCAATAAAGTCCGTGGATAATATCCAGAAAACACAAACACAGAGGCTGTCGCAACATGTGGGATTGAGGTAGGCAAAACACAACCGGATATTTCTGGTTTCATCCAGTCATATGTGGACAAAGTGGTGTGGAATTCGTATGCAATGGACACAGACAATCACAGTAAAAATGGTATTGGAGAAAAACAAAGTGTTTCTGTTAGGCAAGTGCATAAAATGTCACCTATACCAACAGAAATATCATGTTTGTTTGCCGCAGTTCCTCTTGCTTTCTCCCTAGAAAATACGAATGTGTAGAGTCGGTGTCTCCATGTGGAACCAATTAGTGTTTCCAAGCACAAAATTAAATGTTTCCTTATAAAAAACACTTAAAATAATAAAGTTCCTCGATAATATCCAGAAAACACAAACACAGATGCTGTCCCAATATGTGGGATTAAGTTAGCCAAAACAGAACCGGATATTTCTGGTTTCATCCTGTCATATCCTGACAAAGTTGTGTGGAATTCATATGCAATGGACTGGGAACATCACAGTAAAAATGGTTCTGAAGAAAAGCAAAGTTTTTCGTTACGCAAGTGCATAAATTGTCACCTATACAAACAGAAATATCAGGTTTGCTTGCTGTAGTTCCTCTAGCTTTCTCCCCAGACAATACGAATGTGTAGAGCTGGTGTCTCCATGTGGAACCAGTTAGTGTTTCCAAGCACAAAATTAAATGTTCCCTGACAAAAAACTTTTAAAACAATAAAGTCCGTCGATAATATCCAGAAAAAACAAACACAGAGACTGTCGCAACATGTGGGATTTTGTTAACCAAAACACAACCGGATATTTCTGGTTTCATCCAGTCATATCCAGACAAAGTGATGTGGAATTTGTATGCAATGGACCGAGAAAATCACAGTAAAAATATTTTCGAAGAAAAGCAAAGTATTTCCGTTAGGCAAATGCATAAAATGTCACCTATACAAACAGAAATATCATGTTGTTTCCCGCAGTTCCTCTTGCTTTGTCCCTACAAAATACGAATGTGTAGAGCTGTTGTCTCCATGTGGAACCAAATAGTGTTTCCCAGCAGAAAATTAAATGTTCCTTGATAATAAACATTCAATAAAAGAAAGTCCGTCGATAATATCCAGAAAACACAAACACAGCGGCTGTCGCAATATGTGGGATTAAGTTAGCGAAAACACAACCGGATATTTCTGGTTTCATCCAGTCATATCCTGACAAAGTTGTGCGGAATTTGTATGCAATGGACCGGGAACATCAAAGTAAAAATGGTTTTCGAGAAAAGCAAAGTTTTTTCATTAGGCAAGTGCATAAATGTCACTTATACAAACAGAAATATCATGTTTGTTTCCTGCAGTTCCTTGAGCTTTCTCCCTACAAAATACAAATGTGTAAAGCTGGTGACTCCATGTTGAACCAACTATTGTTTCCCAGCACACAATTAAATGTTCCCTGATAATAAACATTCAATAAAATAAAGTCCGCCGATAATATCCAGAAAACACAAACACAGTGGCTCTCACAATATGTGGGATTGAGTTAGCCAAAACACAACTGGATATTTCTGGTTTCATCCATCATCTCCGGAGAAAGTGGTGTGGAATTTGTATACAATACACAAAGACAATCACAGTAAAAATGGTTTTGGAGAAAAGCAAAGTCTTTTGCTTCGGCCAGTGAATTAAATGTCGTTCTATACAAACAGAAATATCATGTTTGTTTGCCACAGTTCCTCTAGCTTTCTCCCTATAAAATACGAATATGTAGAGCTGGTGTCTCCATGTGGAACCAATTAGTGTTTCCCAGCACAAAATTAAATGATCCCTGATAAAAAACATTCAAAACAATAAAGTCCATCGATAATATCCAGAAATCATAAACACAGAGTCTATAGCAATATCTGGGATTGAGTTAGCCAAAACACAACCGGATATTTCTGGTTTCAGCCAGTCATATCCGGACAAACTGGTGTGGAATTCGTATGCAATGGACCGAGAAAATTATAGTAAAAATGGTTTTGGAGAAAAGCAAAGTCTTTTCTTTAGGCAAGTGCAAAAAATGTCATCTACACAAACAGAAATATAATGTTTGATTGCCCCAGTTCCTCTAGCATACTGGCTAGAAAATACGAATGTTAAGAGCTGGTGTCTCCATGTTGAAACAATTAGTGTTTCCAATCACAAAATTAAATGTTCCCTGTAAAAAACATTCAAAGCAATAAAGTCCATAGATAATATCTAGAAAACACAAACACACAGGCTATCACAATATCTGGGATTGAGTTAGTCAAAACACAACCGGATATTTCTGGTTTCATCCATTCATATCCAAACAAAATGGTTTGGAGTTCGTATTAAATGGACCAAGAAAACCATAGTAAAAATGGTTTTGGAAAAAAGCAAAGTCTTTCGTTAGCCAAGTGCATCAAATGCCATGTACACAAACAGAAATATCATGTTTGTTTGACCCAGTTCCCCTAGATTTTCCCTAGAAAATATGAATGTTTACAGCAGGATTCTCCATGTGTAAACAATTAGTGTTTCCCAGCATAAAAATAATGTTCACTGATAAAAAACATTCAAAACAATAAAGTCCATCGATGATATCCAGAAAACACAAACAGAAATACTTTCACAATATCTGGATAGAGTTAACCAAAACACAACCGGATATTTCTGGTTTCATCCACTCATATCCCCACAATGTCATGTGGAATTTGTATGCAATGGACTGAGATAATCACAGGAAAATTGGTTTTGGAGAAAAGCAAAGTCTTTTCATTAGGAAAGTGCATAAAATGTCATTTATACAAACAGAAATACCATGTTTGTTTGCCGCAGTTCCTCTAGCTTTCTCCCTAGAAAATACAAATGTGTAGAGTTTGTGTCTCCATGTTGAACCAATTAGTGTTTCCCAGCACAAAGTTAAATGTTCCCTGATAAAAAACAATCAAAACAATAAAGTCCCTCTATAATATACAGAAATGACAAAACAGAGGCTTTCACAATATTTCAGATTGAGTTAGCCAAAACACAACCAGATATTTCTGGTTTCATCCAGTCATATCCAAGCAAAGTGGTGTGGCATTCGTATGCAATGGACTGAAAAAATCACAGCACAAATATTTTTGGAGAAAAGCAAAGTCTTTTCCTTAGGCCAGTGCATAAAATGTCCACTATACAATCAGGAATATCATGTTTGTTTGCCGCAGATCCCCTAGCTTTCTCCCTAGAAAATACGAATGTATAGAGCTGGTGTCTCCATGTGGAACCAACTATTGTTTCTCAGCAGAAAATTAAATGTTCCCTGATTAAAAACATTCCAAACAATAAATTCCATTGATAATACCCCGAAAACACAAACACAGAGACTTTCGCAATATCTCAAATTGAGTTAGGAAAACACAACCGGATATTTCCGGTTTCATCCAGGCATATCCGGACAAACTGGTGTGACATTCGTATAAAATGGACATAGACAATCACAGGAAAAATGGTTTTGGAGAAAAGCAAAGTCTTTTCCTTGGGCAAGTGCATAAAAAGCCATCTATACAAACAGAAATACCATGTTTGTTTGCCGCAGTTGCTCTAGGTTTATCCCTAAAAAATACGAATGGGTAGAGCTGGTGTCTGCATGTGGAACCAATTTGTGTTTCCCAACACTAAATTAAATATTCCCTGAAAGAAACATTCAAAACAATAAAGTCCATCGATAATATCCAGAAAACACAAACACAGAGGCTGTCTCAATATCTGTGATGGGGTTAGCCAAAACCCAAAGAATCTTTGTCGTTTCATCCAGTCACATCTGGACAAAGTTGTGTGGCATTCATATGCAAGGACTGAGAAAATCACAGTAAAATGGTTTTGGAGAAAAGGAAAGTCTTTTCCTTAGGCAAGTGTATAAATTGTCATGTATACAAACAGAAATATCATGTTTCCTTGCTGCATATCCTCTAGCTTTCTCCATAGAAAATACGAATGTGTAGATCTGGTGTCTGCACATGGAACCAATTAGTGATTCCTTGCACAAAAATAAATATTCACTTATAAAATACATTCAAAACCATAAAGTCCGTTCATAATATCCGGAATACACAAAGAAATAGGCTGTAGCTATCTGTGGAATGGAGTTAGCCAAAACACATCCGGATATTTCTGATTTCATCCAGTCTTATCTGGGCAAAGGGGTGTGGCATTCGTATGCAATGGAGCAAGAAAATCAAAATACAAATGTTTTTGGAGAAAAGCAAAGTCTTTTCCTTAGGCATGTGCATAAAAACCGTCTATACAAACAGAAATACCATGTTTGTTTGCCGCAGTTGCTCTAGGTTTATCCCTAAAAAATACGAATGAGTAGAACTGGTGTCTCCATGTGGAACCAATTTGTGTTTCCCAGCACTAAATTAAATATTCCCCGAAAAAAAACATTCAAAACAATAAAGTCCGTTGATAATATCCGGAAAACAAAAACACAGAGGCTGTCGCAATATCTGGGATTGGGTTAGCCAAACCACAAATGAATCTTTCTGGTTTCATCCAGTCATATCCAGACAAAGTGGGAAACAATACATATGCAATGGAGCAAGAAAATAAAAATACAAATGGTTTTGGAGAAAAGCAAAGTCTTTTTGTTAGGCAAGTGCATAAAATGTCATCTGTACAAACAGAAATATGATGTTTGTTTGCAGCAGTTCCTCTAACTTTCTCCCCAGAAAATACGAATATGTAGAGCTAGTGTCTCCAAGTGGAACCAATTAATGTGTCCCAGCACTAAATTAAATGTTCCCTGATAAAAAACATTCAAAACAAGACAGTATGTCGATAATATCCGGAAAACACAAACAGAGAGGCTCTCACAAATCTGGGATTTTTTAGCCAAAACACAACTGGATATTTCTGGTTTCATCCAGTCATATCCGGACTAAGTGTTGTGCAATTCGTAGGAAATGGACCGGGAAAATCACAGTAAAATGGTTTTGGAGAAAAGCAAAATCATTTCGTTAGGCAAGTGCATAGAATGTCATCTATACAAACAGAAATACCATGTTTGTTTGCCGCAGTTCCTCTAGCTTACTCCATAGAAAATATGAATGTGTAGAGCTGGTGTCGCCATGTGGAACCAATTAGTGTTTCTACGGTACAAAATTAAATGTTAACTGATAAAAACATTCAAAGCAATAAAGTCCGTTGATAATATCCAGAAAACACAAACACAGAGGCTGTAGCGATATCTGGGATTGAGTTAGCCAAAATACAACTGGATATTTCTGGTTTCATAAAGTCATACCGGGACACACCGGTGTGGAATTCGTATGCAATGGACTGAGAAAATCACAGTAAAAATGGTTTTGGAGAAAAGTAATGTCTTTTCTTTAAGCAAGTGCTTAAAATGTCATCTATTCAAACAGAAATGTCAAGTTTGTTTGCCGTAGTTCCTCTAGCTTCCATCCCAGAAAATACGAAAGTGCAGAGCTGGTGTCTCCATGTGGAATCAGCTAGTGTTTCCCAGCACAAAATTAAATGTTCCCTGATAAAAAAAATCAAAACAATAAAGTCTGTCGATAATATCCAGAAAACACAAATACAGAGTCTGTAGCAATATCTGGGATATAGTTATCCAAAACACAACCGGATATTTCTGGTTTCATCCAGGTACATCTGGACAAAGTAGTGTGGAATGCAATGGACCAAGGAAATCACAGTAAAAATGGTTTTGGAATAAGGCAAAGTCTTTTAGCTTGGAATTTGCATGAAATGTCATCTATGCAAACAAAAATATCATGTTTGTTTTCTGCAGTTCCTCCAGCTTTCTCCCTAGAAAATACGAATGTGTAGAGCTGGTGTCTCCATGTAGAAGCAATTAGTGTTTCCAAGCAAAAAATTTATTGTGCCCTGGTAAAAAAACAGTCAAAACAATAAAGTGCATCCATAATATCCAGAAAACACAAACACAGAGGCTTTCACAATATTTCAGATGGAGTTAGCAAAAACACAACTGGATATATCTTGTTAAATCCAGTCATATCCGGACAAAGTGTTGTGGAATTAGTATGCAATGAACTGATAAAATCAGTGTAAAAATGGTTTTGGAGAAAAGCAAAGTCTTTTTTTAGGCAAGTGTATAAAATGTCATCTATTCCAACAGAAATATCATTTTTATTTGCCTCTGTTTCTCTAGTTTCTACCTAGAGAATACGAATTTGCAGAGCTGGTGTCTCCATGTGGAATCAAATAGTGTTTCTATGGTACAAAATTAAATGTTCCATGATAAAAACATTCAAAACAATAAAGTTCATCGATAATATCCAGAAAACACAACACAGAAGCTGTAGCAATATCTGGGATTTAGTTAGCCAAAACACAACCAGATATTTCTGGTTACATTCAGGCATATCCGGACAAAGTGGTATTGAATTCATATACAATGGATCGAGAAAATCACAGTAAAAATTGTTTTGCAGAAAAGCAAAGTATTTTCATTAGGCAAGTGCATAAAATGTCATCTATGCAATCAGATATATCATGTTTGTTTCCAGCAGTTCCTCTAGCTTTCTCCCTAGAAAAGTCCAATGTGTAGAGCTTGTGACTCCATGTGGAACCAATTAGAGTTTCTGAGCAGAAAATTAATTGTTCCCTGATAAAAAACATTCAAATCAATAAATTCCGTCGATAATATCCAGAAAACACAAAAACAGAGGATTTCACAATATTTCGGATTCAGTTAGCTGAAACACAACCGGATATTTTGGTTTAATTCAGTCGTATCTGGAGAAAGTCGTGTGCAATTCGCATGCAATGTACCAATAAAATCAGAGTAAAAATGGTTTTGGAGAAAAGCAAGTCTTTTCGTTAGGCAAGTATAAAATGTCATCTATTCAAACAGAAATATCACATTTGTTTGCCATAGTTCCTCTAGATTTCTCACTAGAAAATACGAATTTGCAGAGCTGGTGTCTCCATGTGGAATCAATTAGTGTTTCTATGGTACAAAATTAAATGTTCCCTGATAAAAACATTCAAAACAATAAAGTCTGTCGATCATATCCAGAAAATATTATCACAGAGCCTGTAGCAATATCTGGGATTGAGTTAGCCAAAAACACAACCGGATATTTCTGTTTTCATCCAGTCATATCCGGACAAACTGGTGTGGAATTCGTAAGCAATGGACCGAGAAAAGAACAGTAAAAATCGTTTTGGAGAAAAGCAAAGATTTTCGTTAGGCAAGTGCTTAAAATGTCATCTATACAAACAGAAATATCGTGTGTGTTTGCCACAGTTCCTCTAGCTTTCTCCCAGGAAATATGAATGTGTAGAGCTGGTGTCTCCAAGTGGAACCAATTAGTGTTTCTATGGTACAAAGTAAAGCGTTCCCTTATAAAAACATTCAAAACAATAAAGTCCATCAATAATATCCAGAAAACACAAACACAGATGCTGTAGCGATATCTGCGATTGAGTTAGCCAAAACTCAACCGGATATTTCTGGATTAATCCAGTCATATCTGGAGAAAGTTGTGTGGAATTCGTATAAAACGGACCGAAAAATCACAGTAAAAACGGTTTTGGAGAAAAGCAAATTCTTTTCTTTAGAGAAGTGCATAAAGTGTCATCTTACAAACAGTAATATCATGTTTGTTTGCCACAGTTCCTCTAGCTTTCTCCCTAGAAAATAAGAATGTGTAGAGCTGGTGTCTCAATGTGGAAGCAATTACTGTTTCCCAGCACAAAATTACATGTTCCCTGATAAAAAACATTCAAAACAATAAAGTCCATCGATAATATCCGGAAAAAACATAGACAATGGCAGTAGCAATGTCTGGGATTGAAATAGCCACAACACAACCGGATATTTTTGGTGTCATCCACTCATATCCGGACAAAGTGCTGTGGAATTCATATGCAATGGACCGAGAAAATCACAGTAAAAATGGTTTTGGAGAAAAGCAAAGTCTTTTGCTTCGGCCAGTGCATAAAATGCCATGTATACAAACAGAAATATCATCTTTTTTTGCCGCAGATCCTCTGGCTTCTCCCCAGAAAATAGGAATGTGTAGAGCTGTTGTCTCCATGTGGAATCAACTCGTGTTTCCCAGCACAAAATTAAATGTTCCCTGATAAAAAAAATATCAAAACAATAAAGTCTGTCGATAATATCCAGAAAACAAAAATGCAGAGTCTGTAGCAATATCTGAGATATAGTTAGCCAAAACACAACCGGATATTTCTGGTTTCATCAAGGCACATCTGGACAAAGTAGTGTGGAATGCAATGGACCAAGGAAATCACAGTAAAAATGGTTTTGGAATAAGGCAAATTCTTTTAGCTTGGAAATTGCTTGAATTGTCATCTATGCAAACAAAAATATCATGTTTGTTTTCTTCAGTTCCTCCAGCTTTCTCGCTAGAAATTTCGAATGTGCAGAGCTGGTGTCTCCATGTAGAACCAATTAGTGTTTCCCAGCAAAAAATTTAATGTGCCCTGGTAAAAAAAAAACAGTCAAAACAATAAAGTACATCCACAATATCCACAAAACACAAACACAGAGGCTTTCACAATATTTCAGATGGAGTTAGCAAAAAAACAACTGGATATATCTCGTTAAATCCAGTCATATCCGGACAAAGTGTTGTGGAATTAGTATGCAATGAACTGATAAAATCAGTGTAAAAATGGTTTTGGAGAAAAGCAAAGTCTTTTTTTAGGCAAGTGTATAAATTGTCATCTATTCAAACAGAAATGTCATGATTGTTTGCTGCAGTTCATCTAGCTTTCACCCTAGAAAATATGAATGTGTAGAGCTGGTGTCTCCATGTGGAATCAACTAGTGTTTCCACGGTACAAAATTAAATGTTCCCTAATAAAAATTATCAAAACAATAAAGTCCGTTGTTAATATCCGGAAAACACAAACACAGAGGCTTTCACAATACTTCGCATTGAGTTAGCCAAAACACAGCCGGATATTTCTGGGTTCAGCCAGTCATATCCGGACAAAGTGCTGTGGAATTCATATGCAATGGACTGGATTGAGAAAGTCAGAGTGAAAATTGTTTTGGAGAAAAGCAAAATCTTTTCGTTAGGCAACTGCATAAAATGTAATCTATAAAAAAAGAAATATTATGTTTGTTTGCCGCAGTTCCTCTAGCTTTCTCCCTAGAAAACACGAATATGTAGAGCTCGTGTCTCCATGTGGAGTCATTAGTGTTTCCTAGCACAAATTAAATGTTCCCTGATAAACAACATTCAAAACAATAAAGTCTGTCGATATCATCTGGAAAACAGAAACACAGAGGCTGTAGCAATATCTGGGATTGAGTTAGCCAAAACACAACCGCATACTTCTGGTTTCATCGAGTCAAATCCGGACAAAGTGGTGTGGAACTCGTATGCAACAAATCGGGAACATAACAATAAAAATGGTTTTGGAGAAAAGCGAGTCTTTTCATTAGGCAAGTGCATAAAATGTCACCTATACAAACAGAAATATCATGTTTGTTTGCTGCTGTTCCTCTAGCTTTCTCTTTGGAAAATACAAATGTGTAGAGCCGGTGTCTCCATGTGGAACCAATTAGTGTTTCCAAGAACAAAATTAAATGTTCCCTGATAAAAACAGTGAAAACCATAAAGTCCATCGATAATATCCAGAAAACACAAACACAGGAGCTATCGCAATATCTGGGATTGGGTTAGCCAAAACAACCGGATATTTCCGGTTTCATCCAGTCATATGCGGACAAAGTGGTGTGGAATTCGTATGCAATGGGCCGAGAAAATCACAGTGAAAAAGGTTTTGGAGAAAAGCAAAGTCTTTTCATTAGGCAAGTGCATAAAATGTCAGCTATACAAAGAGAAATATCATGTTTGTTTGCCGAAGTTCCTCTTGCTTTCTCCCTAGAAAACACGAATGTGTAGAGCTGGTGTCTCCATGTGGAACCAATTAGAGTTTCCCAGTACAAAATTATATGTTCCATGATAAAAACATTCAAAACAATAAAGTCCATTGATAATATCCAGAAAACACAAATACAGAGGAAGTAGCAATATCTGGGATTGAGTTAGCCAAAACTGAACCGCATATAGACTGAAAAAACACAGTGAAAATGGTTTTGGATGAAAGCAAAGTCCTTTCGTTAGGAAGTGCATAAAATATCATGTATACAATCAGAAATATCATGTTTGTTTCCCACGGTTCCTCTAGCATTCTCCTAGAAAATACGAATGTGTAGATCTGGTGTCTACATTTGGAACCAATTAATGTTTCGCAGTACAAAATAAAATATTCCCTGATAAAAACATTCAAAACAATAAAGTGCATCGATAATATCCAGAAAACACAAACACAGAGGTGGTAGCAGGATCTGGGATTGAGTGAGCCATAACACAAGAGGATATTTCTGATCTCATCCAGGCATATCCAGACAAAGTGCTGTGTAACTGGTATGCATTGGACTCAGATAATCACAGTCAAACTGGTTTTGGAGAATAGCAAAGTATTTTCTTAGGCAAGTGCATAAAATGTCATCTACACCAACACAAATATCATGTTTGTTTGCAGCAATTGCTGTAGTTTTCTGCCTAGACAGCACGAATGTGTTGAGTTTGTGTATGCATGAAGAGCTAATTAGTGTTTCCCAGCACCAAAGAAAATATTCCCTGCTTAAATTCATTCAAAACCATAAAGTCCATTGATAATATCAAAAAAACACAAAGCAGAGCCTGTAGCAAGATATAAGATTGAATTAGCCATAACACAAGAGGATATTGCGGGTTTCATCCAGGCATATCCAGAAAAAGTGTTGTGGAACTGGTATGCAATGGACTAAGAAAATCACCCTCAAACTGTTTTTGGAGAAAAGCAAACACTTTTTCTTGGACACGTGTATAAAAAGTCATGTTTGCAAATGTAAATATCCTGTTTGTTTGCAACGAATGCTCTAGCTTTCTGCATAGAAAATACAAATGTGAACATGTTTGGCCTGCATATGGAAGCAATTAGCATGTCCAGCACAAAACAAAATTTTCTCTACTGAAATGTAAAGTCCATTGATAATATCCAGAAAACACAAACACAATGGTTGTAGCAAGATCTGGGATTGAGTTAGCCATAACACAAGAGGATATTTCTGGTTTCATCCAGGGATATCTGGACAAAGTGCTGTGGAACTGATATGCAACTGCCTCAGATAATCAAAGTCAAACTCGTTTTGGAGAATAGCAAAGTATTTCCTTAGGCAAGTGCATAAAATGTCATCTACACAAACACAAATATCATGTTTCTTGGAGCAATTGCTGTAGTTCTCTGCCTAGACAGAACGAATGTGTTGAGTTTGTGTCTCTATGTGGAACTAATTAGTGTTTCCCAGCACCAAAGTAAATATTCCCTGCTTTAATTCATTCAAAACCATACAGTCCATTGATAATATCAAAAAACACAAAGCAGAGACTGTAGCAAGATCTAGGATTGAGTTAGCCATAACACAAGAGGATATTTCTGGTTTCATCCAGTCATTTCCATTCAACCTGTTGTGGAACTGGTAGGCAATGGACTAAGAAAATCACACTCAAACTGGTTTTGGAGAAAAGCAAACACTTTTTCTTGGCCAAGTGTATAAAAAGTCATTTTTGCAAATATCAATATCCTGTTTGTTTGCAATGATTGCTCTCGCTTTCTGTGTAGAAAACACAAATGTGAACATGTTTGGCCTGCATATGGAAGCACTTAGCATGTCCAGCACAAAACAAAATTTCCTCTACTGAAATTCATTCTAAAATGTAAAGTCCATTGATAATATCCAGAAAACACAAACAAAGAGGTGGTAGCAAGATCTGGGATTGAGTTAGCCATAACACAAGAGGATATTTCAGGTTTCATCCAGGCGTATTGGGACAAAGTGCTGTGGAACTGGTATGCAATGGACTCAGATAATCACAGTCAAACTGGTTTTGGAGAATAGCAAAGTATTTTCTTAGGCAAGTGCATAAAATGTCATCTACACCAACACAAATATCATGTTTGTTTGCAACAATTGCTGTAGTTTTCTGCCTAGACAGCACGAATGTGTTGAGTTTGTGTCTCCATGTGGAACTAATTAGTGTTTCCCAGCACCAAAGAAAATATTCCCTGCTTAAATTCATTCAAAACCATAAAGTCCATTGATAATATCAAAAAACACAAAGCAGAGCCTATAGCAAGGTCTGGGATTGAGTTTGCCATAACACAAGATGATATTTCTGGATTCATCCAGTCACATCCGTACCAAGTGGTGTGGAATTCATATGCAATGGACCGAGAAAATCACAGTAAAAATGGTTTTGGAGAAAAGTAAAGTCTTTTCATTAGGCAAGTGGATAAAATGTCAGCTATACAAACAGAAATATCATGTTTGTTTACCACAGTTCCTATGCCTTTCTCCCTTGAAAACACGAATATGTAGAGCTGGTGTCTCCCTGTGGAATCAATTACTCTATCCAAGCTCAAAATAAAATGTTCCCCGGTGAAAAACATTTAAAACAATAAAGTTCATTGATAATATCCCCATAACAAAAACACAGAGTCTGTAGCAATATCTGGGATATAGTTAGCCAAAACACAACCGGATATATCTGGTTTCATCCAGTCATATCCGGACAAACTTGCGTGGAATTCGTATGCAATGGACCGAGAAAATCACAGTACAAATGATTTTGGATAAAAGCAAAGTCTTTTCATTAGGCAAGTAGAAAAATATCATCGATACAGACAGAAATATCATGTTTGTTTGCCGCAGTTCCTCTAGCTTTCTCCCTAGAAAATACGAATGTGTAGTGCTGGTGTCTCCATGTGGAACCAATTAGTGTTTCCAAGCACAAAATCAAATGATCCCTGAAAAAAAAAACATTCAAATAATAAAGTCCGTGGATAATATCAGGAATACACAAACACAGAGGCTGTAGCAACATCTGGGATTGAGTTAGCCAAAACACAACCGGATATTTCCGGTTTCATCCAGTTATATCCGGACAAACTGGTGTGGAATTTGTATGCAATGGACGGACAAAATCACAGTAAAAATGGTTTTGGAGAAAAGCAAAGTGTTTTCGTTAGGCAAGTGCATTAAATGTCATCTTCACAAACATAAACATCATATATGCCGCAGTTCCTCTAGCATTATCCCCAGAAAATACGAATGTGTAGAGCTAGTGTCCCCATGATAAACCAATTAGTGTTTCTATGGTACTAAAATAAACGTTCCCTGATAAAAACAATAAAGTCCATCGATAATATCCGGAAAACACAAACACAGAGGCTGTAGCAATAACTCGGATTTAGTTATCCAAAACAAAATCGGATATTTCTGGTTTCATCCAGTCATATCCGGACAAAGTGGTGTGGAATACCTATGCAATGGACTGAGAAAACCACAGTAAAAATGATTTTGGAGAAAAGCAAAGCCTTTTCGTTAGGCTATTTCATAAAATGTCAACTATACAAACAGAAATATCATCTTTGTTTCCCACAGTTCCTCTAGCTTTCTCCATAGAAATACGAATGTGTAGAGCTGGTGTCCCCAGGATGAACCAATTAGTGTTTCTACGGTACAAAATGAAATGTTCCCTGATAAAAAACATTCAAAACATTAAAGTCCATTGATAATATCCAGAAAACACAAACACAGAGGCTGTAGCAATATCTCGGATAGAGTTAGCCAAAACAAAACCGGATATCTCCGGTTTCATCCAGTCATATTCGGACAAACTGGTGGATAATATCCAGAAAACACAAACACAGAGGCTTTTCAATATTTCTGATTGAGTTAGCCAAAACACAACCGGATATTTCTGGTTTCATCTAGTCATAGCCGTACAAACTGGTGTGGAATTCGGATGCAATGGACCGAGAAAATCACAGTAAAAATGGTTTTGGAGAAAAGCAAAGTCTTTTCGTAGGTCAAGTGCATTAAATGTCATATACACAATAGAAATATCATGTTTGTATGCCGAAGTTCCTCTAGCTTTCTCCCCAGAAAATGCGAATGTGTAGAGCTGGTGTCCCCTTGATGAACCAATTAGTGTTTCAACGGTACCAAAAAAAATGTTCCCTGATAAAAACATTCAAAACAATAAAGTCCATGGATAAAATCCGGAAAACACAAACACAGAGGCTGCAGCAATATTTCAGATTGAGTTAGCCAAAACACAACGAGATATGTCTGGTTTCATCCAGTCATATCCAGACAATGTGGTGTCGAATTCGTATGCAATGGACCAAGAAAATCACAGTAAAAATGGTTTTAGAGAAAAGCAAAGTCTTTTCGTTAGGCAAGTGCATAAAATGTCATCTATACAAACAGAAATATCATGTTTGTGTGTCACAGTTCCTCTAGCTTTCTCCATAGAAAATATGAATGTGTAGAGCTGGTTACTCCATGTGGAACCAATTGCTGTATCCAAGCACAAAAAAAAATGTTCCCCAATAAATAACATTCAATACTATAAAGTACGTTGATAATATGCAGAAAACACAAACACAGAGGCTGTAGCAATATCTGGGATTGAGTTAGCCAAAACACATACGGATATTTCCGGTTTCATCCAGCCATATCCGGACAAATTTTTCTGGAATTCATATGTAATGGACTGAGAAAATCTGAGTAAAAATGGTTTTGGAGAAATGCAAACACTTTTCATTAGTCAAGTGCATAAAATATCATCGATACAAACATAAATATCATGTTTGTTTGCCGCAGTTCCTCTAGCTTTGTCCCTAGAAAATACAAATGTGTAGAGCTGGTGTTCCCATCATGAACCAATTAGTGTTTCTATGGTACAAAATTAAATGTTCCCTGATAAAAATATTCAAAATAATAAAGTCCATCGATAATATCCGGAAAACACAAACACAGAGGCTGTAGCAATATCTGGGATTGAGTTAGCCAAAACAAAACCGCATACTTCTGGTTTCATCCAGTCATATCCGGACAAAGTGGTGTGGAATTCGTATGCAATGGGACGAGAAAATCACAGTAAAAAAGGTTTTGGAGAACAGCAAACTTTTCATTAGGCAAGTAGATAAAATGTCATCTATACAAACAGAATTTTCATGGTTTTTTACCACAGTTCCTCGAGCTTTCTCCCTAGAAAATACGAAAGTGTAGAGTTGGTGTCCCCAGGATGAAACAATTAGTGTTTCTACGGTACAAAATGAAATGCTCCCTGATAAAAAACATTCAAAACAATAAAGTCCTTCGATAACATCCAGAAATCACAAACACAGAGGCTTTCACAATATTTCGGATTGAGTTAGCAAAAACACAACCGGATATTTCTGGTTTCATCCAGTCATATCCGGACAAAGTGGTGTGGAATTCGTATGCAATGGGACGAGAAAATCACAGTAAAAATGGTTTTGGAGAAAAGCAAAGTCATTTCGTTAGGCAAGTGCATAAAATGTCATCTATACAAACAGAAATATCATGTTTGTTTGCCGCAGGTCCTCTAGGTTTTTCCCTAGATAATATCAATCTGCAGAGCTGGTATCTCCATGTGGAACCAATTAGTGTTTCCAAGCAAACAATTAAATGTTCCCTGAAAAAAAAAAACGTTCAAAACAATAAAGTCCGTGGATATTATCAGGAATACACAAACACAGAGTTTGTAGCAATATTTCGGACTGAGTTAGAGAAAACACAACCGGATATTTCCGGTTTTCTCCAGTCATATCCGGACAACGTGGTGTGGAATTCGTATGCAATGCTGCTTAGAAAATCACAGTAAAAATGATTTTGGAGAAAAGCAAAGTCTTTTCGTTAGGCAAGTGTTTAAAATGTCATCTATACAAACAGAGCTATCATGTTTCTTTGCCACAGTTCCTCGAGATTTCTCCCTAGAAAATACGAATGTGTAGAGCTGGTGTTCCCAGGATGAACCAATTAGTGCTTCTACAGTACAAAATGAAATGTTCCCTGATAAAAAATATTCAAAACAATAAAGTCCATTGATAATATCCAGAAAACATAAACACAGAGGCTGTAGCAATATCTGGGATTGAGTTAGCAAAAACAAAACCGGATATCTCTGGTTTCATCCAGTCATATCCGGACAAAATGGTGTGGAAATCGTATGCAATGGACAGAGAAAATCGCAGTACAAATGGTTTTGGAGGAAAGCAAAGACTTTTCGTTAGGCAAGTGCATAAAATGTCCTCTACACATACATAAATATCATGTTTGCCACAGTTCCTCTAGCTTTCTCCCAAGAAAATACGAATGTGTAGAGCTGGTGTCCCCATGATGAACCAATTAGTGTTTCTAAGGTACAAAATGAAATGTTCCCTGATAATAAAATATTCAAAAAAATAAAGTCCATCGATAATATCCAGAAAACACAAACACAGAGGCTGTAGCAATATCTGGGATCGAGTTAGCCAAAACAAAACCGCATATCTCCGGTTTAATCCAGTCATATCCGGACAAAATGGTGTGGAATTCGTATGCAATGGACCGAGAAAATCACAGTAAAAATGGTTTTGGAGAAAAGCAAAGTCTTTTCGTTAGGCAAGTGCATAAAATGTCATCTACACAAACATAAATATCATGTTTGCCGCAGTTCGTCTAGCTTTCTCCATAGAAAATAAGAATATGTAGAGCTGGTGTCTCCATGTTGTACCAATTACTGTTTCCAAGCTCCAAATATAATGTTCCCTGTAAAAAAAATTCAAAACAATACAGTCCATTGATAAAATCCAGAAAACACATACACAGAGTCTGTAGCAATATCTGCGATTGTGTTAGCCAAAACACTACCAGATATTTCCGGTTTCATCCAGTGATATCCGGTCAAACTGGTGTGGAATTCGTATGCAATGGACTGAGAAAAATCACAGTCAAAATGGTTTTGGAGAACAGCAAAGTCTTTTCATTAGGCAAATAGATAAAATATCACAGATACAAACAGAAATATCATGTTTGTTTGCCGCAGTTCCTCTTTCTATCACCCTAGAAATTACAAATGTGTAGAACTGGTGTCTTCATTTGGAACCAATTAGTGTTTCAAAGCAAAAAATTAAATGTTCCCTGATAAAAAACATTCAAAACAATAAAGTCCATGGGTAATATCAGGAAAACACAAACACAGAGGCTGCAGCAATATCTGGGATTGAGTTAGCCATAACAAAACCGGATATCTCCGGTTACATCCAGTCATATCCAGACAAACTGGTGTGGAATTCATATGCAATGGACCGAGAAAATCACAGTAAATTTGGTTTTGGAGAAAAGCATTGTCATTTCATTAGGCAAGTGCATAAAATGTCATCTACACAATCATAAATATCATGTTTGCCGCAGTTCCTCTAGCTTTCTCCTTCGAAAATACGAATGTGAACAGCTGGTGACCCCATGATGAACCAATTAGTGTTTCAATGGTACAAAAAGAAATGTTCCCTGATAAAAATATTCAAAACAATAAAGCCCGTCGATAATATCCAGAAAACATAAACACAGAGGCTGTAGCAATATTTCAGATTTTGTTAGCCAAAACACAACCGGATATTTCCTGTGTCATCCAGTCACGTCCAGACAAAGTGGTTTGGAATTCGTATGCAATGGACCAAGAAAATCACAGTAAAAATGGTTTTGGAGAAAAGCAAATCATTTCATTAGGCAAGTGCATAAAATGTCATCTATACAAACAGAAATATCATGTTTGTTTGCCGCAGTTCCTCTAGCTTTCTCCCTAGATAATATGAATGTGCAGAGCTGGTATCTCCATGTGGAACCAATTAGTGTTTCCAAGCTAAAAAAAAAAATGTTCTCTGAAAAAAAAAAAAGTTCAAAACAATAAAGTCCATGGATAATATCAGGAATACACAAACACAGAGTTTGTAGCAATATTTTGGACTGAGTTAGCGAAAACACAACCGGATATTTCCAGTTACATCCAGTCATATCTGGACAATGTGGTGTGGAATTCGTATGCAACGCTGCTTAGAAAATCACAGTAAAAATGATTTTGGAGAAAAGCAAAGTCTTTTCGTTAGGCAAGTGTTTAAAATGTCATCTATACAAACAGAGTTATCATGTTTTTTTGCCTCAGTTCCTCGAGCTTTCTCCCTAGAAAATACGAATGTGTAGAGCTGGTGTCCCCAGGATGAACCTAATAGTATTTCTACGGTAGAAAATGAAACGTTCCCTGACAAAAAACATTCAAAACAATAAAGTCCATTGATAATACCCAGAAAACACAATCACAGAGGCTGTAGCAATATCTGGGATTGAGTTAGCCAAAACACAACTGGATATCTCTGGTTTCATCCAGTCATGTCCGGACAAACTGGTGTGGAATTCGTATGCAATGGACCGAGAAAATCACAGTAAAAATGGTTTTGGAGGAAAGCAAAGTCTTTTCGTTAGGCAAGTGCATAAAATGTCCTCTACATATACATAAATATCATGTTTGCCACAGTTCCTCTAGCTTTCTCCCCAGAAAATACGAATGTGTAGAGCTGGCATCCCCATGATGAACCAACTAGTGTTTCTACGGTAGAAAATGAAATATTCCCTGATAAAAATATTGAAAACAATAAAGTACGTCGATAATATCCGGAAAACACAAACATAGAGGCTTTCACAATATTTCGGATTGAGTTAGCCAAAACACAACCGGATATTTCTGGTTTCATCCAGTCATATCCAGACAAAGTGGTTTGGAATTCGTATGTAATGGACCGATATAATCACAGTAAAAATGGGTTTGGAGAAAAGCAAAGACTTTTTGTTAGGCAAGTGCATAAAATGTCATCTATACAAACAGAAATATGTTTGTTTGCAGCAGTTCCTCTAGCTATCTCGCTAGAAATTACGAATGCGCAGAGCTGGTGTCTCCATTTGGAACCAATTTGTGTTTCCAAGCAAAATATTAAATGTTCCCTGATAAGAAACATTGAAAACAATAAAGTCCATGAATAATATCCGGAAAACACAAACACAGAGGCTGTAGCAATATCTGAGATTGAGTTAGCCAAAACTAAACCGGATATTTCCGGTTACATCCATTCATATCCGTTCAAACTGGTGTGGAATTTGTATGCAATGGATCGAGAAAATCACAGTAAATATGGTTTTGGAGAAATGCAACGTCTTTTCGTTAGGCAAGTGCATAAAATGTCATCTATTCAAACAGAATTATCATGTTTGTTTGCCACAGTTCCTCAAACTTTCTCCCTAGAAAATACGAATGTGTGGAGCTGGTGTCCCCAGGATGAACCAATTACTATTTCTATGGTACAACCGGATATTTCTGGTTTCATCCAGTCATATCTGGAAAAAGTGCTGTGGAATTCGTATGCAATGGACCGAGAAAATCACAGTAAAAATGGTTTTGGAGAAAAGCAAAGTCTTTTCATTAGGCAAGTGGATAAAATGTCAGCTATACATACAGAAATATAAAGTTTGTTTGCCGCAGTTCCTCTAGCTTTCTCGCTAGAAAATAAAAATATGTAGAGCTGGTGTCTCCATGTTGTACCAATTACTGTTTCCAAGATCCAAATATAATGTTCCCTGGTAAAAAAATTCAAAACAATACAGTCCATTGATAAAATCCAGAAAACACATACACAGAGTCTGTAGCAATATCTGCGATTGTGTTAGCCAAAACACTACCGGATATTTCCGGTTTCATCCAGTGATATCCGGTCAAACTGGTGTGGAATTCGTATGCAATGGACTGAGAAAATCACAGTCAAAATGGTTTTGGAGAACAGCAAAGTCTTTTCATTAGGCAAATAGATAAAATATCACAGATACAAACAGAAATATCATGTTTGTTTGCCGCAGTTCCTCTAGCTATCACCCTAGAAATTACGAATGTGTAGAGCTGGTGTCTTCATTTGGAACCAATTAGTGTTTCAAAGCAAAAAATTAAATGTTCCCTGATAAAAAACATTCAAAACAATAAAGTCCATGGGTAATATCAGGAAAACACAAACACAGAGGCTATAGCAATATTTCAGATTTTGTTAGCCAAAACACAACCGAATATTTCCTGTTTCATCCAGTCACGTCCAGACAAAGTGGTTTGGAATTCGTATGCAACGCTGCTTAGAAAATCACAGTAAAAATGATTTTGGAGAAAAGCAAAGTCTTTTCGTTAGGCAAGTGTTTAAAATGTCATCTATACAAACAGAGTTATCATGTTTTTTTGCCGCAGTTCCTCGAGCTTTCTCCCTAGAAAATACGAATGTGTAGAGCTGGTGTACCCTGGATGAACCAATTAGTATTTCTACGGTACAAAATGAAATGTTCCCTGATAAAAAACATTCAAAACAATAAAGTCCATTGATAATATCCAGAAAACATAAACACAGAGGCTGTAGCAATATCTGGGATTGAGTTAGCCAAAACACAACCGGATATCTCTGGTTTCATCCAGTCATATCCGGACAAACTGGTGTGGAATTCCTATGCAATGGACCGAGAAAATCACAGTAAAAATGGTTTTGGAGGAAAGCAAAGTCTTTTCGTTAGGCAAGTGCATAAAATGTCCTCTACACATACATAAATATCATGTTTGCCACAGTTCCTCTAGCTTTCTCCCCAGAAAATACAAATGTGTAGAGCTGGTATCCCCATGATGAACCAACTAGTGTTTCTACGGTAGAAAATGAAATATTCCCTGATAAAAATATTGAAAACAATAAAGTACGTCGATAATATCCGGAAAACACAAACATAGAGGCTTTCACAATATTTCGGATTGAGTTAGCCAAAACACAACCGGATATTTCTGGTTTCATCCAGTCATATCGAGACAAAGTGGTTTGGAATTCGTATGCAATGGACCAAGATAATCACAGTAAAAATGGGTTTGGAGAAAAGCAAAGTCTTTTTGTTAGGCAAGTGCATAAAATGTCATCTATACAAACAGAAATATGTTTGTTTGCAGCAGTTCCTCTAGCTATCTCGTTAGAAATTACGAATGCGCAGAACTGGTGTCTCCATGTGGAACGAATTTGTGTTTCCAAGCAAAATATTAAATGTTCCGTGATAAGAAACATTCAAAACAATAAAGTCCATGAATAATATCCGGAAAACACAAACACAGAGGCTGTAGCAATATCTGAGATTGAGTTAGCCAAAACAAAACCGGATTTTTCCGGTTTCATGCACTCATATCTGGTCAAACTGGTGTGTAATTCGTATGCAATGGACTAGCTTTATCCGTAGAAAATACGAATGTGTACAGCTGGTGTGTCAATGCGGAACCAATTAGTGTTTCCAAGCACAAAATTAAATGATGCCTGAATAAAAAAACGTTGAAAAAAATAAAGTCCGTGGACAATATCAGGAATACAGAAACACAGAGTCTGTAGCAATATTTTGAATTGAGTTAGCAAAAACACAACAAGATATTTCCGGTTACATCCATTCATATCCGTTCAAACTGGTGTGGAATTTGTATGCAATGGATCGAGAAAATCACAGTAAATATGGTTTTGGAGAAATGCAACGTCTTTTCGTTAGGCAAGTGCATAAAATGTCATCTATACAAACAGAAATATCAAGTTTCTTTGCGGCAGTTCCTAGAGCTTTCTCCCTAAAAATATGAATATTTTCAGCTGGTGTCTCCATGTGGAACCAATTACTGTATCCAAGCTCAAAATAAAATGTTCCCTGATAAAAAACATTCAAATAAATGAAGTCCATTGATAATATCCAGAAAACACAAATACAGAGGCTGTAGCAATATCTGGGATTGGGTTAGGTAAAACACAACCGTATATTTCTTTTTGCATACAGTAATATCCGGACAAATGGTTTGGAATTCATATGCAATTGACCGAGAAAATCACAGTAAACATGGTTTTGGAGAAAAGCAAAGTCTTTTCGTTAGGCAAGTGCATAAAATGTCATCGATACAAACAGAAATATCATGTTTGTTTGCCGCAGTTCCTCTAGCTGTCTCCCTAGAAAATACGAATGTGTAGAGCTGGTGTCCCCATGATGAACCAATTAGTATTTAATGGTACAAAATGAAATGTTCCCTGATAAAAACATTCAAAACAATAAAGTCCATCGATAATATCCAGAAAACACAAAGACAGAGGCTTTCACAATATTTCGGATTGAGTTAGCCAAAACACAATCGGATATTTCTGGTTTAATCCAGTCATATCTGGGCAAAGTTGTTTGGAATTCGTATGCAATGGACCGAGAAAATCACAGTAAAAATGGTTTTGGAGAAAAGCAAAGTCTTTTCGTTAGGCAAGTGCATAAAATGTCATGTATACGAACAGAAATATCATGTTTGTTTGCCGCAGTTCCTCTAGCTTTCTCCCTAGAAATACGAATGTATAGAGCTGGTGTCTCCATGATGAACCAATTAGTGTTTTAACGGTACAAAATGAAATGTTGCCTGATAAAAACATTCAAAACAATAAACTCCATCGATAATATCCAGAAAACACAAACACAGAGGCTTTCACAATTTTTCGCATTGAGTTAGAAAAAAAAAACCCAGATATTTCCGGTATCATCCAGTCATCTCCGCACGAAATGGGGATGAATTCGAATGCATTTGACTGAGAAAATCACAGTAAATAGTTTTGGAGAAAAGCAAAGTCTTTTCCTTAGGTCAGTGCATAAAATGTCATCTAGACAAACAGAAATATCAAGTTTGTTTGCCGCAGTTCCTCTAGCTTTCTACTTGGAAAATATGAATGTGTAGAGCTGGTGTCTCCATGTGGAACCAATTAGTTTTTCCCCGGACAAAATTACATGTGCCCTGATAAAAAACATTCAAAACCATAAACTCTGTTGATAATATGCTGTGAACACAAACACAGAGGCTGAGGAATATATGGGAATCAGTTAGCAAAAACAAAACCTGATATTTCTGGTTTCATCCAGTCATATCCGGACAAACTGGTATGGCATTCCTATGCAATGGACCGAGAAAATCACAGTAAACATGGTTTTGGAGAAAAGCATTGTCTTTTCGTTAGGGAAGTGCATAAAATGTCATCTATACAAACAGAAATATCATGTTTGTTTGCAGCAGTTCCTCTAGCTTTCTCCCTAGAAATACGAATGTGTAGAGCTGGTGTCCGCATGCTGAACCAATTAGTGTTTCAACAGTACAAAATGAAATGTTCCCTAATAAAAAATTCAAAACCATAAAGTCCATCGATAACATCCAGAATACACAAACACAGAGGCTTTGACAATATTTCAGATTGAGTTAACGAAAACACAACCGGATATCTCTGGTTTCATCCAGTCATATCCGGACAAAGTGGTGTGGAATTCGTACTAAATGGGCTGAGAAAATCAGAGTACAAATGGTTTTGAAGAAAAGCAAAGTCTTTTCGTTAGGCAAGTGCATAAAATGTCATCTATGCAAACAGAAATATCAGGTTGCTTTGCCGCAGTTCCTCTAGCATACTCCCTAGAAATACGAATGTATAGAGCTGGTGTCTCCATGATGAACCAATTAGTGTTTTAACGGTACAAAATGAAATGTTGCCTGATAAAAACATTCAAAACAATAAAGTCCATCGATAATATCCAGAAAACACAAACACAGAGGCTTTCACAATTTTTCGCATTGAGTTAGAAAAAAAAAACCCAGATATTTCCGGTATCATCCAGTCATCTCCGCACGAAATGGGGATGAATTCGAATGCATTTGACTGAGAAAATCACAGTAAATGGTTTTGGAGAAAAGCAAAGTCTTTTCCTTAGGTCAGTGCATAAAATGTCATCTAGACAAACAGAAATATCAAGTTTGTTTGCCGCAGTTCCTCTAGCTTTCTACTTGGAAAATATGAATGTGTAGAGCTGGTGTCTCCATGTGGAACCAATTAGTTTTTCCCCGGACAAAATTACATGTGCCCTGATAAAAAACATTCAAAACCATAAACTCTGTTGATAATATGCTGTGAACACAAACACAGAAGCTGAGGAATATATGGGAATCAGTTAGCAAAAACAAAACCTGATATTTCTGGTTTCATCCAGTCATATCCGGACAAACTGGTATGGCATTCCTATGCAATGGACCGAGAAAATCACAGTAAACATGGTTTTGGAGAAAAGCATTGTCTTTTCGTTAGGGAAGTGCATAAAATGTCATCTATACAAACAGAAATATCATGTTTGTTTGCAGCAGTTCCTCTAGCTTTCTCCCTAGAAATACGAATGTGTAGAGCTGGTGTCCGCATGCTGAACCAATTAGTGTTTCAACAGTACAAAATGAAATGTTCCCTAATAAAAAATTCAAAACCATAAAGTCCATCGATAACATCCAGAATACACAAACACAGAGGCTTTGACAATATTTCAGATTGAGTTAACGAAAACACAACCGGATATCTCTGGTTTCATCCAGTCATATCCGGACAAAGTGGTGTGGAATTCGTACTCTATGGGCTGAGAAAATCAGAGTACAAATGGTTTTGAAGAAAAGCAAAGTCTTTTCGTTAGGCAAGTGCATAAAATGTCATCTATGCAAACAGAAATATCAGGTTGCTTTGCCGCAGTTCCTCTAGCATACTCCCTAGAAAATAGGAATGTGTAGAGCTGGTTTCCCCATGATGAACCAATTAGTGTTCAATGGTACAAAATGAAATGTTCTCTAATAAAAAATTCAAAACCATAAAGTCCATCGCTAATATCCAGAAGACACAAACACAGAGGCTTTCACAATTTTTCGGATTGAGTTAGCCAAAGCACAACCGGATATTTCTGGTTTCATCCAGTCATATCCAGACAAAGTGGTTTGGAATTCATATGCAATGGGCTGAGAAAATCAGAGTACAAATGGTTTTGGAGAAAAGCAATGTCTTTTCATTAGGCAAGTGCATAAAATGTCATCTAGACAAACAGAAATATCAAGTTTGTTTGCCACAGTTCCTCTAGCTTTCTACTTGGAAAATATGAATGTTTAGAGCTGGTGTCTCCATGTGGAACCAATTAGTTTTTCCCCGGACAAAATTACATGTGCCCTGATAAAAAACATTCAAAACCATGAACTCTGTTGATAATATGCTGTGAACACAAACACAGAGGCTGAGGAATATATGGGATTCAGTTAGCAAAAACAAAACCTGATATTTCTGGTTTCATCCAGTCATATCCGGACAAACTGGTATGGCCTTCATATGCAATGGACCGAGAAAATCACAGTAAACATGGTTTTGGAGAAAAGCATTGTCTTTTTGTTAGGGAAGTGCATAAAATGTCATCTATACAAACAGAAATATCATGTTTGTTTGCAGCAGTTCCTCTAGCTTTCTCCCTAGAAATACGAATGTGTAGAGCTGGTGTCCGCATGCTGAACCAATTAGTGTTTCAACAGTACAAAATGAAATGTTCCCTAATAAAAAATTCAAAACCATAAAGTCCATCGATAACATCCAGAATACACAAACACAGAGGCTTTGACAATATTTCAGATTGAGTTAACGAAAACACAACCGGATATCTCTGGTTTCATCCAGTCATATCCGGACAAAGTGGTGTGGAATTCGTACTCAATGGGCTGAGAAAATCAGAGTACAAATGGTTTTGAAGAAAAGCAAAGTCTTTTCGTTAGGCAAGTGCATAAAATGTCATCTATGCAAACAGAAATATCAGGTTGCTTTGCCGCAGTTCCTCTAGCATACTCCCTAGAAAATAGGAATGTGTAGAGCTGGTTTCCCCATGATGAACCAATTATTGTTCAATGGTACAAAATGAAATGTTCTCTAATAAAAAATTCAAAACCATAAAGTCCATCGCTAATATCCAGAAGACACAAACACAGAGGCTTTCACAATTTTTCGGATTGAGTTAGCCAAAGCACAACCGGATATTTCTGGTTTCATCCAGTCATATCCAGACAAAGTGGTTTGGAATTCATATGCAATGGGCTGAGAAAATCAGAGTACAAATGGTTTTGGAGAAAAGCAATGTCTTTTCATTAGGCAAGTGCATAAAATGTCATCTAGACAAACAGAAATATCAAGTTTGTTTGCCACAGTTCCTCTAGCTTTCTACTTGGAAAATATGAATGTTTAGAGCTGGTGTCTCCATGTGGAACCAATTAGTTTTTCCCCGGACAAAATTGCATGTGCCCTGATAAAAAACATTCAAAACCATGAACTCTGTTGATAATATGCTGTGAACACAAACACAGAGGCTGAGGAATATATGGGATTCAGTTAGCAAAAACAAAACCTGATATTTCTGGTTTCATCCAGTCATATCCGGACAAACTGGTATGGCATTCCTATGCAATGGACCGAGAAAATCACAGTAAACATGGTTTTGGAGAAAAGCATTGTCTTTTTGTTAGGGAAGTGCATAAAATGTCATCTATACAAACAGAAATATCATGTTTGTTTGCCGCAGTTCCTCTAGCTTTCTCCCTAGAAATACGAATGTGTAGAGCTGGTGTCCGCATGCTGAACCAATTAGTGTTTCAACAGTACAAAATGAAATGTTCCCTAATAAAAAATTCAAAACCATAAAGTCCATCGATAACATCCAGAATACACAAACACAGAGGCTTTGACAATATTTCAGATTGAGTTAACGAAAACACAACCGGATATCTCTGGTTTCATCCAGTCATATCCGGACAAAGTGGTGTGGAATTCGTACTCAATGGGCTGAGAAAATCAGAGTACAAATGGTTTTGAAGAAAAGCAAAGTCTTTTCGTTAGGCAAGTGCATAAAATGTCATCTATGCAAACAGAAATATCAGGTTGCTTTGCCGCAGTTCCTCTAGCATACTCCCTAGAAAATAGGAATGTGTAGAGCTGGTTTCCCCATGATGAACCAATTAGTGTTCAATGGTACAAAATGAAATGTTCTCTAATAAAAAATTCAAAACCATAAAGTCCATCGCTAATATCCAGAAGACACAAACACAGAGGCTTTCACAATTTTTCGGATTGAGTTAGCCAAAGCACAACCGGATATTTCTGGTTTCATCCAGTCATATCCAGACAAAGTGGTTTGGAATTCATATGCAATGGGCTGAGAAAATCAGAGTACAAATGGTTTTGGAGAAAAGCAATGTCTTTTCATTAGGCAAGTGCATAAAATGTCATCTAGACAAACAGAAATATCAAGTTTGTTTGCCACAGTTCCTCTAGCTTTCTACTTGGAAAATATGAATGTTTAGAGCTGGTGTCTCCATGTGGAACCAATTAGTTTTTCCCCGGACAAAATTACATGTGCCCTGATAAAAAACATTCAAAACCATGAACTCTGTTGATAATATGCTGTGAACACAAACACAGAGGCTGAGGAATATATGGGATTCAGTTAGCAAAAACAAAACCTGATATTTCTGGTTTCATCCAGTCATATCCGGACAAACTGGTATGGCATTCATATGCAATGGACCGAGAAAATCACAGTAAACATGGTTTTGGAGAAAAGCATTGTCTTTTTGTTAGGGAAGTGCATAAAATGTCATCTATACAAACAGAAATATCATGTTTGTTTGCCGCAGTTCCTCTAGCTTTCTCCCTAGAAATACGAATGTGTAGAGCTGGTGTCCGCATGCTGAACCAATTAGTGTTTCAACAGTACAAAATGAAATGTTCCCTAATAAAAAATTCAAAACCATAAAGTCCATCGATAACATCCAGAATACACAAACACAGAGGCTTTGACAATATTTCAGATTGAGTTAACGAAAACACAACCGGATATCTCTGGTTTCATCCAGTCATATCCGGACAAAGTGGTGTGGAATTCGTACTCAATGGGCTGAGAAAATCAGAGTACAAATGGTTTTGAAGAAAAGCAAAGTCTTTTCGTTAGGCAAGTGCATAAAATGTCATCTATGCAAACAGAAATATCAGGTTGCTTTGCCGCAGTTCCTCTAGCATACTCCCTAGAAAATAGGAATGTGTAGAGCTGGTTTCCCCATGATGAACCAATTAGTGTTCAATGGTACAAAATGAAATGTTCTCTAATAAAAAATTCAAAACCATAAAGTCCATCGCTAATATCCAGAAGACACAAACACAGAGGCTTTCACAATTTTTCGGATTGAGTTAGCCAAAGCACAACCGGATATTTCTGGTTTCATCCAGTCATATCCAGACAAAGTGGTTTGGAATTCATATGCAATGGGCTGAGAAAATCAGAGTACAAATGGTTTTGGAGAAAAGCAATGTCTTTTCATTAGGCAAGTGCATAAAATGTCATCTAGACAAACAGAAATATCAAGTTTGTTTGCCACAGTTCCTCTAGCTTTCTACTTGGAAAATATGAATGTTTAGAGCTGGTGTCTCCATGTGGAACCAATTAGTTTTTCCCCGGACAAAATTACATGTGCCCTGATAAAAAACATTCAAAACCATGAACTCTGTTGATAATATGCTGTGAACACAAACACAGAGGCTGAGGAATATATGGGATTCAGTTAGCAAAAACAAAACCTGATATTTCTGGTTTCATCCAGTCATATCCGGACAAACTGGTATGGCCTTCATATGCAATGGACCGAGAAAATCACAGTAAACATGGTTTTGGAGAAAAGCATTGTCTTTTTGTTAGGGAAGTGCATAAAATGTCATCTATACAAACAGAAATATCATGTTTGTTTGCCGCAGTTCCTCTAGCTTTCTCCCTAGAAATACGAATGTGTAGAGCTGGTGTCCGCATGCTGAACCAATTAGTGTTTCAACAGTACAAAATGAAATGTTCCCTAATAAAAAATTCAAAACCATAAAGTCCATCGATAACATCCAGAATACACAAACACAGAGGCTTTGACAATATTTCAGATTGAGTTAACGAAAACACAACCGGATATCTCTGGTTTCATCCAGTCATATCCGGACAAAGTGGTGTGGAATTCGTACTCAATGGGCTGAGAAAATCAGAGTACAAATGGTTTTGAAGAAAAGCAAAGTCTTTTCGTTAGGCAAGTGCATAAAATGTCATCTATGCAAACAGAAATATCAGGTTGCTTTGCCGCAGTTCCTCTAGCATACTCCCTAGAAAATAGGAATGTGTAGAGCTGGTTTCCCCATGATGAACCAATTAGTGTTCAATGGTACAAAATGAAATGTTCTCTAATAAAAAATTCAAAACCATAAAGTCCATCGCTAATATCCAGAAGACACAAACACAGAGGCTTTCACAATTTTTCGGATTGAGTTAGCCAAAGCACAACCGGATATTTCTGGTTTCATCCAGTCATATCCAGACAAAGTGGTTTGGAATTCATATGCAATGGGCTGAGAAAATCAGAGTACAAATGGTTTTGGAGAAAAGCAATGTCTTTTCATTAGGCAAGTGCATAAAATGTCATCTAGACAAACAGAAATATCAAGTTTGTTTGCCACAGTTCCTCTAGCTTTCTACTTGGAAAATATGAATGTTTAGAGCTGGTGTCTCTATGTGGAACCAATTAGTTTTTCCCCGGACAAAATTACATGTGCCCTGATAAAAAACATTCAAAACCATAAACTCTGTTGATAATATGCTGTGAACACAAACACAGAGGCTGAGGAATATATGGGATTCAGTTAGCAAAAACAAAACCTGATATTTCTGGTTTCATCCAGTCATATCCGGACAAACTGGTATGGCATTCCTATGCAATGGACCGAGAAAATCACAGTAAACATGGTTTTGGAGAAAAGCATTGTCTTTTTGTTAGGGAAGTGCATAAAATGTCATCTATACAAACAGAAATATCATGTTTGTTTGCCGCAGTTCCTCTAGCTTTCTCCCTAGAAATACGAATGTGTAGAGCTGGTGTCCGCATGCTGAACCAATTAGTGTTTCAACAGTACAAAATGAAATGTTCCCTAATAAAAAATTCAAAACCATAAAGTCCTTCGATAACATCCAGAATACACAAACACAGAGGCTTTGACAATATTTCAGATTGAGTTAACGAAAACACAACCGGATATCTCTGGTTTCATCCAGTCATATCCGGACAAAGTGGTGTGGAATTCGTACTCAATGGGCTGAGAAAATCAGAGTACAAATGGTTTTGAAGAAAAGCAAAGTCTTTTCGTTAGGCAAGTGCATAAAATGTCATCTATGCAAACAGAAATATCAGGTTGCTTTGCCGCAGTTCCTCTAGCATACTCCCTAGAAAATAGGAATGTGTAGAGCTGGTTTCCCCATGATGAACCAATTAGTGTTCAATGGTACAAAATGAAATGTTCTCTAATAAAAAATTCAAAACCATAAAGTCCATCGCTAATATCCAGAAGACACAAACACAGAGGCTTTCACAATTTTTCGGATTGAGTTAGCTAAAGCACAACCGGATATTTCTGGTTTCATCCAGTCATATCCAGACAAAGTGGTTTGGAATTCATATGCAATGGGCTGAGAAAATCAGAGTACAAATGGTTTTGGAGAAAAGCAATGTCTTTTCATTAGGCAAGTGCATAAAATGTCATCTAGACAAACAGAAATATCAAGTTTGTTTGCCACAGTTCCTCTAGCTTTCTACTTGGAAAATATGAATGTTTAGAGCTGGTGTCTCCATGTGGAACCAATTAGTTTTTCCCCGGACAAAATTACATGTGCCCTGATAAAAAACATTCAAAACCATGAACTCTGTTGATAATATGCTGTGAACACAAACACAGAGGCTGAGGAATATATGGGATTCAGTTAGCAAAAACAAAACCTGATATTTCTGGTTTCATCCAGTCATATCCGGACAAACTGGTATGGCATTTATATGCAATGGACCGAGAAAATCACAGTAACATGCTTTTGGAGAAAAGCATTGTCTTTTTGTTAGGGAAGTGCATAAAATGTCATCTATACAAACAGAAATATCATGTTTGTTTGCCGCAGTTCCTCTAGCTTTCTCCCTAGAAATACGAATGTGTAGAGCTGGTGTCCGCATGCTGAACCAATTAGTGTTTCAACAGTACAAAATGAAATGTTCCCTAATAAAAAATTCAAAACCATAAAGTCCATCGATAACATCCAGAATACACAAACACAGAGGCTTTGACAATATTTCAGATTGAGTTAACGAAAACACAACCGGATATCTCTGCTTTCATCCAGTCATATCTGGACAAAGTGGTGTGGAATTCGTACTCAATGGGCTGAGAAAATCAGAGTACAAATGGTTTTGAAGAAAAGCAAAGTCTTTTCGTTAGGCAAGTGCATAAAATGTCATCTATGCAAACAGAAATATCAGGTTGCTTTGCCGCAGTTCCTCTAGCATACTCCCTAGAAAATAGGAATGTGTAGAGCTGGTTTCCCCATGATGAACCAATTAGTGTTCAATGGTACAAAATGAAATGTTCTCTAATAAAAAATTCAAAACTATAAAGTCCATCGCTAATATCCAGAAGACACAAACACAGAGGCTTTCACAATTTTTCGGATTGAGTTAGCCAAAGCACAACCGGATATTTCTGGTTTCATCCAGTCATATCCAGACAAAGTGGTTTGGAATTCATATGCAATGGGCTGAGAAAATCAGAGTACAAATGGTTTTGAAGAAAAGCAAAGTCTTTTCGTTAGGCAAGTGCATAAAATGTCATCTATGCAAACAGAAATATCAGGTTGCTTTGCCGCAGTTCCTCTAGCATACTCCCTAGAAATACGAATGTATAGAGCTGGTGTCTCCATGATGAACCAATTAGTGTTTTAACGGTACAAAATGAAATGTTGCCTGATAAAAACATTCAAAACAATAAAGTCCATCGATAATATCCAGAAAACACAAACACAGAGGCTTTCACAATTTTTCGCATTGAGTTAGAAAAAAAAAACCCAGATATTTCCGGTATCATCCAGTCATCTCCGCACGAAATGGGGATGAATTCGAATGCATTTGACTGAGAAAATCACAGTAAATGGTTTTGGAGAAAAGCAAAGTCTTTTCCTTAGGTCAGTGCATAAAATGTCATCTAGACAAACAGAAATATCAAGTTTGTTTGCCGCAGTTCCTCTAGCTTTCTACTTGGAAAATATGAATGTGTAGAGCTGGTGTCTCCATGTGGAACCAATTAGTTTTTCCCCGGACAAAATTACATGTGCCCTGATAAAAAACATTCAAAACCATAAACTCTGTTGATAATATGCTGTGAACACAAACACAGAAGCTGAGGAATATATGGGAATCAGTTAGCAAAAACAAAACCTGATATTTCTGGTTTCATCCAGTCATATCCGGACAAACTGGTATGGCATTCCTATGCAATGGACCGAGAAAATCACAGTAAACATGGTTTTGGAGAAAAGCATTGTCTTTTCGTTAGGGAAGTGCATAAAATGTCATCTATACAAACAGAAATATCATGTTTGTTTGCAGCAGTTCCTCTAGCTTTCTCCCTAGAAATACGAATGTGTAGAGCTGGTGTCCGCATGCTGAACCAATTAGTGTTTCAACAGTACAAAATGAAATGTTCCCTAATAAAAAATTCAAAACCATAAAGTCCATCGATAACATCCAGAATACACAAACACAGAGGCTTTGACAATATTTCAGATTGAGTTAACGAAAACACAACCGGATATCTCTGGTTTCATCCAGTCATATCCGGACAAAGTGGTGTGGAATTCGTACTCTATGGGCTGAGAAAATCAGAGTACAAATGGTTTTGAAGAAAAGCAAAGTCTTTTCGTTAGGCAAGTGCATAAAATGTCATCTATGCAAACAGAAATATCAGGTTGCTTTGCCGCAGTTCCTCTAGCATACTCCCTAGAAAATAGGAATGTGTAGAGCTGGTTTCCCCATGATGAACCAATTAGTGTTCAATGGTACAAAATGAAATGTTCTCTAATAAAAAATTCAAAACCATAAAGTCCATCGCTAATATCCAGAAGACACAAACACAGAGGCTTTCACAATTTTTCGGATTGAGTTAGCCAAAGCACAACCGGATATTTCTGGTTTCATCCAGTCATATCCAGACAAAGTGGTTTGGAATTCATATGCAATGGGCTGAGAAAATCAGAGTACAAATGGTTTTGGAGAAAAGCAATGTCTTTTCATTAGGCAAGTGCATAAAATGTCATCTAGACAAACAGAAATATCAAGTTTGTTTGCCACAGTTCCTCTAGCTTTCTACTTGGAAAATATGAATGTTTAGAGCTGGTGTCTCCATGTGGAACCAATTAGTTTTTCCCCGGACAAAATTACATGTGCCCTGATAAAAAACATTCAAAACCATGAACTCTGTTGATAATATGCTGTGAACACAAACACAGAGGCTGAGGAATATATGGGATTCAGTTAGCAAAAACAAAACCTGATATTTCTGGTTTCATCCAGTCATATCCGGACAAACTGGTATGGCCTTCATATGCAATGGACCGAGAAAATCACAGTAAACATGGTTTTGGAGAAAAGCATTGTCTTTTTGTTAGGGAAGTGCATAAAATGTCATCTATACAAACAGAAATATCATGTTTGTTTGCAGCAGTTCCTCTAGCTTTCTCCCTAGAAATACGAATGTGTAGAGCTGGTGTCCGCATGCTGAACCAATTAGTGTTTCAACAGTACAAAATGAAATGTTCCCTAATAAAAAATTCAAAACCATAAAGTCCATCGATAACATCCAGAATACACAAACACAGAGGCTTTGACAATATTTCAGATTGAGTTAACGAAAACACAACCGGATATCTCTGGTTTCATCCAGTCATATCCGGACAAAGTGGTGTGGAATTCGTACTCAATGGGCTGAGAAAATCAGAGTACAAATGGTTTTGAAGAAAAGCAAAGTCTTTTCGTTAGGCAAGTGCATAAAATGTCATCTATGCAAACAGAAATATCAGGTTGCTTTGCCGCAGTTCCTCTAGCATACTCCCTAGAAAATAGGAATGTGTAGAGCTGGTTTCCCCATGATGAACCAATTAGTGTTCAATGGTACAAAATGAAATGTTCTCTAATAAAAAATTCAAAACCATAAAGTCCATCGCTAATATCCAGAAGACACAAACACAGAGGCTTTCACAATTTTTCGGATTGAGTTAGCCAAAGCACAACCGGATATTTCTGGTTTCATCCAGTCATATCCAGACAAAGTGGTTTGGAATTCATATGCAATGGGCTGAGAAAATCAGAGTACAAATGGTTTTGGAGAAAAGCAATGTCTTTTCATTAGGCAAGTGCATAAAATGTCATCTAGACAAACAGAAATATCAAGTTTGTTTGCCACAGTTCCTCTAGCTTTCTACTTGGAAAATATGAATGTTTAGAGCTGGTGTCTCCATGTGGAACCAATTAGTTTTTCCCCGGACAAAATTGCATGTGCCCTGATAAAAAACATTCAAAACCATGAACTCTGTTGATAATATGCTGTGAACACAAACACAGAGGCTGAGGAATATATGGGATTCAGTTAGCAAAAACAAAACCTGATATTTCTGGTTTCATCCAGTCATATCCGGACAAACTGGTATGGCATTCATATGCAATGGACCGAGAAAATCACAGTAAACATGGTTTTGGAGAAAAGCATTGTCTTTTTGTTAGGGAAGTGCATAAAATGTCATCTATACAAACAGAAATATCATGTTTGTTTGCCGCAGTTCCTCTAGCTTTCTCCCTAGAAATACGAATGTGTAGAGCTGGTGTCCGCATGCTGAACCAATTAGTGTTTCAACAGTACAAAATGAAATGTTCCCTAATAAAAAATTCAAAACCATAAAGTCCATCGATAACATCCAGAATACACAAACACAGAGGCTTTGACAATATTTCAGATTGAGTTAACGAAAACACAACCGGATATCTCTGGTTTCATCCAGTCATATCCGGACAAAGTGGTGTGGAATTCGTACTCAATGGGCTGAGAAAATCAGAGTACAAATGGTTTTGAAGAAAAGCAAAGTCTTTTCGTTAGGCAAGTGCATAAAATGTCATCTATGCAAACAGAAATATCAGGTTGCTTTGCCGCAGTTCCTCTAGCATACTCCCTAGAAAATAGGAATGTGTAGAGCTGGTTTCCCCATGATGAACCAATTAGTGTTCAATGGTACAAAATGAAATGTTCTCTAATAAAAAATTCAAAACCATAAAGTCCATCGCTAATATCCAGAAGACACAAACACAGAGGCTTTCACAATTTTTCGGATTGAGTTAGCCAAAGCACAACCGGATATTTCTGGTTTCATCCAGTCATATCCAGACAAAGTGGTTTGGAATTCATATGCAATGGGCTGAGAAAATCAGAGTACAAATGGTTTTGGAGAAAAGCAATGTCTTTTCATTAGGCAAGTGCATAAAATGTCATCTAGACAAACAGAAATATCAAGTTTGTTTGCCACAGTTCCTCTAGCTTTCTACTTGGAAAATATGAATGTTTAGAGCTGGTGTCTCCATGTGGAACCAATTAGTTTTTCCCCGGACAAAATTACATGTGCCCTGATAAAAAACATTCAAAACCATGAACTCTGTTGATAATATGCTGTGAACACAAACACAGAGGCTGAGGAATATATGGGATTCAGTTAGCAAAAACAAAACCTGATATTTCTGGTTTCATCCAGTCATATCCGGACAAACTGGTATGGCCTTCATATGCAATGGACCGAGAAAATCACAGTAAACATGGTTTTGGAGAAAAGCATTGTCTTTTTGTTAGGGAAGTGCATAAAATGTCATCTATACAAACAGAAATATCATGTTTGTTTGCCGCAGTTCCTCTAGCTTTCTCCCTAGAAATACGAATGTGTAGAGCTGGTGTCCGCATGCTGAACCAATTAGTGTTTCAACAGTACAAAATGAAATGTTCCCTAATAAAAAATTCAAAACCATAAAGTCCATCGATAACATCCAGAATACACAAACACAGAGGCTTTGACAATATTTCAGATTGAGTTAACGAAAACACAACCGGATATCTCTGGTTTCATCCAGTCATATCCGGACAAAGTGGTGTGGAATTCGTACTCAATGGGCTGAGAAAATCAGAGTACAAATGGTTTTGAAGAAAAGCAAAGTCTTTTCGTTAGGCAAGTGCATAAAATGTCATCTATGCAAACAGAAATATCAGGTTGCTTTGCCGCAGTTCCTCTAGCATACTCCCTAGAAAATAGGAATGTGTAGAGCTGGTTTCCCCATGATGAACCAATTAGTGTTCAATGGTACAAAATGAAATGTTCTCTAATAAAAAATTCAAAACCATAAAGTCCATCGCTAATATCCAGAAGACACAAACACAGAGGCTTTCACAATTTTTCGGATTGAGTTAGCCAAAGCACAACCGGATATTTCTGGTTTCATCCAGTCATATCCAGACAAAGTGGTTTGGAATTCATATGCAATGGGCTGAGAAAATCAGAGTACAAATGGTTTTGGAGAAAAGCAATGTCTTTTCATTAGGCAAGTGCATAAAATGTCATCTAGACAAACAGAAATATCAAGTTTGTTTGCCACAGTTCCTCTAGCTTTCTACTTGGAAAATATGAATGTTTAGAGCTGGTGTCTCTATGTGGAACCAATTAGTTTTTCCCCGGACAAAATTACATGTGCCCTGATAAAAAACATTCAAAACCATAAACTCTGTTGATAATATGCTGTGAACACAAACACAGAGGCTGAGGAATATATGGGATTCAGTTAGCAAAAACAAAACCTGATATTTCTGGTTTCATCCAGTCATATCCGGACAAACTGGTATGGCATTCATATGCAATGGACCGAGAAAATCACAGTAAACATGGTTTTGGAGAAAAGCATTGTCTTTTTGTTAGGGAAGTGCATAAAATGTCATCTATACAAACAGAAATATCATGTTTGTTTGCCGCAGTTCCTCTAGCTTTCTCCCTAGAAATACGAATGTGTAGAGCTGGTGTCCGCATGCTGAACCAATTAGTGTTTCAACAGTACAAAATGAAATGTTCCCTAATAAAAAATTCAAAACCATAAAGTCCTTCGATAACATCCAGAATACACAAACACAGAGGCTTTGACAATATTTCAGATTGAGTTAACGAAAACACAACCGGATATCTCTGGTTTCATCCAGTCATATCCGGACAAAGTGGTGTGGAATTCGTACTCAATGGGCTGAGAAAATCAGAGTACAAATGGTTTTGAAGAAAAGCAAAGTCTTTTCGTTAGGCAAGTGCATAAAATGTCATCTATGCAAACAGAAATATCAGGTTGCTTTGCCGCAGTTCCTCTAGCATACTCCCTAGAAAATAGGAATGTGTAGAGCTGGTTTCCCCATGATGAACCAATTAGTGTTCAATGGTACAAAATGAAATGTTCTCTAATAAAAAATTCAAAACCATAAAGTCCATCGCTAATATCCAGAAGACACAAACACAGAGGCTTTCACAATTTTTCGGATTGAGTTAGCTAAAGCACAACCGGATATTTCTGGTTTCATCCAGTCATATCCAGACAAAGTGGTTTGGAATTCATATGCAATGGGCTGAGAAAATCAGAGTACAAATGGTTTTGGAGAAAAGCAATGTCTTTTCATTAGGCAAGTGCATAAAATGTCATCTAGACAAACAGAAATATCAAGTTTGTTTGCCACAGTTCCTCTAGCTTTCTACTTGGAAAATATGAATGTTTAGAGCTGGTGTCTCCATGTGGAACCAATTAGTTTTTCCCCGGACAAAATTACATGTGCCCTGATAAAAAACATTCAAAACCATGAACTCTGTTGATAATATGCTGTGAACACAAACACAGAGGCTGAGGAATATATGGGATTCAGTTAGCAAAAACAAAACCTGATATTTCTGGTTTCATCCAGTCATATCCGGACAAACTGGTATGGCATTTATATGCAATGGACCGAGAAAATCACAGTAACATGCTTTTGGAGAAAAGCATTGTCTTTTTGTTAGGGAAGTGCATAAAATGTCATCTATACAAACAGAAATATCATGTTTGTTTGCCGCAGTTCCTCTAGCTTTCTCCCTAGAAATACGAATGTGTAGAGCTGGTGTCCGCATGCTGAACCAATTAGTGTTTCAACAGTACAAAATGAAATGTTCCCTAATAAAAAATTCAAAACCATAAAGTCCATCGATAACATCCAGAATACACAAACACAGAGGCTTTGACAATATTTCAGATTGAGTTAACGAAAACACAACCGGATATCTCTGCTTTCATCCAGTCATATCCGGACAAAGTGGTGTGGAATTCGTACTCAATGGGCTGAGAAAATCAGAGTACAAATGGTTTTGAAGAAAAGCAAAGTCTTTTCGTTAGGCAAGTGCATAAAATGTCATCTATGCAAACAGAAATATCAGGTTGCTTTGCCGCAGTTCCTCTAGCATACTCCCTAGAAAATAGGAATGTGTAGAGCTGGTTTCCCCATGATGAACCAATTAGTGTTCAATGGTACAAAATGAAATGTTCTCTAATAAAAAATTCAAAACTATAAAGTCCATCGCTAATATCCAGAAGACACAAACACAGAGGCTTTCACAATTTTTCGGATTGAGTTAGCCAAAGCACAACCGGATATTTCTGGTTTCATCCAGTCATATCCAGACAAAGTGGTTTGGAATTCATATGCAATGGGCTGAGAAAATCAGAGTACAAATGGTTTTGAAGAAAAGCAAAGTCTTTTCGTTAGGCAAGTGCATAAAATGTCATCTATGCAAACAGAAATATCAGGTTGCTTTGCCGCAGTTCCTCTAGCATACTCCCTAGAAATACGAATGTATAGAGCTGGTGTCTCCATGATGAACCAATTAGTGTTTTAACGGTACAAAATGAAATGTTGCCTGATAAAAACATTCAAAACAATAAAGTCCATCGATAATATCCAGAAAACACAAACACAGAGGCTTTCACAATTTTTCGCATTGAGTTAGAAAAAAAAAACCCAGATATTTCCGGTATCATCCAGTCATCTCCGCACGAAATGGGGATGAATTCGAATGCATTTGACTGAGAAAATCACAGTAAATGGTTTTGGAGAAAAGCAAAGTCTTTTCCTTAGGTCAGTGCATAAAATGTCATCTAGACAAACAGAAATATCAAGTTTGTTTGCCGCAGTTCCTCTAGCTTTCTACTTGGAAAATATGAATGTGTAGAGCTGGTGTCTCCATGTGGAACCAATTAGTTTTTCCCCGGACAAAATTACATGTGCCCTGATAAAAAACATTCAAAACCATAAACTCTGTTGATAATATGCTGTGAACACAAACACAGAAGCTGAGGAATATATGGGAATCAGTTAGCAAAAACAAAACCTGATATTTCTGGTTTCATCCAGTCATATCCGGACAAACTGGTATGGCATTCCTATGCAATGGACCGAGAAAATCACAGTAAACATGGTTTTGGAGAAAAGCATTGTCTTTTCGTTAGGGAAGTGCATAAAATGTCATCTATACAAACAGAAATATCATGTTTGTTTGCAGCAGTTCCTCTAGCTTTCTCCCTAGAAATACGAATGTGTAGAGCTGGTGTCCGCATGCTGAACCAATTAGTGTTTCAACAGTACAAAATGAAATGTTCCCTAATAAAAAATTCAAAACCATAAAGTCCATCGATAACATCCAGAATACACAAACACAGAGGCTTTGACAATATTTCAGATTGAGTTAACGAAAACACAACCGGATATCTCTGGTTTCATCCAGTCATATCCGGACAAAGTGGTGTGGAATTCGTACTCTATGGGCTGAGAAAATCAGAGTACAAATGGTTTTGAAGAAAAGCAAAGTCTTTTCGTTAGGCAAGTGCATAAAATGTCATCTATGCAAACAGAAATATCAGGTTGCTTTGCCGCAGTTCCTCTAGCATACTCCCTAGAAAATAGGAATGTGTAGAGCTGGTTTCCCCATGATGAACCAATTAGTGTTCAATGGTACAAAATGAAATGTTCTCTAATAAAAAATTCAAAACCATAAAGTCCATCGCTAATATCCAGAAGACACAAACACAGAGGCTTTCACAATTTTTCGGATTGAGTTAGCCAAAGCACAACCGGATATTTCTGGTTTCATCCAGTCATATCCAGACAAAGTGGTTTGGAATTCATATGCAATGGGCTGAGAAAATCAGAGTACAAATGGTTTTGGAGAAAAGCAATGTCTTTTCATTAGGCAAGTGCATAAAATGTCATCTAGACAAACAGAAATATCAAGTTTGTTTGCCACAGTTCCTCTAGCTTTCTACTTGGAAAATATGAATGTTTAGAGCTGGTGTCTCCATGTGGAACCAATTAGTTTTTCCCCGGACAAAATTACATGTGCCCTGATAAAAAACATTCAAAACCATGAACTCTGTTGATAATATGCTGTGAACACAAACACAGAGGCTGAGGAATATATGGGATTCAGTTAGCAAAAACAAAACCTGATATTTCTGGTTTCATCCAGTCATATCCGGACAAACTGGTATGGCCTTCATATGCAATGGACCGAGAAAATCACAGTAAACATGGTTTTGGAGAAAAGCATTGTCTTTTTGTTAGGGAAGTGCATAAAATGTCATCTATACAAACAGAAATATCATGTTTGTTTGCAGCAGTTCCTCTAGCTTTCTCCCTAGAAATACGAATGTGTAGAGCTGGTGTCCGCATGCTGAACCAATTAGTGTTTCAACAGTACAAAATGAAATGTTCCCTAATAAAAAATTCAAAACCATAAAGTCCATCGATAACATCCAGAATACACAAACACAGAGGCTTTGACAATATTTCAGATTGAGTTAACGAAAACACAACCGGATATCTCTGGTTTCATCCAGTCATATCCGGACAAAGTGGTGTGGAATTCGTACTCAATGGGCTGAGAAAATCAGAGTACAAATGGTTTTGAAGAAAAGCAAAGTCTTTTCGTTAGGCAAGTGCATAAAATGTCATCTATGCAAACAGAAATATCAGGTTGCTTTGCCGCAGTTCCTCTAGCATACTCCCTAGAAAATAGGAATGTGTAGAGCTGGTTTCCCCATGATGAACCAATTAGTGTTCAATGGTACAAAATGAAATGTTCTCTAATAAAAAATTCAAAACCATAAAGTCCATCGCTAATATCCAGAAGACACAAACACAGAGGCTTTCACAATTTTTCGGATTGAGTTAGCCAAAGCACAACCGGATATTTCTGGTTTCATCCAGTCATATCCAGACAAAGTGGTTTGGAATTCATATGCAATGGGCTGAGAAAATCAGAGTACAAATGGTTTTGGAGAAAAGCAATGTCTTTTCATTAGGCAAGTGCATAAAATGTCATCTAGACAAACAGAAATATCAAGTTTGTTTGCCACAGTTCCTCTAGCTTTCTACTTGGAAAATATGAATGTTTAGAGCTGGTGTCTCCATGTGGAACCAATTAGTTTTTCCCCGGACAAAATTGCATGTGCCCTGATAAAAAACATTCAAAACCATGAACTCTGTTGATAATATGCTGTGAACACAAACACAGAGGCTGAGGAATATATGGGATTCAGTTAGCAAAAACAAAACCTGATATTTCTGGTTTCATCCAGTCATATCCGGACAAACTGGTATGGCATTCATATGCAATGGACCGAGAAAATCACAGTAAACATGGTTTTGGAGAAAAGCATTGTCTTTTTGTTAGGGAAGTGCATAAAATGTCATCTATACAAACAGAAATATCATGTTTGTTTGCCGCAGTTCCTCTAGCTTTCTCCCTAGAAATACGAATGTGTAGAGCTGGTGTCCGCATGCTGAACCAATTAGTGTTTCAACAGTACAAAATGAAATGTTCCCTAATAAAAAATTCAAAACCATAAAGTCCATCGATAACATCCAGAATACACAAACACAGAGGCTTTGACAATATTTCAGATTGAGTTAACGAAAACACAACCGGATATCTCTGGTTTCATCCAGTCATATCCGGACAAAGTGGTGTGGAATTCGTACTCAATGGGCTGAGAAAATCAGAGTACAAATGGTTTTGAAGAAAAGCAAAGTCTTTTCGTTAGGCAAGTGCATAAAATGTCATCTATGCAAACAGAAATATCAGGTTGCTTTGCCGCAGTTCCTCTAGCATACTCCCTAGAAAATAGGAATGTGTAGAGCTGGTTTCCCCATGATGAACCAATTAGTGTTCAATGGTACAAAATGAAATGTTCTCTAATAAAAAATTCAAAACCATAAAGTCCATCGCTAATATCCAGAAGACACAAACACAGAGGCTTTCACAATTTTTCGGATTGAGTTAGCCAAAGCACAACCGGATATTTCTGGTTTCATCCAGTCATATCCAGACAAAGTGGTTTGGAATTCATATGCAATGGGCTGAGAAAATCAGAGTACAAATGGTTTTGGAGAAAAGCAATGTCTTTTCATTAGGCAAGTGCATAAAATGTCATCTAGACAAACAGAAATATCAAGTTTGTTTGCCACAGTTCCTCTAGCTTTCTACTTGGAAAATATGAATGTTTAGAGCTGGTGTCTCCATGTGGAACCAATTAGTTTTTCCCCGGACAAAATTACATGTGCCCTGATAAAAAACATTCAAAACCATGAACTCTGTTGATAATATGCTGTGAACACAAACACAGAGGCTGAGGAATATATGGGATTCAGTTAGCAAAAACAAAACCTGATATTTCTGGTTTCATCCAGTCATATCCGGACAAACTGGTATGGCATTCATATGCAATGGACCGAGAAAATCACAGTAAACATGGTTTTGGAGAAAAGCATTGTCTTTTTGTTAGGGAAGTGCATAAAATGTCATCTATACAAACAGAAATATCATGTTTGTTTGCCGCAGTTCCTCTAGCTTTCTCCCTAGAAATACGAATGTGTAGAGCTGGTGTCCGCATGCTGAACCAATTAGTGTTTCAACAGTACAAAATGAAATGTTCCCTAATAAAAAATTCAAAACCATAAAGTCCATCGATAACATCCAGAATACACAAACACAGAGGCTTTGACAATATTTCAGATTGAGTTAACGAAAACACAACCGGATATCTCTGGTTTCATCCAGTCATATCCGGACAAAGTGGTGTGGAATTCGTACTCAATGGGCTGAGAAAATCAGAGTACAAATGGTTTTGAAGAAAAGCAAAGTCTTTTCGTTAGGCAAGTGCATAAAATGTCATCTATGCAAACAGAAATATCAGGTTGCTTTGCCGCAGTTCCTCTAGCATACTCCCTAGAAAATAGGAATGTGTAGAGCTGGTTTCCCCATGATGAACCAATTAGTGTTCAATGGTACAAAATGAAATGTTCTCTAATAAAATTTCAAAACCATAAAGTCCATCGCTAATATCCAGAAGACACAAACACAGAGGCTTTCACAATTTTTCGGATTGAGTTAGCCAAAGCACAACCGGATATTTCTGGTTTCATCCAGTCATATCCAGACAAAGTGGTTTGGAATTCATATGCAATGGGCTGAGAAAATCAGAGTACAAATGGTTTTGGAGAAAAGCAATGTCTTTTCATTAGGCAAGTGCATAAAATGTCATCTAGACAAACAGAAATATCAAGTTTGTTTGCCACAGTTCCTCTAGCTTTCTACTTGGAAAATATGAATGTTTAGAGCTGGTGTCTCCATGTGGAACCAATTAGTTTTTCCCCGGACAAAATTACATGTGCCCTGATAAAAAACATTCAAAACCATGAACTCTGTTGATAATATGCTGTGAACACAAACACAGAGGCTGAGGAATATATGGGATTCAGTTAGCAAAAACAAAACCTGATATTTCTGGTTTCATCCAGTCATATCCGGACAAACTGGTATGGCATTCATATGCAATGGACCGAGAAAATCACAGTAAACATGGTTTTGGAGAAAAGCATTGTCTTTTTGTTAGGGAAGTGCATAAAATGTCATCTATACAAACAGAAATATCATGTTTGTTTGCCGCAGTTCCTCTAGCTTTCTCCCTAGAAATACGAATGTGTAGAGCTGGTGTCCGCATGCTGAACCAATTAGTGTTTCAACAGTACAAAATGAAATGTTCCCTAATAAAAAATTCAAAACCATAAAGTCCATCGATAACATCCAGAATACACAAACACAGAGGCTTTGACAATATTTCAGATTGAGTTAACGAAAACACAACCGGATATCTCTGGTTTCATCCAGTCATATCCGGACAAAGTGGTGTGGAATTCGTACTCAATGGGCTGAGAAAATCAGAGTACAAATGGTTTTGAAGAAAAGCAAAGTCTTTTCGTTAGGCAAGTGCATAAAATGTCATCTATGCAAACAGAAATATCAGGTTGCTTTGCCGCAGTTCCTCTAGCATACTCCCTAGAAAATAGGAATGTGTAGAGCTGGTTTCCCCATGATGAACCAATTAGTGTTCAATGGTACAAAATGAAATGTTCTCTAATAAAAAATTCAAAACCATAAAGTCCATCGCTAATATCCAGAAGACACAAACACAGAGGCTTTCACAATTTTTCGGATTGAGTTAGCCAAAGCACAACCGGATATTTCTGGTTTCATCCAGTCATATCCAGACAAAGTGGTTTGGAATTCATATGCAATGGGCTGAGAAAATCAGAGTACAAATGGTTTTGGAGAAAAGCAATGTCTTTTCATTAGGCAAGTGCATAAAATGTCATCTAGACAAACAGAAATATCAAGTTTGTTTGCCACAGTTCCTCTAGCTTTCTACTTGGAAAATATGAATGTTTAGAGCTGGTGTCTCTATGTGGAACCAATTAGTTTTTCCCCGGACAAAATTACATGTGCCCTGATAAAAAACATTCAAAACCATAAACTCTGTTGATAATATGCTGTGAACACAAACACAGAGGCTGAGGAATATATGGGATTCAGTTAGCAAAAACAAAACCTGATATTTCTGGTTTCATCCAGTCATATCCGGACAAACTGGTATGGCATTCATATGCAATGGACCGAGAAAATCACAGTAAACATGGTTTTGGAGAAAAGCATTGTCTTTTTGTTAGGGAAGTGCATAAAATGTCATCTATACAAACAGAAATATCATGTTTGTTTGCCGCAGTTCCTCTAGCTTTCTCCCTAGAAATACGAATGTGTAGAGCTGGTGTCCGCATGCTGAACCAATTAGTGTTTCAACAGTACAAAATGAAATGTTCCCTAATAAAAAATTCAAAACCATAAAGTCCTTCGATAACATCCAGAATACACAAACACAGAGGCTTTGACAATATTTCAGATTGAGTTAACGAAAACACAACCGGATATCTCTGGTTTCATCCAGTCATATCCGGACAAAGTGGTGTGGAATTCGTACTCAATGGGCTGAGAAAATCAGAGTACAAATGGTTTTGAAGAAAAGCAAAGTCTTTTCGTTAGGCAAGTGCATAAAATGTCATCTATGCAAACAGAAATATCAGGTTGCTTTGCCGCAGTTCCTCTAGCATACTCCCTAGAAAATAGGAATGTGTAGAGCTGGTTTCCCCATGATGAACCAATTAGTGTTCAATGGTACAAAATGAAATGTTCTCTAATAAAAAATTCAAAACCATAAAGTCCATCGCTAATATCCAGAAGACACAAACACAGAGGCTTTCACAATTTTTCGGATTGAGTTAGCTAAAGCACAACCGGATATTTCTGGTTTCATCCAGTCATATCCAGACAAAGTGGTTTGGAATTCATATGCAATGGGCTGAGAAAATCAGAGTACAAATGGTTTTGGAGAAAAGCAATGTCTTTTCATTAGGCAAGTGCATAAAATGTCATCTAGACAAACAGAAATATCAAGTTTGTTTGCCACAGTTCCTCTAGCTTTCTACTTGGAAAATATGAATGTTTAGAGCTGGTGTCTCCATGTGGAACCAATTAGTTTTTCCCCGGACAAAATTACATGTGCCCTGATAAAAAACATTCAAAACCATGAACTCTGTTGATAATATGCTGTGAACACAAACACAGAGGCTGAGGAATATATGGGATTCAGTTAGCAAAAACAAAACCTGATATTTCTGGTTTCATCCAGTCATATCCGGACAAACTGGTATGGCATTTATATGCAATGGACCGAGAAAATCACAGTAACATGCTTTTGGAGAAAAGCATTGTCTTTTTGTTAGGGAAGTGCATAAAATGTCATCTATACAAACAGAAATATCATGTTTGTTTGCCGCAGTTCCTCTAGCTTTCTCCCTAGAAATACGAATGTGTAGAGCTGGTGTCCGCATGCTGAACCAATTAGTGTTTCAACAGTACAAAATGAAATGTTCCCTAATAAAAAATTCAAAACCATAAAGTCCATCGATAACATCCAGAATACACAAACACAGAGGCTTTGACAATATTTCAGATTGAGTTAACGAAAACACAACCGGATATCTCTGCTTTCATCCAGTCATATCCGGACAAAGTGGTGTGGAATTCGTACTCAATGGGCTGAGAAAATCAGAGTACAAATGGTTTTGAAGAAAAGCAAAGTCTTTTCGTTAGGCAAGTGCATAAAATGTCATCTATGCAAACAGAAATATCAGGTTGCTTTGCCGCAGTTCCTCTAGCATACTCCCTAGAAAATAGGAATGTGTAGAGCTGGTTTCCCCATGATGAACCAATTAGTGTTCAATGGTACAAAATGAAATGTTCTCTAATAAAAAATTCAAAACCATAAAGTCCATCGCTAATATCCAGAAGACACAAACACAGAGGCTTTCACAATTTTTCGGATTGAGTTAGCCAAAGCACAACCGGATATTTCTGGTTTCATCCAGTCATATCCAGACAAAGTGGTTTGGAATTCATATGCAATGGGCTGAGAAAATCAGAGTACAAATGGTTTTGGAGAAAAGCAATGTCTTTTCATTAGGCAAGTGCATAAAATGTCATCTAGACAAACAGAAATATCAAGTTTGTTTGCCACAGTTCCTCTAGCTTCCTACTTGGAAAATATGAATGTTTAGAGCTGGTGTCTCTATGTGGAACCAATTAGTTTTTCCCCGGACAAAATTACATGTGCCCTGATAAAAAACATTCAAAACCATAAACTCTGTTGATAATATGCTGTGAACACAAACACAGAGGCTGAGGAATATATGGGATTCAGTTAGCAAAAACAAAACCTGATATTTCTGGTTTCATCCAGTCATATCCGGACAAACTGGTATGGCATTCATATGCAATGGACCGAGAAAATCACAGTAAACATGGTTTTGGAGAAAAGCATTGTCTTTTTGTTAGGGAAGTGCATAAAATGTCATCTATACAAACAGAAATATCATGTTTGTTTGCCGCAGTTCCTCTAGCTTTCTCCCTAGAAATACGAATGTGTAGAGCTGGTGTCCGCATGCTGAACCAATTAGTGTTTCAACAGTACAAAATGAAATGTTCCCTAATAAAAAATTCAAAACCATAAAGTCCATCGATAACATCCAGAATACACAAACACAGAGGCTTTGACAATATTTCAGATTGAGTTAACGAAAACACAACCGGATATCTCTGGTTTCATCCAGTCATATCCGGACAAAGTGGTGTGGAATTCGTACTCAATGGGCTGAGAAAATCAGAGTACAAATGGTTTTGAAGAAAAGCAAAGTCTTTTCGTTAGGCAAGTGCATAAAATGTCATCTATGCAAACAGAAATATCAGGTTGCTTTGCCGCAGTTCCTCTAGCATACTCCCTAGAAAATAGGAATGTGTAGAGCTGGTTTCCCCATGATGAACCAATTAGTGTTCAATGGTACAAAATGAAATGTTCTCTAATAAAAAATTCAAAACCATAAAGTCCATCGCTAATATCCAGAAGACACAAACACAGAGGCTTTCACAATTTTTCGGATTGAGTTAGCCAAAGCACAACCGGATATTTCTGGTTTCATCCAGTCATATCCAGACAAAGTGGTTTGGAATTCATATGCAATGGGCTGAGAAAATCAGAGTACAAATGGTTTTGGAGAAAAGCAATGTCTTTTCATTAGGCAAGTGCATAAAATGTCATCTAGACAAACAGAAATATCAAGTTTGTTTGCCACAGTTCCTCTAGCTTTCTACTTGGAAAATATGAATGTTTAGAGCTGGTGTCTCCATGTGGAACCAATTAGTTTTTCCCCGGACAAAATTACATGTGCCCTGATAAAAAACATTCAAAACCATGAACTCTGTTGATAATATGCTGTGAACACAAACACAGAGGCTGAGGAATATATGGGATTCAGTTAGCAAAAACAAAACCTGATATTTCTGGTTTCATCCAGTCATATCCGGACAAACTGGTATGGCATTCATATGCAATGGACCGAGAAAATCACAGTAAACATGGTTTTGGAGAAAAGCATTGTCTTTTTGTTAGGGAAGTGCATAAAATGTCATCTATACAAACAGAAATATCATGTTTGTTTGCCGCAGTTCCTCTAGCTTTCTCCCTAGAAATACGAATGTGTAGAGCTGGTGTCCGCATGCTGAACCAATTAGTGTTTCAACAGTACAAAATGAAATGTTCCCTAATAAAAAATTCAAAACCATAAAGTCCTTCGATAACATCCAGAATACACAAACACAGAGGCTTTGACAATATTTCAGATTGAGTTAACGAAAACACAACCGGATATCTCTGGTTTCATCCAGTCATATCCGGACAAAGTGGTGTGGAATTCGTACTCAATGGGCTGAGAAAATCAGAGTACAAATGGTTTTGAAGAAAAGCAAAGTCTTTTCGTTAGGCAAGTGCATAAAATGTCATCTATGCAAACAGAAATATCAGGTTGCTTTGCCGCAGTTCCTCTAGCATACTCCCTAGAAAATAGGAATGTGTAGAGCTGGTTTCCCCATGATGAACCAATTAGTGTTCAATGGTACAAAATGAAATGTTCTCTAATAAAAAATTCAAAACCATAAAGTCCATCGCTAATATCCAGAAGACACAAACACAGAGGCTTTCACAATTTTTCGGATTGAGTTAGCTAAAGCACAACCGGATATTTCTGGTTTCATCCAGTCATATCCAGACAAAGTGGTTTGGAATTCATATGCAATGGGCTGAGAAAATCAGAGTACAAATGGTTTTGGAGAAAAGCAATGTCTTTTCATTAGGCAAGTGCATAAAATGTCATCTAGACAAACAGAAATATCAAGTTTGTTTGCCACAGTTCCTCTAGCTTTCTACTTGGAAAATATGAATGTTTAGAGCTGGTGTCTCCATGTGGAACCAATTAGTTTTTCCCCGACAAAATTACATGTGCCCTGATAAAAAACATTCAAAACCATGAACTCTGTTGATAATATGCTGTGAACACAAACACAGAGGCTGAGGAATATATGGGATTCAGTTAGCAAAAACAAAACCTGATATTTCTGGTTTCATCCAGTCATATCCGGACAAACTGGTATGGCATTTATATGCAATGGACCGAGAAAATCACAGTAACATGCTTTTGGAGAAAAGCATTGTCTTTTTGTTAGGGAAGTGCATAAAATGTCATCTATACAAACAGAAATATCATGTTTGTTTGCCGCAGTTCCTCTAGCTTTCTCCCTAGAAATACGAATGTGTAGAGCTGGTGTCCGCATGCTGAACCAATTAGTGTTTCAACAGTACAAAATGAAATGTTCCCTAATAAAAAATTCAAAACCATAAAGTCCTTCGATAACATCCAGAATACACAAACACAGAGGCTTTGACAATATTTCAGATTGAGTTAACGAAAACACAACCGGATATCTCTGGTTTCATCCAGTCATATCCGGACAAAGTGGTGTGGAATTCGTACTCAATGGGCTGAGAAAATCAGAGTACAAATGGTTTTGAAGAAAAGCAAAGTCTTTTCGTTAGGCAAGTGCATAAAATGTCATCTATGCAAACAGAAATATCAGGTTGCTTTGCCGCAGTTCCTCTAGCATACTCCCTAGAAAATAGGAATGTGTAGAGCTGGTTTCCCCATGATGAACCAATTAGTGTTCAATGGTACAAAATGAAATGTTCTCTAATAAAAAATTCAAAACCATAAAGTCCATCGCTAATATCCAGAAGACACAAACACAGAGGCTTTCACAATTTTTCGGATTGAGTTAGCCAAAGCACAACCGGATATTTCTGGTTTCATCCAGTCATATCCAGACAAAGTGGTTTGGAATTCATATGCAATGGGCTGAGAAAATCAGAGTACAAATGGTTTTGGAGAAAAGCAATGTCTTTTCATTAGGCAAGTGCATAAAATGTCATCTAGACAAACAGAAATATCAAGTTTGTTTGCCACAGTTCCTCTAGCTTCCTACTTGGAAAATATGAATGTTTAGAGCTGGTGTCTCCATGTGGAACCAATTAGTTTTTCCCCGGACAAAATTACATGTGCCCTGATAAAAAACATTCAAAACCATGAACTCTGTTGATAATATGCTGTGAACACAAACACAGAGGCTGAGGAATATATGGGATTCAGTTAGCAAAAACAAAACCTGATATTTCTGGTTTCATCCAGTCATATCCGGACAAACTGGTATGGCATTCATATGCAATGGACCGAGAAAATCACAGTAAACATGGTTTTGGAGAAAAGCATTGTCTTTTTGTTAGGGAAGTGCATAAAATGTCATCTATACAAACAGAAATATCATGTTTGTTTGCCGCAGTTCCTCTAGCTTTCTCCCTAGAAATACGAATGTGTAGAGCTGGTGTCCGCATGCTGAACCAATTAGTGTTTCAACAGTACAAAATGAAATGTTCCCTAATAAAAAATTCAAAACCATAAAGTCCATCGATAACATCCAGAATACACAAACACAGAGGCTTTGACAATATTTCAGATTGAGTTAACGAAAACACAACCGGATATCTCTGGTTTCATCCAGTCACATCCGGACAAAGTGGTGTGGAATTCGTACTCAATGGGCTGAGAAAATCAGAGTACAAATGGTTTTGAAGAAAAGCAAAGTCTTTTCGTTAGGCAAGTGCATAAAATGTCATCTATGCAAACAGAAATATCAGGTTGCTTTGCCGCAGTTCCTCTAGCATACTCCCTAGAAAATAGGAATGTGTAGAGCTGGTTTCCCCATGATGAACCAATTAGTGTTCAATGGTACAAAATGAAATGTTCTCTAATAAAAAATTCAAAACCATAAAGTCCATCGCTAATATCCAGAAGACACAAACACAGAGGCTTTCACAATTTTTCGGATTGAGTTAGCCAAAGCACAACCGGATATTTCTGGTTTCATCCAGTCATATCCAGACAAAGTGGTTTGGAATTCATATGCAATGGGCTGAGAAAATCAGAGTACAAATGGTTTTGGAGAAAAGCAATGTCTTTTCATTAGGCAAGTGCATAAAATGTCATCTAGACAAACAGAAATATCAAGTTTGTTTGCCACAGTTCCTCTAGCTTTCTACTTGGAAAATATGAATGTTTAGAGCTGGTGTCTCTATGTGGAACCAATTAGTTTTTCCCCGGACAAAATTACATGTGCCCTGATAAAAAACATTCAAAACCATAAACTCTGTTGATAATATGCTGTGAACACAAACACAGAGGCTGAGGAATATATGGGATTCAGTTAGCAAAAACAAAACCTGATATTTCTGGTTTCATCCAGTCATATCCGGACAAACTGGTATGGCATTCATATGCAATGGACCGAGAAAATCACAGTAAACATGGTTTTGGAGAAAAGCATTGTCTTTTTGTTAGGGAAGTGCATAAAATGTCATCTATACAAACAGAAATATCATGTTTGTTTGCCGCAGTTCCTCTAGCTTTCTCCCTAGAAATACGAATGTGTAGAGCTGGTGTCCGCATGCTGAACCAATTAGTGTTTCAACAGTACAAAATGAAATGTTCCCTAATAAAAAATTCAAAACCATAAAGTCCTTCGATAACATCCAGAATACACAAACACAGAGGCTTTGACAATATTTCAGATTGAGTTAACGAAAACACAACCGGATATCTCTGGTTTCATCCAGTCATATCCGGACAAAGTGGTGTGGAATTCGTACTCAATGGGCTGAGAAAATCAGAGTACAAATGGTTTTGAAGAAAAGCAAAGTCTTTTCGTTAGGCAAGTGCATAAAATGTCATCTATGCAAACAGAAATATCAGGTTGCTTTGCCGCAGTTCCTCTAGCATACTCCCTAGAAAATAGGAATGTGTAGAGCTGGTTTCCCCATGATGAACCAATTAGTGTTCAATGGTACAAAATGAAATGTTCTCTAATAAAAAATTCAAAACCATAAAGTCCATCGCTAATATCCAGAAGACACAAACACAGAGGCTTTCACAATTTTTCGGATTGAGTTAGCTAAAGCACAACCGGATATTTCTGGTTTCATCCAGTCATATCCAGACAAAGTGGTTTGGAATTCATATGCAATGGGCTGAGAAAATCAGAGTACAAATGGTTTTGGAGAAAAGCAATGTCTTTTCATTAGGCAAGTGCATAAAATGTCATCTAGACAAACAGAAATATCAAGTTTGTTTGCCACAGTTCCTCTAGCTTCCTACTTGGAAAATATGAATGTTTAGAGCTGGTGTCTCCATGTGGAACCAATTAGTTTTTCCCCGGACAAAATTACATGTGCCCTGATAAAAAACATTCAAAACCATGAACTCTGTTGATAATATGCTGTGAACACAAACACAGAGGCTGAGGAATATATGGGATTCAGTTAGCAAAAACAAAACCTGATATTTCTGGTTTCATCCAGTCATATCCGGACAAACTGGTATGGCATTTATATGCAATGGACCGAGAAAATCACAGTAACATGCTTTTGGAGAAAAGCATTGTCTTTTTGTTAGGGAAGTGCATAAAATGTCATCTATACAAACAGAAATATCATGTTTGTTTGCCGCAGTTCCTCTAGCTTTCTCCCTAGAAATACGAATGTGTAGAGCTGGTGTCCGCATGCTGAACCAATTAGTGTTTCAACAGTACAAAATGAAATGTTCCCTAATAAAAAATTCAAAACCATAAAGTCCATCGATAACATCCAGAATACACAAACACAGAGGCTTTGACAATATTTCAGATTGAGTTAACGAAAACACAACCGGATATCTCTGCTTTCATCCAGTCATATCCGGACAAAGTGGTGTGGAATTCGTACTCAATGGGCTGAGAAAATCAGAGTACAAATGGTTTTGAAGAAAAGCAAAGTCTTTTCGTTAGGCAAGTGCATAAAATGTCATCTATGCAAACAGAAATATCAGGTTGCTTTGCCGCAGTTCCTCTAGCATACTCCCTAGAAAATAGGAATGTGTAGAGCTGGTTTCCCCATGATGAACCAATTAGTGTTCAATGGTACAAAATGAAATGTTCTCTAATAAAAAATTCAAAACCATAAAGTCCATCGCTAATATCCAGAAGACACAAACACAGAGGCTTTCACAATTTTTCGGATTGAGTTAGCCAAAGCACAACCGGATATTTCTGGTTTCATCCAGTCATATCCAGACAAAGTGGTTTGGAATTCATATGCAATGGGCTGAGAAAATCAGAGTACAAATGGTTTTGGAGAAAAGCAATGTCTTTTCATTAGGCAAGTGCATAAAATGTCATCTAGACAAACAGAAATATCAAGTTTGTTTGCCACAGTTCCTCTAGCTTTCTACTTGGAAAATATGAATGTTTAGAGCTGGTGTCTCCATGTGGAACCAATTAGTTTTTCCCCGGACAAAATTACATGTGCCCTGATAAAAAACATTCAAAACCATGAACTCTGTTGATAATATGCTGTGAACACAAACACAGAGGCTGAGGAATATATGGGATTCAGTTAGCAAAAACAAAACCTGATATTTCTGGTTTCATCCAGTCATATCCGGACAAACTGGTATGGCATTCATATGCAATGGACCGAGAAAATCACAGTAAACATGGTTTTGGAGAAAAGCATTGTCTTTTTGTTAGGGAAGTGCATAAAATGTCATCTATACAAACAGAAATATCATGTTTGTTTGCCGCAGTTCCTCTAGCTTTCTCCCTAGAAATACGAATGTGTAGAGCTGGTGTCCGCATGCTGAACCAATTAGTGTTTCAACAGTACAAAATGAAATGTTCCCTAATAAAAAATTCAAAACCATAAAGTCCATCGATAACATCCAGAATACACAAACACAGAGGCTTTGACAATATTTCAGATTGAGTTAACGAAAACACAACCGGATATTTCTGGTTTCATCCAGTCATATCCGGACAAAGTGGTGTGGAATTCGTACTCAATGGGCTGAGAAAATCAGAGTACAAATGGTTTTGAAGAAAAGCAAAGTCTTTTCGTTAGGCAAGTGCATAAAATGTCATCTATGCAAACAGAAATATCAGGTTGCTTTGCCGCAGTTCCTCTAGCATACTCCCTAGAAAATAGGAATGTGTAGAGCTGGTTTCCCCATGATGAACCAATTAGTGTTCAATGGTACAAAATGAAATGTTCTCTAATAAAAAATTCAAAACCATAAAGTCCATCGCTAATATCCAGAAGACACAAACACAGAGGCTTTCACAATTTTTCGGATTGAGTTAGCCAAAGCACAACCGGATATTTCTGGTTTCATCCAGTCATATCCAGACAAAGTGGTTTGGAATTCATATGCAATGGGCTGAGAAAATCAGAGTACAAATGGTTTTGGAGAAAAGCAATGTCTTTTCATTAGGCAAGTGCATAAAATGTCATCTAGACAAACAGAAATATCAAGTTTGTTTGCCACAGTTCCTCTAGCTTCCTACTTGGAAAATATGAATGTTTAGAGCTGGTGTCTCCATGTGGAACCAATTAGTTTTTCCCCGGACAAAATTACATGTGGCCTGATAAAAAACATTCAAAACCATAAACTCTGTTGATAATATGCTGTGAACACAAACACAGAGGCTGAGGAATATATGGGATTCAGTTAGCAAAAACAAAACCTGATATTTCTGGTTTCATCCAGTCATATCCGGACAAACTGGTATGGCATTCATATGCAAAGGACCGAGAAAATCACAGTATAAATGGTTTTGGAGAAAAGCAAAGACTTTTCATTAGGCAAGTGCATAAAATGTCATCTATACAAACAAAAATATCAAGTTTCTTTGGGGCAGTTCCTTGAGATTTCTCCCTAAAAAATATGAATATTTTAAGCTGGGGTCTCCATGTGGAAGCAATTACTGTATCCAATCTCAAAATAAAATGTTCCCTGATAAAAAACATTCAAGAAAATGAAGTCCGTTGATAATATCCAGAAAACACAAATACAGAGGCTGTAGCAATATCTGGGATTGAGTTAGCCAAAACAAAACCGGATATTTCCGGTTTCATCCAGTCATATCCGGACAAACCGTTGTGGAATTTGTAGGCAATGGACGGAGAAAATCACAGTACAAATGGTTTTGGAGAAAAGCAAAGTCTTTTCGTTAGGCAAGTGCATAAAATGTCATCGATACAAACAGAGCTATCATGTTTCTTTGCCGGAATTCCTCGAGCTTTCTCCCTAGAAAATAGGAATGTGTAGAGCTGTTGTTCCCATGATGAACCAATTAGTGTTTCAACGATACAAAATGAAATGTTCCCTGATACAAACGCTCGAAATATTAAAATCCATCAATAATATCCAGAAAACACAAATGCAGAGGCTTTAGCAATATCTGGGTTTGAGTTAGACAAAACAAAACCAAATATTTCCTGTTTCAACCAGTCATATCCGGACAAACTGGTGTGGAATTCGTATGGAATGGACCAAGAAAATCACAGTAAAAATGGTTTTGGAGAAAAGCAAAGTCTTTTCGTTAGGCAAGTGCATAAAATGTCATGTATACAAACAGAAATATCATGTTTGTTTGCCGCAGTTCCTCTAGCTTTCTCCCTAGAAATAGGAATGTGTAGAGCTGGTGTCTCCATGATGAACCAATTAGTGTTTTAACGGAACAAAATGAAATGTTGCCTGATAAAAACATTCAAAACAATAAAGTCCATCGATAATATCCAGAAAACACAAACACAGAGGCTTTCACAATTTTTCGCATTGAGTTAGAAAAAAAAAACCCAGATATTTCCGGTATCATCCACTATCTCCGCACGAAATGGGGATGAATTCGAATGCATTTGACTGAGAAAATCACAGTAAATGGTTTTGGAGAAAAGCAAAGTCTTTTCCTTAGGTCAGTGCATAAAATGTCATCTAGACAAACAGAAATATCAAGTTTGTTTGCCACAGTTCCTCTAGCTTTCTACTTGGAAAATATGAATGTTTAGAGCTGGTGTCTCCATGTGGAACCAATTAGTTTTTCCCCGGACAAAATTACATGTGCCCTGATAAAAAACATTCAAAACCATGAACTCTGTTGATAATATGCTGTGAACACAAACACAGAGGCTGAGGAATATATGGGATTCAGTTAGCAAAAACAAAACCTGATATTTCTGGTTTCATCCAGTCATATCCGGACAAACTGGTATGGCATTCCTATGCAATGGACCGAGAAAATCACAGTAAACATGCTTTTGGAGAAAAGCATTGTCTTTTCGTTAGGGAAGTGCATAAAAAGTCATCTATACAAACAGAAATAACATGTTTGTTTGCAGCAGTTCCTCTAGCTTTCTCCCTAGAAATATGAATGTGTAGAGCTGGTGTCCGCATGCTGAACCAATTAGTGTTTCAACAGTACAAAATGAAATGTTCCCTAATAAAAAATTCAAAACCATAAAGTCCATCGATAACATCCAGAATACACAAACACAGAGGCTTTGACAATATTTCAGATTGAGTTAACGAAAACACAACCGGATATCTCTGGTTTCATCCAGTCATATCCGGACAAAGTGGTGTGGAATTCGTACTCAATGGGCTGAGAAAATCAGAGTACAAATGGTTTTGAAGAAAAGCAAAGTCTTTTCGTTAGGCAAGTGCATAAAATGTCATCTATGCAAACAGAAATATCAGGTTGCTTTGCCGCAGTTCCTTTAGCATACTCCCTAGAAAATAGGAATGTGTAGAGCTGGTTTCCCCATGATGAACCAATTAGTGTTCAATGGTACAAAATGAAATGTTCTCTAATAAAAAATTCAAAACCATAAAGTCCATCGCTAATATCCAGAAGACACAAACACAGAGGCTTTCACAATTTTTCGGATTGAGTTAGCCAAAACACAACCGGATATTTCTGGTTTCATCCAGTCATATCCAGACAAAGTGGTTTGGAATTCATATGCAATGGGCTGAGAAAATCAGAGTACAAATGGTTTTGGAGAAAAGCAATGTCTTTTCGTTAGGCAACTGCATAAAATGTCATCGATACAAACAGAAATATCATGTTAGTTTTCCGCAGATCCTCCAGCTTTCTCCCTAGAAAATACGAATGTGTAGAGCTGGTGTCTCCATGTGGAACCAATTACTGTATCCAAGCTCAAAATAAAATTTTCCCCGATAAAAAACATTCAAAACAATAAATTCCATTGATAATATCCAGAAAACACAAACTAGATTATGTAGCAATATCTGGGATTGAGTTAGCCAAAAGAAAACAGGAAATTTCCAGTTTCATCCAGTCATGTCCGGACAAAGTGGTGTGGAATGCATATGCAATGGACCGAGAAAATCACAGTAAAATGGTTTTGGAGAAAAGCAAAGTCTTTTCGTTAGGCAAGTGCATAAAATGTCATCTATACAAACAGAAATATCATGTTTGTTTGCCACAGTTCCTCTAGCTTTCTCCATAGAAAATACCAATGTGTAGAGCTGGTGTTGACATGTTGAACCAATTAGTGTTTCTACGGTACAAAATTAAATGTTCCCTAAAAAAACATTCAAAACAGTAAGTCCATCGAAAATATCCAGAAAAAACAAACACAGAGTCTGTAGCAATATCTGGGATTGAGTTAAACAAAACACAACTGGATATTTCTGGTTCCAACCAGTCCTATCCGGACAAACAGGTGTGGAATTCGTATGCAATGGACCGAGAAAATCACAGTAAAAATGGTTTTGGAGAACAGCAAAGTCTTTTCCTTAGGCAAGTAGATAAAATATCATCGATACAAACAGAAATATCATGTGTCTTAGCCGCAGTTCCTCTATCTATCTCCCTAGAATATACGAATGTTTTGAGCTGGTGTCCCCATGATGAACCAATGAGTATTTCCAAGCACAAAATTAAATGTTCCCTAATAAAAAGCATTCAAAACAATAAAGTCCGTTGATAATATACAGAAAACACAAACACAGAGGCCTTCACAAAATTTTGGATTGTGTTAGCCAAAACATATCCGGATATTTTTAGTTTCATCGAGTCATATCCGGACAAAGTACTTTGGTATTCGTATGAAATGGACGGAGAAAATCACAGTAAAAATGGTTTTGGAGAAAAGCAAAGTCTTTTCATTATGCAAGTGCATAAAATGTCATCTATACAAACAGAAATATCATGTTTGTTTGCCACAGTTCCTCTAGCTTTCTCCCTAGAAAACACGAATGTGTAGAGCTCGTGTCTCCATGATGAACCAATAAGTGTCTCAACAGTATAAAATTAAATGTTCCCTGATAAAAAAACATTCAAAACAATAAATTCCATCGATAATATCCAGAAAACACAAACACGGAGGCTTTCACATGATTTGGGATTGAGTTACCCAAAACACAACCGGATATTTCTATTTTTAATCCAGTCATATCCGGACAAACTGGTGTGGAATTCATATGCAATGGACTGAGAAAATCAGAGTACAAATGGTTTTGGAGAAAAGCAAAGTCTTTTCGTTAGGCAAGTGCATAAAATGTCATCTAGACAAACAGAAATATCATGTTTGTTTGCCGCAGTTCCTCTAGCTTTCTCCCTAGAAAATACGAATGTGTAGAGCTGGTGTTCCCATGATGAACCAATTAGTGTTTCTATGGTACAAAATGAAATGTTCCCTGATAAAAACATTCAAAACAATAAAGCCGTCGATAATATCCAGAAAACACAAACACAGACACTATCACAATATCTGGCATTCAGTTAGCCAAAACACAACCGGATATTTCTGGTTTCATCCAGTCTTACCCGGACAAACTGGTGTGGAATTCGTATGCAATGGACCAAGATAATCACATTAAAAATGGTTTTGGAGAAAAGCAAAGTCTTTTCGCTAGGCAAGTGCATAAAATGTCATCTATACAAAGAGAAATACCATGTTTGTTTGCCGCAGTTCCTCTAGCTTTCTCCCTAGAAAATACGAATGTATAGAGCTGGTGTCTCCATGTGGAACCAATTACTGTATACAAGCTTAAAATAAAATGTTCCCCGATAAAACATTTTAACAATAAAGTACATTGATAATATCCAGAAAAGAGAAACACAGAGGCTTTCACAATATTTCGGATTGTGTTAGCCAAAACACAACCGGATATTTCTGGTTTCTTCAAGTCATATCCGGACAAAGTGTTGTGGAATTCGTACGTAATCGACACAGAAAATCACATTAAAAATGGATTTGGAGAAAAGCAAAGTCTTTTCGTTAGGCAAGTGAATAAAATGTCATCTAGAGAAACAGAAATATCATCTTTGTTTGCCGCAGTTCCTAGCTTTCTCCCTAGAAAATACAAATATGTGGAGCTGGTGTCCCCATGGTGAACCAATTAGTTTTTCCAAGCACAAAATTAAATGTTCCCTGAAAAAAACATTCAAAACAACAAAGTCCATTGATAATATCAGGAATACATATACACAGAGGCTTTCACAATATTTCGGATCAGGTTAGCCAAAACAGAACCAGATATTTCTGGTTTCATCCAGTCATATCCCGACAGAGTGGTGTGGAATTCGTATGCAATGGACCAAGAAAATCACAATAAAAATGGTTTTGGAGAACAGCAAAGTCTTTCCTTTAGGCAAGTGCATAAAATGTCATGGATACAAACAGAAATATCATGTTTGTTTGCAGCAGTTCCTCTAGCTTTCTCTGTAGGAAACACGAATGCGTAGAGCTTGTGTCTCCATGTGGAAACAATTAGTGTTTCGCAGCCCAAATAAAAAGTTCCCTGATACAAAATGATTCAAAACAATAAAGTCTTTGTATAATATCAGGATTACACAAACACAGAGGGGGTAACAATATCTGGGATAGAGTTAGCCAAAACAAAACCGGATATTTCCGGTTTCATCCAGTCATATCCGTACAAACTGGTGTGGAATTCCTATGCAATGGACTGAGATAATCACAGTAAAAGAGGTTTTGGAAAAAGCAAAATCTTTTCGTTAGGAAAGTGCATAAAACATCATCGATACAAACAGAAATATTTGTTTGTTTGCCATAGTTCCTCTAGCTTTCTCCCTAGAATATACGAAAGTGTAGAGCTGGTGTATCCATGATGAACCAATTAGTGTTTCAACGGTACAAAATGAAATGTTCCCTGATAAAAACATTCAAAACCATAAGTCAATCGATAATATCCAGAAAACACAAACATAGAGGCTGTAGCAATATCTGGGTTTGAGTTAGCCAAAACAAAACCGGATATTTCCGGTTTCATCCAGTCATATCCGGACAAAGTGGTGTGGAATTCATACGCAATGGACCGAGAAAATCACCGTAAAAATGGTTTTGGAGAACAGCAAAGTGTTTTTGTTAGGCAAGTGCATGAAATGTCATGGATACAAACAGAAATATCATGTTTGTTTGCCGCAGTTCCTCTAGCTTTCTCTGTAGGAAACACGAATGAGTAGAGCTTGTGTCTCCATGTGGAAACAATTAGTGTTTCACAGCACAAATAAAAAGTTCCCTGATAAAAAATGATTCAAAACAATAAAGTCTTTGTATAATATCAGGATTACACAAACACAGAGGGGGTAACAATATCTGGGATAGAGTTAGCCAAAACAAAACCGGATATTTCCGGTTTCATCCAGTCATATCCGTACAAACTGGTGTGGAATTCCTATGCAATGGACTGAGAAAATCACAGTAAAAGAGGTTTTGGAAAAAGCAAAGTATTTCGTTAGGAAAGTGCATAAAACGTCATCGATACAAACAGAAATATTTGTTTGTTTTCCGCAGTTCCTCTAGCTTTCTCCCTAGAAAATACAAATGTATAGAGCTGGTGTCTCCATGATGAACCAATTAGTGTTTCAACGGTACAAAATGAAATGTTCCCTGATAAAAACATTCAAAACCATAAGTCAATCGATAATATCCAGAAAACACAAACATAGAGGCTGTAGCAATATCTGGGTTTGAGTTAGCCAAAACAAAACCGGATATTTCCGGTTTCATCCAGTCATATCCGGACAAAGTGGTGTGGAATTCATACGCAATGGACCGAGAAAATCACCGTAAAAATGGTTTTGGAGAACAGCAAAGTGTTTTTGTTAGGCAAGTGCATGAAATGTCATGGATACAAACAGAAATATCATGTTTGTTTGCCGCAGTTCCTCTAGCTTTCTCTGTAGGAAACACGAATGAGTAGAGCTTGTGTCTCCATGTGGAAACAATTAGTGTTTCGCAGCCCAAATAAAAAGTTCCCTGATAAAAAATGATTCAAAACAATAAAGTCTGTGTATAATATCAGGATTACACAAACACAGAGGCTGTAGCAATATCTGGGATTGAGTTAGCCAAAACAAAACCGGATATTTCCGGTTTCATCCACTCATAGCCGGACAAACTGGTGTGGAATTCGTACGCAATGCACACAGAAAATCACAGTACAAATGCTTTTGGAGAAAAGCAAAGTCTTTTCGTTAGGCAACTGCATAAAATGTCATCTATACAAACAGAAATATCATGTTTGTTTCTCCCTAGAAAATACGAAAATGTGGAGCTGGTGTCCCCATAATGAACCAATTAGTTTTTCCAAGCACAAAATTAAATGTTCCCTGAAAAAAACATTCAAAAAAATAAAGCCCGTGGATAATATCAGGAAGTCACAAACACTGAGGCTTTCACATGATTTCGGATTGAGTTAGCCAAAACACAACCAGATATTTCTGGTTTCATCCAGTCATATCCCAACAGAGTAGTGTGGAATTCGTATGCAATGGACCGAGAAAATCACAGTAAAAATGGTTTTGAGAAAAGCAAAGTCTTTTCGTCAGGCAAGTGCATAAAATGTCATCTAGACAAACAGAAATATCATGTTTCTTTGCCGTAGTTACTCTAGCTTTCTCCCTAGAAAATACGAATGTGTAGAGCTGGTGTCCCCAGGATGAACCAATTAGTGTTTCAACGGTACAAAATGAAATGTACCCTGATAAAAACATTCAAAACAATAAATTCCATCGATAATATCCAGAAAACACAAACACAGAGGCTGTAGCAATATCTGGATTTGAGTTAGCCAAAACAAAACCGGATATTTCAGTTTCATCCAGTCATATCCCGACAAAGTGGTGTGGAATTCATATGCAATGGACCGAGAAAATCACAGTACAAATGGTTTTGGAGAAAAGCAAAGTCTTTTCATTAGGCAAGTGCATAAAATGTCATCTATTTAAACTGAAATATCATGTTTGTTTGCCGCAGTTCCTCTAGCATTCTCCCTAGAAAATACGAATGTGTAGAGCTGCTGTCTCCATGTGGAACCAATTAGTGTTTCCAAGCACAAAATTAAACGTTCAATGAAAAAAAAAAACATTGAAAAATATAAAGTCCATGGGTAATATTAGGAATACCTAAACACAGAGGCTGTAGCAATATTTCGGATTGAGTTAGCACAAACACCACCAGATATTTCTGGTTTCATCCAGTCATATCCAGACAAATTGGTGTGGAATCATATGCAATGGAACGAGATAATCACAGTAAAAATGGTTTTGGAGAAAAGCAAAGTCTTTTCCTTAGGCAAGCGCATAAAATGTCATCGATACAAACAGAAATATCATGTTTGTTTGCCGCAGTTCTTCTAGCTTTCTCCGTAGAAAATAAGAATGTGTACAGCTGGTGTGTCAATGTGGAACCAATTAGTGTTTCCAAGCACAAAATTAAATGTCCCCTGAAAAAAAAAACATTGAAAAAAATAAAGTCTTGGACAATATCAGGAATAAACAAACACAGAATCTGTAGCAATATTTCGAACTGAGTTAGCAAAAACACAACCAGATATTTCTGGTTTCATCCAGTAATATCTGAACAAAGTGGTGTGGAATTCGTATGCAATGGACCGAGAAAATCACAGTAAAAATGGTTTTGGAGAAAAGCAAAGTTTTTTCGTTAGGCAAGTACATAAAATGTCATCTATACAAACAGAAATATCATGTTTGTTTGCCACAGTTCCTCTAGCTTTCTCCCCAGAAAATACGAATGTGTAGAGCTGGTGTTCCCATAATGTACCAATTAGTGTTTCAAAGGTACAAAATTCAATGTTCCCTGATAAAACATTCAAAACAATAAGTCCCTCGATAATATCCAGAAAATACAAACTCAGGCTTTCACAATATTTCGGATTTTGTTAGCCAAAACACAACCAGATATTTCTGGTTTCATCCAGTCATACTTGGACAAAGTGTTGTGGAATTCGTATGCAATGGACCAAGAAAATCACAGTAAAAATGGTTTTGGAGAACAGCAAAGTCTTTTCGTTACGCAAGTGCATAAAATGTCATCTATACAAACAGAAATATCATGTTTGTTTGCCGAAGTTCCTCTAGCTTTCTCCGTAGAAAACACGAATGTGTAGAGCTTTGTCTCCATGTGGAAACAATTAGTGTTTCCAAGCAAAAATTAATGTTCCCTGTTAAAAAAAAAACATTCAAAACAATAAAGTCCTTGATAATATCCAGAAAACAAAAACACAGAGGCTGTAGCAATATCTGGGATTGAGTTAGGAAAAACAAAACCGGATATCTCCGGTTTCATCCAGTCATATCTGGACAAACTGGTGTGGAATTCATATGCAATGTACTGAGAAAATCAGGTAAAAGAGGTTTTGGAGAAAAGCAAAGTCTTTTCGTTAGGCAAGTGCATAAAATGTCATCTAGAGAAACAGAAATATCATGTTTGTTTGCCGCAGTTCCGCTAGCTTTCTCCCTCGAAAATAAGAATTTGTAGAGCTGGTGTCCCCATGATGAAGCAATTAGTGTTTCTACGGTACAAATGAAATGTTCCCTGAGTAAGCATTCAAAACAATAAAGTCCATTGATAATATCTAGAAACCCAAACACAGAGGCTTTCACAATATTTTCGATTGAGTTAGCCAAAACTCAAGCGGATATTTCTGGTTTCATCCAGTATATCCGGAAAAGTCCTCTGGAATTCGTATGCAGTTGACCGAGAAAATCAGAGTAAAAATCGTTTTGGAGAAAAGCAAAGTCTTTTCGTTAGGCAAGTGCATAAAATGTCATCTATACAATCAGAAATATCATGTTTGTTTGCAGCACTTCCTCTAGCTTTCTCCCTAGAAAATAGGAATGTGTAGAGCTGGTGTCTCCATGTGAAACCAATTACTGTATCATACCTCAAAACAAAATGTTCTCCGATAAAAAACATTCAAAAAAATAAAGTCCATTGATAATATCCAGAAAAAACAAACACAGAGGCTGTAGCAATATTTTGGATTGAGTTAGCCAAAAGAAAACCAGATATTTCCAGTTTCATCCAGTCATATCTGTACAAGCTGGTGTGGAATTCGTATGCAATGGACTGAGAAAATCACAGTAAAAATGATTTTGGAGAAAAGCAAAGTCTTTTCGTTAGTCAAGTGCATAAAATGTCATCTATACAAACAGAAATATCATGTTTCTTTGCAGCAGTTCCTCTAGCTTTCTACCTAGAAAATACGAATATTCAGAGTTGGTGTCTGCACATGGAACCAATTAGTGATTCCAACCAAAATTAAATTTTCCCTGATAAAAACATTCAAAATAATAAAGTCCATCGATAATATCAGGAATACACAAACACAGAGGCTTTCACAATATTTCGGATTGAGTTAGACAAAACACAACCGGATATTTCTGTTTTCATCAAGTCATTTCCGGACAAAGTGGTGTGGAATTCATATGCAATGGGCCGAGAAAATCAGAGTAAAAATGGTTGTGGAGAAAAGCAAAGTCTTTTTGTTAGGCAAGTGCATAAAATATCATCGGTACAAACAGAAATATCATGTTTGTTTGCCACAGTTCCTCTAGCTTTCTCCATAGAAAATACGAATGTGTAGAGCGGGTGTCTCCAAGTTGAACCAATTACTGTATTGAAGCTCAAAATTAAATATTCCCCAATTAAAAACATTCAAAACAATAAATTCTATCGACAATATCCAGAAAACACAAACACAGGGGCTTTCACAATATTTCGGATTGAGTTAGCCAAAACACAACCGGATATTTCCGGTTTCATCCAGTCTTATCCGCACAAACTGGTGTGGATTTTGGGTGCAATGGACCGAGAAAATCACAGTAAAAATGGTTTGGAGAAAAGCAAAGTCTTTTCGTTAGGCAAGTACATAAAATGTAATCTATACAAAAAGAAATATGTTTGCTTGCCGCAGTTCGTCTAGCTTTCTCCCTATGAAATTACGAATGTGTAGAGCTGCTTTCTCCATGTGGAACCAATTAGTGTTTCCAAGATCAAAATAAAATGTTCCCTGATAAAAAACATTCAAAACAATAAAATCCGTGGATAATATCAAGAATAAACAAACACAGAGGCTGTAGCAATATCTGGGTTTGAGTTAGCCAAAATAAAACCGGATATTTCCGGTTAGCTCCAGTCATATCCGGTAAACAGGTGTGGAATTCGTATGCAATGGACAGAGAAAATCACAGTAACAATGGTTTTGGGGAAAAGCAAAGTCTTTTCGTTAGGCAAGTGCATAAAATGTCATCGATAGAAACAAAAATATCATGTTTCTTTGCCCCAGTTCCTCTAGCTTTCTCCCTAGAAAATACGAATGTGTAGAGCTGGTGTCCCCATGATGAACCAATGAGTGTTGCAACGGTACAAAATTAAATGTTCCCTGATAAAAACATTCAAAACAATAAAGTACATCGATAATATCACGAAAACACAAACACAGAGGATGTAGCAATATTTCGGATTCAGTTAAGAAAAACACAACCGGATATTTCCGGTTTCATCCAGTCATATACGGACAAAGTGGTGTGGAATTCATATGCAATGAACTGAGAAAATCACAGTAAAAATGGTTTTGGTGAAAGCAAAGTTTTTTCATTAGGCAAGTGCATAAAATGTTATCTACACAAACAGAAATATCATGTTTGTTTGCCGCAGTTCTTCTAGCTTTCTCCCTAGAAAATACGAATACATAGAGCTGGTTTATCCATGTGGAACCAATTACTGTATCCAAGCTCAAAATAAAATGTTCCCCGATAAAAAACATTCAAAACAATAAAGTCCTTTGATAATATCTAGAAAACACAAACACAGTGGCTTTCACAATATTTCGGATTGAGTTAGCCAATACAAAACCATATACTTGCGTTTTCATCCAGTCATATACGGACATACTGGTGTGGAATTCGTATACAATGGGCTGAGAAAACCACAGTAAAAATGGTTTTGGAGAAAAGCAAAGTCTTTTCGTTAGGCAAGTGCATAAAATATCATCGATAAAAACAGAAATATCATGTTTGTTTGCCACAGTTCCTCGAGTTCTCTCCCTAGAAAATAGGAATGTGTAGAGCTGGTTTCTCCATGTGAAACCAATTAGTGATTCCAACCAAAAATTAAATGTTCCCTGATAAAAAACTTTCAAAAAATAAAGTCCGTGGATTATATCAGGAATACACATACACAAAGGATGTAGCAATATCTGGGATTGAGTTAGCAAAAAACAAAACCGGATATTTCCGGTTTCATCCAGTAATATCCAGACAAACTGGTGTGGAATTTGTATGCAATGGACTGAGAGAATCATAGTAAAAATGGTTTTGGAGAAAAGCTAAGTGTTTTCATTAGGTAACTGCAGAAAACGTCATCTATACAAAAAGAAATATCATGTTTGTTTGTCGCATTTTCTCTAGCTTTCTCCCTAGAAAATAAGAATGTGTAGAGCTGGTGTCCCCATGATGAACGAATTAGTGTTTCTAAGGTACAAAATTAAGTATGCCCTGATGAAAACATTCAAAACAATAAAGTCCATCGATAATATATAGGAAACACAAACACAGAAAGTTTCACAATATTTGTAGATTGAGTTAGCCAAAAAAAAAAAAAAAACGGATATTTCCGGTTTCATCCAGTGTTGTCCGGACATTTTGGTGTGGAATTCATATGCAATGGACTGATAAAACCAAGTATAAATGGGTTTGGAGGAAAGCAAAGTCTTTTCGTTAGGCAAGTGCATAAAATGTCATCGATACAAACAGAAATATCATGTTTGTTTGCCGCAGTTCCTCTAGCTTTCTCCCTAGAAAATACGAATGTGCAGAGCTGATCTCTCCATGTGGAACCAATTAGTGTTTCCAAGCTCAAAATAAAATGTTCCCTAATAAAAAAAACAAAACAATAAGGTCTGTGGATAATATCAGGTAAACACAAACCCAGAGGCTGTAGCAATACCTGGGATTGAGTAAAACAAAACACAACCGGATATTTCTGGTTTCATCCAGTCATATCCGGACAAACTGGTGTGGAATTCATATGCAACGGATCGAGAAAATCACAGTAAAAATGGTTTTGGAGATAAGCAAAATCTTTTGCTTCTACCAGTGCATAAAATGTCATCTATACAAACAGAAATATCATGTTTCTTTGCCGCTATTCCTCTAGCATTCTCCCTAGAAAATACGAATGTGTAGAGCTGGTGTCTCCATGTGGAACCAATTAGTGTTTCTATGGTTCAAAATCTTATGTTCCCTGATAAAAACATTCAAAACAATTAAGTCAGTTGATAATATCCGGAAAGCACAAACACAGAATCTTTCAAAATATTTGGCATTGAGTTAGCCAAAACACAACCGGATATTTCCGGTTTCATCCAGTCATATCCGGACAATGTGGTAAGGAATTCGTATACAATGGACTGTGAAAATCACAGTAAAAATGATTTTGGAGAAAAGCAAAGTCTTTTCGTTAGGCAAGCCCATAAAAGGTCATCTATTCAATCAGAAATATCATGTTTGTTTGCCGCAGTTCCTCTAGCTTTCTCCCTAAAAAATACGAATGTATGGAGCTGGTGTCTCCATGTGGAACTAATAAGTGTTTCTACGGTACAAATTTAAATGTTCCCTGATAAAATCCTTCAAAACAATAAAGTCCATTGATGATATCCAGAAAACACAAACACAGAGGCTTTCACAATATTTCGGATTGAGTTAGCCAAAAAACAACCGGATATTTCTGGTTTCATCCAGTCATATCCAGACAATGTGGTAAGGAATCCGTATGCAAAGGACCGAACAAATCAGAGTAAAAATGGTTTTGGAGAAAAGCAAAGTCTTTTCCTTCGGGCATTGCATAAAATGTCATGTATAGAAACAGAAATATCATGTTTGTTTGCTACAGTTCCTCTAGCTTTCTCCCTAGAAATTACGAATGTGTAGAGCAGGTGACTCCATGTGGAGACAACTAGTGTTTCCCAGCACAAAATTAAATGTTCCCTCATAAAAAATATTCAAATTAATAAAGTCCGTTGATAACATCCGGAAATCACAAACACAGACGCTGTAGCAATATCTTGAATTGAGATAGCCAAAAAATAACTGGATATTTCTGGTTTCATCCAGTTATACCCGGACAAAGTGGCATGGAATTCCTATGCTATGGACTGATAAAATCAGAGTAAAAATGGTTTTGGAGAAAAGCATAGTCTTTTCCTTCGGGCAGTGCATAAAATGTCATGTATACAAACAGAAATATCATGTTTGTTTGCCGCAGTTCCCCTAGCTTTCTCCCTAGAAAATACGAATGTGTAGAGCTGGTGTTCCCATCATGAACCAATTAGTGTTTCTATGGTACAAAATTAAATGTTCCATGATAAAAGCATTCAAAACAATAAAGTCCATCGATAATATCCAGAATACAGAAAGAGAGAGGCTTTCACAATATTTCGGATTGTGTTAGCCAAAAGACAACTGGATATTTCTGGTTTCATACAATCATATCCGGACAACTTGCTGTGGAATTCGGATGCAATGGACCGAGTAAATCACAGTAAAATGATTTTAGAGAAAAGCAAAGTCTTTTCCTTCAGCAAGTGCATAAAATGTCATCTATACCAACAGAAATATCATGATTGTTTGCTGCAGTTCATCTAGCTTTCTCCCTAGAAAATACGAATGTGTAGAGCTGGTGATCCAATTGGAGTTAGGTAGTGTTTCTACGGTATAATATCAAATGTTCCATAATAAAAAAAATTCAAAACAAATAGTCTGTTGATAATATCTGGAAAACACAACCACAGATGCTGTAGCAATATCTCAATTTGAGTTAGAAAAAACACAACCGGGTATTTCCGGTTTCATCCAGTCATATCCGTACAAACTGGTATGGAATTCATATGCAATGGACCGAGAAAAATCACAATGAAATGGTTTTGGTGAAAAGCAAAGTCTATTCGTTGTTCAAGTGCATAAAATGTCATCTGTACAAACAGAAATATGATGTGTTTTTGCCACAGTTCCTCTAGATTTCTGCCTAGAAAAGACGAAAGTGTAAAGCTTGTGTCTCCATGTGGAACCAAATAGTGTTTCCAAGCACAAAAGTAAATCTTCCCTGATAAAAAACATTCAAAACAATAAACTCCATCGATAATATCTAGAAAACACAAACACAGAGGCTGTAGCAATATCTGGGATTGAGTTAGCCAAAGCACAACCGGATATTTCCAGTTTCATCCAGTCATATCCGGACAAAGTTTTTTGGAATTCATATGCAATGGAATGAGAAAAAAACAGTAAAAATGGTTTTGGAGGAAGGGAAAGTCTTTTCCTAGGCACGTGTACAAAATGTCATCTCTTCAAACATATATCATGTTTCTTTGCCGCAGTGCTTCCCAGCACAAAATTAAATGTTCTCTGATAAAAAACATTCAAAACAATAAAGTCCGTCTATAATATCTGGAAAAAATATAGACAATGACAGTAGCAATATCTGGGATTGAGATAGCCACAACACAACCGGATATTTCTGGTTTCATCAAGTCATATCTGGACAAAGTGGTGTTTAATTCGTATGCAATGGACTGAGAAAATCCCAGTAAAATGGTTTTGGAGAAAAGCAAAGTCTTTTTGTTAGGCAAGAGTATAAAATATCATCTATTCAAACAGAAATATCATGTTTGTTTGCCACAGTTCCTCTAGCTTTGTCACTAGAAAATATGAATGTGTAAGCTGGTGCCTCCATGTGGAATCAACTAGTGTTTCCCAGCACAAAATTAAATGTTCCCTGATAAACAACATTCAAAACAATAAAGTCAATCGATAATATCTAGAAAACACAAACACAGAGGCTGTAGCAATATCTGGGATTGAGTTAGCCAAAACACAACCGGATATTTCCAGTTTCATCCAGTCATATCCGGACAAAGTCATTTGGAATTCATATGCAATGGAACGAGAATATCACAGTAAAAATGATTTTGGAGGAAAGGAAAGTCTTTTCTTAGGCAAGTGTACAAAATGTCATCTATTCAACCATAAATATCATGTTTCTTTGCTGTAGTTCCACTAGTTTTCCCCTAGAAATTATGAATGTGTAGAGCTGGTGTCTCCATGTGGAGACAACTAGTGTTTCTACGGCACAAAATTAAATATTCCCTGATAACAAAATTTCAAAACAATGAAGTCTGTCGAGAATATCCAGAAAACTTTAACACAGAGGCTGTAGCAATATCTGGGATTGAGTTAGCCAAAACATAACCGGATATTTCTGGTTTCATCAAGTCACATCTTGAAAAAGTGGTGTGAAATTCGTATGCATTGGACTTAGATAATCATAGTAAAAATGGTTTTGGAGAAAAGCAAAGTCTTTTCCTTCGGCAAGTGCTTAAAATATCATCTATACAAACAGAAATATCATGTTTGTTTGCCAGAGTTCCTCTAGCATTCTCCCAAGAAAATACGAATGTGTAGAGTTGGTGTCTCCGTATGGAGTCAGCTAGTGTTTCCCAGCACAAAATTAAATGTTCCCTGAAAAAAAAACATTCAAAACAATAAAGTCCATCGATAATATCCAGAAAACACAAACACAGAGGCTGTAGCAATATCTGGGATTAAGTTAGCCAAAACACAACTGGATATTTCTGGTGTCATCCAATCATCTCCGGATAAAGTGGTGTGGAATTCGTATGCAATGGACCGAGAAATTCAAAGTAAAAATAGTTTTGGAGAAAATCAAAGACTTTTGCTTCTTCCAGTGCATAAAATGCCATGTATAGAAAAAGAAATATCATCTTTGCCGCAGATCCTCTGGCTTTCTCCCTAGAAAATACAAATGTGTAGAGCTGGTGTATCAATGTGGAACCAATTAGTGTTTCTAATGTACAAAATTAAATGTTCCCTGATAAAAACATTCAAAACAATAAAGTCCGTTGATAATATCTGGAAAAAACAAAGACAGAGGCTTTCACAATATTTTGCATTGAGTTAGCCAAAACAAAACCGGATATTTCTGGTTTCATCCAGTCATATCTGGACAAACTGGTGTGGAATTCATATGCAATGGACCGGACTGAGAAAGTCACAGTAAATATGGTTTTGGAGAAAAGCAAAATCTTTTCGTTAGGCAACTGCATAAAATGTCATCTATAAAAAAAGAAACATTTTGTTTGTTTGCCACAGTTCCTCTAGCTTTCGCCCTAGAAAACACGAATGTGTAGAGCTGGTGTCTCCATGTGGAGTCAACTAGTGTTTCCTAGCACAAAATTAAATGTCCCCTGATGAAAAAAATTCAAAACAATAAAGTCTGTCAATATTATCTGGAAAACAGAAACACAGAGGCTGCAGCAATATCTGGAATTGAGTTAGCCAAAACATAACCGGATATTTCTGGTTTCATCCAGGCATATCCGGCAAAGTGTGGTGGAATTCGTATACAATGGACAGAAAAATCACAGTAAATATGGTTTTGTAGAAAAGTAAAGTCTTTCCTTTAGGCAAGTGCATAAAATGTCATCTGTACAAACAGAGTTATCAGGTTTGTTTGCCGCAGTTCCTCTAGCTTTCTCCCTAGAATATACGAATGTGTAGAGCTGGTGTCTCCATGTGGAACCAATTAGATTTTCTACGGTTAAAAATTAAATGCTCCATGATAAAAAACATTCAAAACAATAAAATCTATTGATAATATCCAGATAACACAAACAAAGAGGTTTTCACAATATTTTGGATTGAGTTACCCTAAATACAACCGGATATTTCTGGTTTCATCCAGTCATATCCTGACAAAGTGGTGTGGAATTCCTATGGAATGGACTGAGAAAGTCACAGTAAAATGGTTTTGGAGAAAAGCAAAGTCTTTTCGTTCAGCAAATGCATAAAATGTCATCTATTCAAACAGAAATATCATGTTTGTTTGCCGCAGTTCCTCTAGCTTTCTCCCTAGAATATACGAATGTGTAGAGCTGGTGTCTCCATGCGGAACCAATTAGTGTTTCAATGGTACAAAATTAAATGTTCCCTGATAAAAACATTGAAAACAATAAAGTCCATCGATCATATCCAGAAAAAACAAACACAGAAGCTTTCACAATATTTCGGATGCAGTTAGACAAAAAACAATCGGATATTTCTTGTTTAATCCAGTCATATCCAGACAAAGTAGTAACGAATTTGTATGCAATGGACCAAGCAAATCAGATTAAAAATGGTTTTGGAGAAAAGCAAAGTCTTTTCGTTAAGCAAGTATTTAAAATATCATCTACACAAAGAGAAATATCATGTTGTTTGCTGAATTTCCTCTACTTTTCTACCTAGAAAATTCGAAAGTGTAGAGCTGGTGTCTGCATGTGGAACCAATTAGTGTTTCCAAGCACAAAATTAAATATTTCCTGATAAAAACCGTTCAAAACCATAAAGTCCGTTGTTAATATCCGGAAAACACAACCACATATGCTGTAGCCATATCTGGGATTGAGTTAGCCTAAACACAACCGGTTATTTCTGGTTTCATCCAGGGATATCTGGACAAAGTGGTGTGGAATTCATATGCAATGGACCGAGAGAATCACAGTAAAAATGGTTTTGGAGAAAAGCAAAGTCTTTTCGTTAGGCAAGTGCATAAAATGTTTTCTATACAAACAGAAATACCATGTTTGTTTGCTGCAGTTCCTTTACCTTTTCCCTAGAAAATACGAATGTGTAGAGGTGGTGTCTCCTTGTGGAACCAATTAGAGTTTCCAAGAACAAAATTAAATATTCTTGATAAAAACATTCAAAACAATAAAGTCTTTTGATAATATCCAGAAAACACAAACACAGAGGCTGTAGCAATATTTGGGATTGAGTTAGCCTAAAAGAACCGGACATTTCTGGTTTCATCCAGTCATATCCGGACAAAGTGGTCTGGGATTCGTATGCAAAGGACCGAACAAATCAGAATAAAAATTGTTTTGGAGAAAAGCAAAGTCTTTTTGTTAAGCAAGTGCTTAAATTGTCATCTATACTAACAGAAATATCATGTTTGTTTCCTGCAGTGCCTCTAGCTTCCTCCCTTGAAAATATGAATGTGTAGAGCTGGTGTCTCCATGTGGAGTCAACTAGTGTTTCTAGGGTACAAAATGAAATGCCCTGAGATAAAAACACTCAAAACAATGAAGTCCATTGATAATATCCAGAAAACACAAACTCAGAGGCTGTAGCAATATCTGGATTGAGTTAGCCAAAACACAAGCGGATATTTCTGGTTTCATCCAGGCATATCTGTTCAAAGTGTTGTGGAATTCATATGCAATAGACCAAGAAAATCACAGTGAAAATGGTTTTGGAAGAAAACAAACTATTTTCCTTAGGAAGTGCATAAAATATCATGTATAAAATCAGAAATATCATGTTTGTTTCCGACGGTTCCTCTAGCATTCTCCTAAAAAATACCAATGTGTAGAGCTGGTGTCTCCATGTGGAACCCATTAGAGTTTCCCAGTACAAAATAAAATATTCCCTGATAAAAAAACATTCAAAACAATAAAGTGCATTGATAATATCCAGAAAACACAAACACAGAGTTGGTAGTAAGATCTGGGATTGAGTGAGTCATAACACATGAGGATATTTCCGGTTTCATCCAGTCAAATCTGGACAAAGTGTTGTGGAACTGGTATGCAGTGTACTCAGATAATCACAGTCGAACTGGTTTTGGAGTATAACAAAGTATTTTCTTAGGAAAGTGCATATAATGTCATCTACACAAACACAAATATCATGTTTCTTTGCAGCAATTGCTGTAGTTTTCTGCCTAGAAAGCATGAATGTGTTGAGTTTGTGTCTCCATGTAGAACTAATTAGTGTTTCCAAGCACCAAAGAACATATTCCCTGCTTAAATTCATTCAAAATCACAAAGTCACTGATAATATCAAAAAACACAGAGCAGAGCCTGTAGCAAGATCTGGGATTGAGTTAGCCATAACACAAGAGGATATTTCTGGTTTCATCCAGGCATGTCCAGACAAAGTGCTGTGGAACTGGTATGCAATGGACTCAGATAATCACAGTCAAACTTGTTTTGGAGAATAGCAAAGTATTTTCTTAGGCAAGTGCATACAATGTCATCTACACCAACACAACTATCATGTTTGTTTGCAGCAATTGCTGTAGTTTTCTGCCTAGACAGCACGAATGTGTTGAGTTTGTGTCTCCAGGTGGAACTAATTAGTGTTTCCCAGCACCAAAGAAAATATCCCCTGCTTAAATTCATTCAAAACCATAAAGTCCATTGATAATATCAAAAAACACAAAGCAGAGCCTGTAGCAAGATCTAGGATTGAGTTAGCCATAACACAAGAGGATATTTCTGGTTTCATCCAGTCATTTCCATTCAACCTGTTGGGGAACTGGTATGCAATGGACTCAGAAAATCACCCTCAAACTGGTTTTGGAGAAAAGCAAACTCTTTTTCTTGGCCAAGTGTATAAAAATCATGTTTGCAAATATCAATATCCTGTTTGTTTGCAATGATAGCTCTAGCTTTCTGCGTAGAAAACACAAATGTGAACACATTGGGCCTGCACATGGAATCACTTAGCATTTCCAGCACAAAACAGAATTTCTTCTAACAGAAATTCATTCTAAAATATAAAGTCCATTGATAATATCCAGAAAACACAAACAGAGAGGTAGTATCAAGATCTGGGATTGAGTTAGCCATAACACAAGAGGATATTTCTGGTTTCATCCAGTCATATCCCCACAAAGTGCTGTAAAACTGGTATGCATTGAACTCAGATAATCACAGTCAAACTGGTTTTGGAGAATAGCAAAGTATTTTCTGAGGAAAGTGCATAAAATGTCATCTACACGAACACAAATATCATGTTTCTTTGCAGCAATTGCTGTAGTTTTCTGCCTAGAAAGCATGAATGTGTTGAGTTTGTGTCTCCATGTAGAACTAATTAGTGTTTCCAAGCACCAAAGAAAATATTCCCTGCTTAAATTCATTCAAAATCACAAAGTCACTGATAATATCAAAAAACACAGAGCAGAGCCTGTAGCAAGATCTGGGATTGAGTTAGCCATAACACAAGAGGATATTTCTGGTTTCATCCAGGCATGTCCAGACAAAGTGCTGTGGAACTGGTATGCAATGGACTCAGATAATCACAGTCAAACTTGTTTTGGAGAATAGCAAAGTATTTTCTTAGGCAAGTGCATACAATGTCATCTACACCAACACAACTATCATGTTTGTTTGCAGCAATTGCTGTAGTTTTCTGCCTAGACAGCACGAATGTGTTGAGTTTGTGTCTCCAGGTGGAACTAATTAGTGTTTCCCAGCACCAAAGAAAATATCCCCTGCTTAAATTCATTCAAAACCATAAAGTCCATTGATAATATCAAAAAACACAAAGCAGAGCCTGTAGCAAGATCTAGGATTGAGTTAGCCATAACACAAGAGGATATTTCTGGTTTCATCCAGTCATTTCCATTCAACCTGTTGGGGAACTGGTATGCAATGGACTCAGAAAATCACCCTCAAACTGGTTTTGGAGAAAAGCAAACTCTTTTTCTTGGCCAAGTGTATAAAAATCATGTTTGCAAATATCAATATCCTGTTTGTTTGCAATGATTGCTCTAGCTTTCTGCGTAGAAAACACAAATGTGAACACATTGGGCCTGCACATGGAATCACTTAGCATTTCCAGCACAAAACAGAATTTCTTCTAACAGAAATTCATTCTAAAATATAAAGTCCATTGATAATATCCAGAAAACACAAACAGAGAGGTAGTATCAAGATCTGGGATTGAGTTAGCCATAACACAAGAGGATATTTCTGGTTTCATCCAGTCATATCCCCACAAAGTGCTGTAAAACTGGTATGCATTGAACTCAGATAATCACAGTCAAACTGGTTTTGGAGAATAGCAAAGTATTTTCTGAGGAAAGTGCATAAAATGTCATCTACACGAACACAAATATCATGTTTCTCTGCAGCAATTGCTGTAGTTTTCTACCAAGAAAACACAAATGAATGAGTGTGAGTCTCCATGTGGAACTAATTAGTGTTTCCCAGCACCCAAGAAAATATTCCCTGCTTAAATTCATTCAAAACCATAAAGTCCATTGACAATATCAAAAAACACAAAGCAGAGCCTGTAGCAAGATCTGGGATTGAGTTTGCCAAAACACAAGATGATATTTCTGGTTTCATCCAGTCATATCCGGATAAAGTGCTGTGGAACTGGTATGCAATGGACTCAGAAAATCACCCGCAAACTGGTTTTGGTGAAAAGCAACTCTTTTTCTTGGCCAATTCCCAAAAAATCATGTTTGCAAATATCAATATCCTGTTTGTTTGCAATGATAGCTCTAGCTTTCTGTGTAGAAAACACAAATGTGAACATGTTTGGCCTGCATATGAAACCAATTAGCGTTTCCAGCACAAAACAAAATTTCCTCTACTGAAATTCATTCTAAAACGTAAAGTCCATTGATAATATCCAGAAAACACAAACACAAAGGTTGTAGCAAAATCTGGGATTCAGTTAGCCATAACAAAAGAGGATATTTCTGGTTTCATCCAGGCATATCCAGACAAAGTGCTGTGGAACTGGTATGCAATGGACTCAGATAATCACAGTCAAACTGGTTTTGGAGAATAGCAAAGTATTTTCTTAGGCAAGTGCATACAATGTCACCTACACCAACACAAATATCATGTTTCTTTGCAGCAATTGCTGTAGTTTTCTGCCTAGACAGCTCGAATGTGTTGAGTTTGTGTCTCCATGTGGAACTAATTAGTGTTTCCCAGCACCCAAGAAAATATTCCCTGCTTAAATTCATTCAAAACCATAAAGTCCATTGATAATATCAAAAAACACAAAGCAGAGCCTGTAGCAAGATCTGGGATTGAGTTTGCCAAAACACAATATGATATTTCTGGTTTCAACCAGTCATATCCGGACAAAGTGCTGTGGAACTGGTATGCAATGGACTCAGAAAATCACCCGCAAACTGGTTTTGGAGAAAAGCAAACTCTTTTTCTTGGCCAATTCCCTAAAAAGTCATGTTTGCAAATATCAATATCCTGTTTGTTTGCAATGATAGCTCTAGCTTTCTGTGTAGAAAACACAAATGTGAACATGTATGGCCTGCATATGGAACCAATTAGCATTTCCAGCACAAAACAAAATTTCCTCTACTGAAATTCATTCTAAAACGTAAAGTCCATTGATAATATCCAGAAAACACAAACACAAAGGTTGTAGCATAATCTGGGATTCAGTTAGCCATAACAAAAGAAGATATTTCTGGTTTCATCCAGGCATATCCAGACAAAGTGCTGTAAAACTGGTATGCATTGGACTCAGATAATCACAGTCAAACTGGTTTTGGAGAATAGCAAAGTATTTTCTGAGGAAAGTGCATAAAATGTCATCTACATGAACACAAATATCATGTTTCTGTGCAGCAATTGCTGTAGTTTTCTACCAAGAAAACACAAATGAATGAGTGTGAGTCTACATGTGGAACTAATTAGTGTTTCCCAGCACCCAAGAAAATATTCCCTGCTTAAATTCATTCAAAACCATAAAGTACATTGATAATATCAAAAAACAAAAAGCAGAGCCTGTAGCAAGATCGGGGATTGAGTTAGCCATAACACAAGAGGATATTTCTGATCTCATCCAGGGAAATCCAGACAAAGTGCTGTGGAACTGGTATGCAATGGACTCAGATAATCACAGTCAAACTGGTTTTGGAGTATAGCAATGTATTTTCTTAGGCAAGTGCATAAAATTTTATCTACACAAACACAAATATCATGTTTGTTTGCAGCAATTGCTGTAGTTTTCTGCCTAGACAGCACGAATGTGTTGAGTTTGTGTCTCCATGTGGAACTAATTAGTGTTTCCCAGCACCAAAGAAAATATTCCCTGCTTAAATTCATTCCAAACCATAAAGTCCATTGATAATATCAAAAATACAAAGCAGAGCCTGTAGCAAGATCTGGGATTGAGTTAGCCATAACACAAGAGGATATTTCTGGTTTCATCCAGTCATTTCCATTCAACTTGTTGGGGAACTGGTATGCAATGGACTCAGATAATTACCCTCAAACTGATTTTGCAGAAAAGCAAACTCTTTTTCTTGAACAACTGTATAAAATGTCATGTTTGCAAATATCAACATTCTGTTTGTTTGCAATGATTTCTCTAGTTTTTTCTGCGTAGAAAACACAAATGTGAACACGTTGGGCTTGCATATGTAATCACTTAGCATTTCCAGTACAAAACTGAATTTATTCTACAGAAATTCATTCTAAAATGTAAAGTCCATTGATAATATCCAGAAAACACAAACACAGAGGTTGTAGGAAGATCTGGGATTGAGTTAGCCATAACACAAGAGGATACTTCTGGTCTCATCCAGGCATATCCATACAAAGTGCTGTGAAACTGGTATGCAATGGACTCAGAAAAACACCCTCAAATTAGTTTTGTAGCATAGCATAGTAATTTCTGAGGCAATTGCTTAAAATGTCATCTACACCAACACAAATATCATGTTTGTTTCCAGCAATTGCTGTAGTTTCTGCCTAGACAGCACGAATGTGTTGAGTTTGTGTCTCCATGTGGAACTAATTAGTGCTTCTCAGCACCAAAGAAAATATTCCCTGCTTAAATTCATTCAAAACCATAAAGTCCATTGATAATATCAAAAAACACAAAGCAGAGCCTGTAGCAAGATCTGGGATTGAGTTAGCCATAACACAGAGGATATCTGTGGTTTCATCCAGTCATATCCAGACAAAGCGGTGTGGAATTCGTATGCAATGGATCGAGTAAATCACAGTAAAAATGGTTTTGGAGAAAAGCAAATCTTTTCATTAGCCAAGTGTATAAAATGTCATCTATTCAAACAGAAATATCATGTTTGTTTGCCGCAGTTCCTCTAGATTTCTCCCTAGAAAATACGAATGTGCAGAGCTGGTGTCTCCATGTGGAACCAATTAGTATTTATACGGTACAACATGAAGTGTTCCCTGATAAAAACACTCAAAACAATAAAGTCCATCGATACTATCCAGAAAACACAAACACAGAGGCTTTCACAGTATTTTGGATTGAGTTAGCCAAAACACAACCAGATATTTCTGGTTTCATCCAGGCATATCCGGACAAAGTGGTGTGGAACTCGTATGCAATGGACCAAGAACATCATAGTAAAAATGGTTTTGGAAAAAAGCAAAGTCTTTTCTTCAGGCAAGTGCTTTAATTGTCATCTATACAAACAGAAATATCATGTTTGTTTGCTGCAGTTCATCTACTTTCTCCCTAGAAAATACGAATGTGTAGAGCTGGTGTCTCCATGTGGAGTCAACTACTGTTTCCCAGCACAAAATTAAATGTTCTCTGATAAAAAACATTCAAAACAATAAAGCCTGTCGATAATATCCAGAAAATATTATCACAGAGCCTGTAGCAATATCTGGGATTGAGTTAGCCAAAACACAACTGGATAATTCTGGTTTCATCCAGGCAGAGCCGGACAAAGTGGTGTGGAATTCGTATATATTGGAACGAGACAATAACAGTATAAATGGTTTTGAAAAAAAGCAAAGTCTTTTCGTTAGGAAAATGTATAAAATTTCATCTATTCAAAGAGAAATATCATGTTTGTTTGCCGCAGTTCCTCTAGCTTCTCCCTAGAAAATATGAATTTGCAGAGCTGGTGTCTCCATGTGGAACCAATTTGTGTTTGTATGGTACAAAAATAAATGTTCCCTGATAAAAACATACAAAAAAATAAAGTCATCGAAAATATCCAGAAAACACAAACACAGAATCTGTAGCAATATCTGGGATTGAGTTTGCCAAAACACAACCGGATATTTCTGGTTTCACTCAGGCATATCAGACAAAGTGATATTGAATTCATATAAAATGGATTGAGACAATCACTGTAAAAATGGTTTTGTAGAAAAGCAAAGTCTTTTCATTAGGCAAGTGCATAAAATGTCATCTATACACACAGAAATATCAAGTTTGTTTGCCGCAGTTTCTCTAGCTTTCTCCCTAGAAAATACGAATGTGTAGATCTTCTGTCTCCATGTGAAGTAACTAGTGTTTCTACGGTACAAAATTAAAAGTTCCCTGATAAAAACATTCAAAACAATAAAGTACATCGATAATCCTGAAAACACAAACACAGAGTCTTTCAAAATATTTCGGGTTGAGTTAGCCAAAACACAACCGGATATTTCTGATTTCATCCAGTCATATCCGGACAAAGTGGTGTGGAATTCGTATGCAATGGACCGAAAAAATCACATCACAAATGGTTTTGGAGAAAAGCATAGTCTTTTCATTAGGCAAGTGCATAAAATGTCATCTAGACAAACAGAAATATGATGTTTGTTTGCCGCAGTTCCTCTACCTTTCTCCCTAGAAAATACAAATATGTAGAGCTGCTGTCTCCATGTAGAACCAATTAGCGTTTCCAAGCACAAAATTAAATGTTAACTGATAAAAAACATTCAAAACAATAAAGTCCGTTGGTAATATCGAGAAAACACAAACACAGAGGCTGTAGCAATATCTGGAATTGAGTTAGCCAAAGCACAACCAGATTTTTCTGGTTTCATCCAGTCATATCCGTACAAACTGGTGTGGAATTCGTATGCAATGGACCTAGGTAATCACAGTAAAAATGGTTTTGGAGAAAAGCAAAGTGTTTACGTTAGGCAAGTGCATAAAATGTCATCTATACAAACAGAAATATCATGTTTGTTTGCCGCAGTTCCTCTAGCTTTCTCCGTAGGAAATACGAATGTGTAGAGCTGTTGTCTCCACTTGGAGTCAACTAATGTTTCCCAGCACAAAATTAAATGTTCTGTAATAAAAAAACATTCAAAATAATAAAGTCTGTTGTTAATATCCGGAAATCACAAACACAGAGGCAGTAGCAATACCTGGGATTGAGTTAGCCAAAACACAACCGGATATTTCTGGTTTCATCAAGTCATATCTGGAAAAAGGGGTGTGGAATTCGTATGCAATGGACTGAGAAAATGACAATAAAAATGGATATGGAGGAAAGCAAAGTCTTTTCTTTAGGGAAGTACATAAAATGTCATCTACACAAACAGAAATATCATGTTTCTTTTCAGCAGTTCATTTAGATTTTTTCCTTCAAAATACGAAAATACAGAGCTCGTGTCTCCATGTGGAGTAACTAGTGTTTCTACGGTACAAAATTAAATGTTCCCTGAAAAAACATTCAAAACTTAAAGTCCATCGATAATATCCAGAAAAAACAAACACGGAGGGTTTCACAATATTTTGGATTGAGTTAGCTAAAACACAACCGGATATCTCTGGTTTCATCCAGTCATATCCGGACAAAGTGGTGTGGAATTCGTAAGCAATGGACCGAGAAAATCACAGTAAATATGGTTTTGGAGAAAAGCAAAGTCTTTTCATTAGGAAAATAGATAAAATGTCATCTTCACTAACAGAAATATCATGATTGTTTGCCGCAGTTCCTCTAGCTTTCTCCCTAGAAAATACGAATGTGTAGAGCTGGTGTCTCCATGATGAACCAATTAGAGTTTCCAAGACAAAATTAAAAGTTCCCTGATAAAAAAAATTCAAAACAATAAATTCCATTGATAATATCCAGAAAACAGAAACACAGAGGCTGTAGCAATATCTGGGATTGAGTTAGCCAGAACAAAACCGGATATTTCCGGTTTCACCCAGTCATATCCGGACAAAGTGCTGTGGAATTCGTATGCAATGGACCAAGAAAATCATAGTAAAAATGGTTTTGGAGAAAAGCACAGTTTTTTCGTTAGGCAAGTGCATAAAATGTCATCTGTACAAACAGAAATATCATGTTTGTTTGCCGCAGTTCCTCTAGCTTTCTCCGTAGAAAGTACGAATGTGTAGAGCTGGTGTCTACATGTGAAACCAATTAGTTTTTCCAAGCACAAAATTAAATGTTCCCTGAAAAAAAATTTAAAAATATAAAGTCCGTGGAGAGTAATAGGAATACACAAACACAGAGGCTTTCACAATATTTCAGATTGAGTTAGCCAAAACACAGCCGGATATTTCTGTTTTCATCCAGTCATATCCGGACAAATGGTGTGGAATTCGTATGCAATGGACCGAGAAAATCACAGTAAAAATAGTTTTGGAGAAAAGCAAAGCTTTTTCGTTAGGCAAGTGCATAAAATGTCATCTAGACAAACAGAAATATCATGTGTGTTTGCCGCATTTCCTCTAGCTTTCTCTTTAGAAAATACGACTGTGTAGAGCTGGTGTCTCCATGTGGAACCAATTAGTGTTTGCAAGCACAAAATTAAATGTTCCCTGAAAAAAAAAACATTCAAATCAATAAAGTCTGTGGATAATATCAGGAATATACAAACAGAGAGTCTGTAGCAATATTTCGGATTGAGTTAGCCAAAACACAACCAGATATTTCTGGTTTCATCCAGTCATATCCAGACAAAGTGGCGTGAAATTCATATGCAATGCACCGAGAAAATCACAGTAAAAATGGTTTTGGAGAATAGAAAAGTCTTTTCATTAGGCAAGTGCATAAAATGTCATCTATACAAACAGAAATATCAGGTTAGTTTCTCGCATTTCCTCTAGCTTTCTCACTAAAATACAATATGTAGCACCGGTGTCTTCATGTGCAACCAATTAGTGTTCCAATCACAAGTTAAATGTTCCCTGATAAAAAACATTCAAAACAATAAAGTCCGTGAATAATATCAGGAATACACAAACACAGAGGCTGTAGCAATATCTGGGATTGTGTTAGCCAAAAAAAAACCGGATATTTCTGCTTTCATCCAGTCATATCCAGACAAACTGGTGTGGAATTCATATGCAATGGACCGAGAAAATCACAGTAAAAATGGTTTTGGAGAAAAGCAAAGTCTTTTCAATAGGCAATTGCATAAAATGTCATCTATACACACAGAAATATCATGCTTGTTTGCCGCAGTTCCTCTAGCTTTCTCCATAGAAAATACAAATATGTAGAGCTGGTGTCTCCTTTGGAACCAATTACTGTATCCAAGGTGAAAATAAAATGTTCCCCGATCAAAAACTTTCAAGACAATAAAATCCATTGATAATATCCAGAAAACACAAACACAGAGCCTATAGCAATATCTGGGATTAAATTAGCCAAAACAAAACCAGATATTTCTGGTTTCATCCAGTCATATCCGGACAAACTTCTGTGGAATTCCTATGCATTGGACAGAGATAATCACAGTAAAAATGGTTTTGCAGAAAAGCAAAGACTTTCTTTGCGGCAAGTGCATAAAATGTCATCTATACAAAGAGAAATATCATGTTTGTTTGCCGCAGTTCCTCTAGCTTTCTCCCTAGAAAATACCAATATGTAGAGCTGGTGTTCCCATGATGAACCAATTAATGTTTCTACGGTACAAAATTAAATGTTCCCTGACAAAAACATTCAAAACTTAAAGTCCATCGATAATATCCAGAAAAAACAAACATGGAGGCTTTCACAATATTTTGGATTGAGTTAGCTAAAACACAACCGGATATCTCTGGTTTCATCTAGTCATATCCTGACAAAGTGGTGTGGAATTCGTAAGCAATGGACCGAGAAAATCACAGTAAAAATGGTTTTGGAGGAAAGCAAAGTCTTTTCATTAGGCAAGTAGATAAAATGTCATCTTCACTAACAGAAATATCATGATTGTTTGTCGCAGTTCCTCTAGCTTTCTCCCTAGAAAATACGAATGTGTAGAGCTGGTGTCTCCATGATGAACCAATTAGTGATTCCAAGCACAAAATTAAAAGTTCCCTGATAAAAAAAATTCAAAACAATAAATTCCATTGATAATATCCAGAAAACAGAAACACAGAGGCTGTAGCAATATCTGGGATTGAGTTAGCCAGAACAAAACCGGATATTTCCGGTTTCACCCAGTCATATCAGGACAAACTGTTGTGGAATTCGTATGCAATGGACCAAGAAAATCATAGTAAAAATGGTTTTGGAGAAAAGCACAGTTTTTTCGTTAGGCAAGTGCATAAAATGTCATCTGTACAAACAGAAATATCATGTTTGTTTGCCGCAGTTCTTCTAGCATTGTCCATAGAAAATACGAATATGTAGAGCTGGTGTCCCCATGTGGAACCAATTACTGTATCCAAGCTCAAAATAAAATGTTCCCCAATAAAAAACTTTCAAAACAATAAATTCCATCGATAATATCCAGAAAACACAAACACAGAAGCTGTAGCAATATCTGGTATTGAGTTATCCAAAACAAAACAGGATATTTATGGTTTCATCCAGTCATATCCGGACAAAGTGGTGTGGAATTCATATGCAATGGACCGAGAAAATCATAGTAAAAACGGTTTTGGAGAAAAGCGATGTCTTTACGTTAGGCAGGTACATAAAATGTCATCTATACAAACAGAAATATCAAGTTTGTTTGCCACAGTTCCTCTAGTTTTCTCCCTAGAAAATGCGAATGTGTAGAGCTGGTGTCCCCACGATGAACCACTTAGTGTTTCTTCGGTACAAAATTAAATGTTCCCCGATTAAAATATTGAAAACAATAAAGTCCATCGATAATATCCAGAAAACAAAAACACAGAGGCTTTCACAATATTTCAGATTGAGTTAGCCAAAACACAGCCGGATATTTCTGGTTTCATCCAGTAATATCTGGATAAAGTGGTGTGGAATTCGTATGCAATGGACCGAGAAAATCACAGTAAAAAGGGTTTTGGAGAAAAGCAAAGTCTTTTCTTTAGGCAAATAGATAAAATATCATCGATACAAACAGAAATATCATTTTTGTTTGCTGCAGTTCCTCTAGCTATCTCCCTAGAAATTACGAATTTGTAGAGCTGCTGTCTCCCTGTGGAACCAATTAGTGTTTCCAATCAAAAAATTAAATGTTCCCTGATAAAAAACATTCACAACAATAAAGTCCATGGATAATATCCGAAAAACACAAACACAGAGGCTGTAGCAATATTTGAGATTGAGTTATCCAAAACAAAACCGGATATTTCTGGTTTCATCCAATCATATCCGGACAAAGTGGTGTGAAATTCATATGAAATGTACCGAGAAAATCACAGTACAAATCGTTTTGGCAAAAAGTAAAGTCTTTTCATTAGGCAAGTGCATTTAATATCATCTACACATACATAAATATCATGTTTGCCAGAGTTCTTCTAGCTTTCTCCCCAGAAAATATGAATTTGTAGAGCTGGTGTCCCTATTTTGAACCAATTAGTATTTCTACCGTACAAAATTAAATGTTCCCTGATAAAAACATTCAAAACAATAAAGTCCGTCGATAATATCCGGAAAACACAAACACAGAGGCTGTAGCAAAATTTCGGATTGAGTTAGCCAAAACACAACCGGATATTTCTGGTTTCATCCTATCATATCCAGACAAAGTGGCTTGGAATTCGTATGCAATGCACCGAAAAAATCACAGTACAAATGCTTTTGGAAGAAAAGCAAAATCGTTTTGTTAGGCAATTGCATAAAATGTCTTCGATACAAACAGAAATATCATGTTTTTTTTGCCTCAGTTCCTGTAGCTATCTCCCTAGAAATTACGAATGTGTAGAACAGGTGTCTGCATGTGGAACTAATTAGTGTTTCCATGCACAAAATTAAATGTTCACTGAAAAAAACATTCAAAACAATAAAGTTCATAGATAATATCCAGAAAACAGAAACACAGAGGCTCTAGCAGTATCTGGGATTGAGTTAGCCAAAACAAAACCAGATATTTCTGGTTTCATCCAGTCATATCCGGACAAAGTGCTGTGGAATTCGTATGCCATGGACCGAGAAAATCACAGTAAAAATGGTTTTGGAGAAGAGCAAAGTCTTTTCATTAGGCAAGTGCATAAAATGTCATCTCTACAAACAGAAATATCTTGTTTGTTTGCCGCAGTTCCTCTAGCTTTCTTCCTAGAAAATAAAAATGCGTAGAGCTGGTGTCTCCATGTGGAACCAATTAGTGTTTCCAAGCACAAAATGAAATATTCCCTGATTAAAAAAATTCAAAACAACAAAGTCCGTGGATAATATCAGGAATACACAAACAGAGAGGCTGTAGCAATATTTTGGATTGAGTTAGCCAAAACACAACCAGATATTTCTGGTTTCATCCAGGCATATCCGGACAAAGTGGTGTGGAATTCGTATGCAGTGGACCGAGAAAATCATAGTCAAAATCGTTTTGGAGAAAAGCAAAGTCTTTTCGTTAGGCAAGTGCATAAAATGTCATCTAGACAAACAGAAATATCATGTTGGTTTCCCACAATTCCTCTAGCTTTCTCCACAGAAAATGTGAATGTGTAGAGCAGGTGTCCCCATGATGAACCAATTAGTGTTTCTATGGTACAAAATGAAATGTTCCCTGATAAAAACATTCAAAAGAATAAAGTCCATCGATAATATCCAGAAAACACCAACACAGAGGTTTTCACAATATTTCAGATTGAGTTAGCCAAAACACAACCGGATATTTCTGGTTTCATCCAGTAACATCCGGATAAAGTGGTGCGGAATTCGTATAATGGACCGAGAAAATCACAGTAAAAAGGGTTTTGGAGAAAAGCAAATTCTTTTCTTTAGGAAAATAGATAAAATATCATCGATACAAACAGAAATATCATTTTTGTTTGCTGCAGTTCCTCTAGCTATCTCCCTAGAAATTACGAATTTGTAGAGCTGCTGTCTCCCTGTGGAACCAATTAGTGTTTCCAATCAAAAAATTAAATGTTCCCTGATAAAAAACATTCACAACAATAAAGTCCATGGATAATATCCGGAAAACACAAACACAGAGGCTGTAGCAATATCTGAGATTGAGTTAGCCAAAACAAAACAGGATATTTCTGATTTCATCCAGTTATATCCGGACAAACTGGTGTGGAATTCGTATGCAATGGACCGAGACAATCACAGTACAAATCGTTTTGGCAAAAAGCAAAGTCTTTTCGTTAGGTATGTGCAAAAATATCATCGATACAAACATAAATATCATGTTTGTATTCCGTAGTTCACCTAGCTGTCTCCCTAGAAAATACGAATATATAGAGCTGGTGTCTCCATGTGGAACCAATTACTGTATCCAAGCTCAAAATAAAATGTTCCCTGATAAAAACCATTCAAAAAAATAAAGTCCATTGATAATATCCAGAAAATACAAACACAGTGGCTACAGCAATATCTCGGATTGAGTTAGCCAAAACAAAGCCGGATATTTCTGGTTTCATCCAGTCACATCCGTACAAACTGGTCTGGAATTCATATGCAATGTATCGAGAAAATCACAGTAAAAATGGTTTTGGAGAAGAGCAAAGTCTTTTCATTAGGCAAATGAAAATTAGGCATAACATGTCATGTATACAAACAGAAATATCATGTTTGTTTGCCGCAGTTCCTCTAGCTATCTTCCTAGAAAATACAAATGCGTAGAGCTGGTGTCTCCATGTGGAACCAATTAGTGATTCCAAGCACAAAATTAAATGTTCTCGGATAAAAAATACATTCAAAACAATGAAGTCTGTGGATAATATCAGAAATACGGAAACACGGAGTCTGTAGCAATATCTGGGATTGAGTTAGCCAAAACAAAACTGGATATCTCCGGTTTCATGCAGTCATATCCCGACAAACTGGTGTGGAATTCGTATGCAACGGACCGAGAAAATCACAGTAACAATGGTTTGGAGTAAAGCTATGTCTTTTCCTTAGGCAAGTGCATAAAATGTCATCTATACAAACAGAAATATCATGTTTGTTTGCCACAGTTCCTCCAGGTTTCTCCCTAGAAAATACGAATACATAGAGCTGTTGTGTCCCTGTGGAACCAGTTACTGTATCCAAGCTCAAAATAAAATGTTCCCCGATAGAAAACATTCCAAAAAATAAAGTCTGTGGATAATATCCAGAAAACTCAAACACAGAGGCTGTAGCAATATTTGGGATTGAGTTAGCCAAAACAAATCCGGATATTTGCGGTTTCATCCAGTCATGTCCGGACAAACTGGTGTGGAATTCATATGCAATGGACCAAGAAAACCACAGTAAAAATGGTATTGGAGAAAAGGAAATCTTTTCGTTAGGCAAGTGCATAAAATGTCATCTATCAAAAAAAGAAATATCATGTTTTTTTGCGGCAGTTCCTCTAGCTTCTCCCTAGAAAATACGAATACCTAGAGCTGGCGTCCCCATGATGTTTCAATGGTACAAAATTAAATGTTCCCCGATAAAGAACATTCAAAACAATAAAGTCCATCGTTAATATCCAGAAAATACAAAAACAGAGGCTTTCACAATATTTTGGATTGAGTTAGCCAAAACACAACCGGATATTTCTGGTTTCATCCAGTTATATCCGGACAAACTGGTGTGGAATTCGTGTGCATCGGACCGAGAAAATCACAGTAAAAATGGTTTTGGAGAAAAGTAAAGTCTTTTCGTTAGGCAAGTGCATAAAATGTCATCGATACAAACAGAAATATCATGTTTGTTTGCCGCAGTTCTTCTAGCTTTCTCCCTAGAAAATACGAATGTGTAGAGCTGGTGTCTCCATGTGGAACCAATTAGTGATTGCAAGCACAAAATTAAATGTTCCCCGATAAAAAACATTCAATATAATAAAGTCCATCGTTAATATCCAGAAACACCAACACAGAGGCTTTCACAATATTTCGGATTGAATTAGCCAAAACTCAACCGGATATTTCTGGTTTCATCCAGTTATATCCGGACAAAGTGCTGTGGAATTCGTATGCAACGGACCGTGAAAAATCACAGTAAAAATGGTTTTTGAGAAAAGCAAAGTCTTTTCGTTAGGCAAGTGCATAAAATGTCATCGACACAAACAGAAATATCATGTTTGTTTTCCGCAGTTCCTCTAGCTTTCTCCCTAGAAAATACGAATACGTAGAGCTGTTGTGTCCCTGTGGAACCATTTACTGTATCCAAGCACAAAATAAAATGTTCTCCGATAAAAAACATTCAAAACAATAAAGCCCATGGATAATATCAGGAATACACAAACACAGAGGCTGTAGCAATATCTGGGATTGAGTTAGCCAAAACACAACCGGATATTTCCGGTTTCATCCAGTCATATCCAGACAATGTGGTGTGGAATTCGTATGCAGTGTTTTGAGAAAATCAGAGTAAAAATGGTTTTGGAGAAAAGCAAAGTCTTTTCGTTAGGCAAGTGCATAAAATGTCATCTACACAAACAGAAATATCATTTTGGTTGGCGCAGTTCTTCTAGCTTTCTCCCTAGAAAGCACGAATGTGTAGAGCTGCATAAAATGTCATCAATACAAATATAAGTTGGCTGTAGATGTTTGGATTGATTTCTGGTGTTTCTATTCTGTTCCATTGGTCTATGCATCAGTTTCTGTACCAGTACCATGCTGTTTTGATAACGACTGCCCTGTAGTATGTCCTGAAAACAGGTATTGTGATGCCTCCGGCTTTGTTTTTATTGTACAGGATTGCTTTGTCTATTCGAGTTCTTCTGTGTCTCCATATGAATTTCAGCATCATTTTTTCCAGATCTGAGAAGAATGTCTTTGGTATCTTGATTGGTATTGCATTGAATGTATAAATTGCTTTTGGGAGAATAGACATTTTGATGATATTGATTCTTCCAATCCATGAGCATGGAAGATTTCTCCATTTTTTGGTATCCTCTTCTATTTCTTTCTGTAAGGTTTTGTAGTTTTCATCGTAGAGATCTTTAGCGTCTTTGGTTAAGTTTATTCCATGGTATTTGATTGTTTTTATAGCTATTGTGAATGGGATTGATTTTAGAAGTTCTTCCTCAGCCGTGGCATTGCCTGTGTATAAAAAGGCTGTTGATTTTTGTGCATGGATTTTATATCCTGCTACTTTGCCAAACTCTTCGATGAGTTCCAGCAGTTTCTTTTTTTTATTAAACTTTTATTTAATGAATATAAATTTCCAAAGTATAGCTTATGGGTTACAATGGCTTCCCCCCTCCCATAGCTTCCCTCCCGCCCGCAACCCTCCCCTTTCCCACTCCCTTTCCCCTTCCATTCATGTAAAGATTCATTTTCAATTCTCTTTGTATACAGAAGATCAGTTTAGTATATATTAGGTAAAGATTTCAACATTTTGCCCATATAGCAACATCAAGTGAAAAAACTACCATTGCATTACTAATTATAGCATTAAATAGCAATGTACAGCACATTAAAGACAGAGATCCTACATAATTTTTTTTCAAATTAATTAATTTTCTATGTCATTTCCATTTTAACACCAGGTTGTTTTTTTTTTCATTTCCAATTCTCTTTATATACAGAAGATCACTTCAGTATATAATTAGAAAAGACCTCATCAGTCTGTGCCCACACAGAAACGCAAAGTATAAAAATACTGTTTCAGTACCAGTCATAGCATCACTTGGCTTTAGATGACACATTAGGGACAGATCCCACAAGGGGTGTAAGTACACAGTGACTCCTGTTGCTGACTTAACAATTTGACACTCCTGTTCATGGCGTCAGTAATCTCCCTAGGCTCTAGTCATGAGTTGCCAGGGCTATGGAAGCCTTTAGAGTTCGCTGACTTTGATCTTATTCCGATAGGGTCATAGTCAAAGTGGAGGTCCTCTCCTCCCTTCGGAGAAGGGTACCTCCTTCTTTGATGGCCCCGTTCTTTCCACTGGGATCTCACTCACAGAGATCATTCATTTAGGTCTTTTTTTTCCATGATATCTTGGCTTTCCATGCCTGCTATACTCTCGTGGGCTCTTCAGCCAGATGTGAATGCCTTGAGGGCTGATTCTGAGGCCAGAGTGTTGTTTAGGACATCTGCCATCCTATGAGTCTGCTGTGTATCCCACTTCCCATGTTGGATCTTTCTCTCCCTTTTTGATTCTACCAGCAGTTTCTTAGTAGAGTTCTTTGAGTCCCCTACATAAAGAATCATATCATCTGCAAAGAGGGATAGTTTGAGTTCTTCCTTCCCGATTGTATCCCTTTAATTTCTTTTTCTTGCCTAATAGCTCTGGCTAAAACTTCCAGAACTATATTGAATAGCAGTGGTGAGAGTGGGCATCCCTGTCTGGTACCAGATTTCAGTGGAAATGCTTCCAACTTTTCCCCATTCAATAGGATGTTGGCCGTGCGTTTTTTCATATATTGCTTTGATTGTATTGAGGAATGTTCCTTCCATACCCAGTTTGCTTAGAGTTTTCATCATGAAAGGGTGTTGTATTTTATCAAATGCTTTCTCTGCGTCTATTGAGAGAATCATATGGTTTTTCTTCTGCAGCCTGTTAATGTAGTGTATTATGTTGATTGTTTTGCGAATGTTGAACCATCCCTGCATACCGGGAATGAATCCCACTTGGTCTGGGTGGATGATCTTTCTGATGTGTTGTTGCATTCTATTGGCCAGAATTTTATGGAGTATTTTTGCATCTATGTTCATCAGGGATATTGGTCTGTAATTCTCTTTCAATGTTGCATCTCTTTCTGGCTTAGGAATTAAGGTGATGGTGGCTTCATAGAAAGAATTTGAGAGGATTCCCTCTTTTTCGATTGCTCTGAATAGTTTGAGAAGAATTGGAGTTAGTTCTTCTCTAAATGTCTGGTAGAACTCAGCAGTGAATCCATCTGGCCCTGGGCTTTTCTTTGTTGGGAGGGCCTTTATTACTGTTTCAATTTCTGTGTCAGTTATGGGTCTGTTTAGGTTTTCTATGTCTTCCTGGCTCAATTTAGGTAGGTTGTATGTGTCCAAGAATCTGTCCATTTCTGATAGATTTCCCTGTTTGCTGGCATACAAGTCCTTGTAGTAATTTCTGATGATTCTTTTTATTTCTGCGGTGTCTGTTGTTACGTTTCCCTTTTCATCTCTGATCCTATTGATTTGGGTCTTTTCTCTTCTTCTTTTAGTGAGTTGGGCCAATGGGGTGTCAATTTTGTTTATTTTTTCAAAAAACCAGCTCCTCGTTTGGCTGATTTTTTGTAATGTTTTTTTGGATTCAATCCTGTTGATTTCTTCTTTGATTTTAATTATTTCTCTTCTCCTACTGGGTTTGGGTTTGGTTTGCTGCAGATTTTCCAGATCCTTGAGATGACTTGAAAGCTCATCTATTTGGTGCCTTTCCAATTTCTTGATGTAGGCACCTATTGATATAAACTTTCCTCTTAACACTGCTTTTGTTGTATCCCAGAGGTTTTGGTATGTTGTGCTGTTATCCTCATTTACTTCCGGAAAATTTTTGATTTCTCTTTTAATTTCTTCTATGACCCATTGTTCATTCAGGAGCATGTTGTTCAATGTCCATGTGTTTGCACGTGCTCTGGGGATTCCCGAGTTGCTAATTTCCAATTTCATTCCTTTGTGGTCTGAGAAGCTGCATGGTATGATTCTAATTCTTTTGAATTTGCTGAGACTTCCTTTATGGCCTAGTATGTGGTCAATCCTAGAGAAGGTTCCATGTACTGCTGAGAAGAATGTAAATTCCTTAGATGTAGGATGAAATGTTCTGTAGATATCTGTTAGATCCATTTGGGCTATAGTGTCATTTAAATCTACTGTCTCCTTGTTGATCTTCTGTCCTGTTGATCTGTCTATCTCTGAGAGTGGAGTATTGAAGTCCCCCAGTACTATTGTATTGGGGTCTAAGTCTCCCTTTAAGTCCCTTAACAAGTCTTTTAAATAAGCTGGTGCCCTGTAATTGGGTGCATATACATTGATAATCGTTATATCTTTCTGTTGAATGGATCCCTTAATCATTATATAGTGCCCCTCTTTGTCTCTCCTAACAGTTTTTGTGGTAAAGTTTATGTTGTCCGATATTAAGATGGCTACGCCCTCTCTTTTTCATTTCTGTTGGCATGGTATATCTTTTTCCAGCCTTTCACTTTCAGCCTATATGGATCATTGTTGGATAGATGGGTTTCTTGTAAGCAGCAAAAAGATGGGTTTTGTTCCTTAACCCAATCAGCCAATCGGTGTCTTTTAATTGGACAGTTCAAGCCATTAACATTCAATGTGACTATTGAGAAGGAGTAACTTTGCCCTGCCATTTGCCAAAGATACTTTCTAATATATGGTTTGAGATTCCTGTGATCTTTTGGTGTGAGGTTTCCTTCCTTTACCTTCTTTCATATTGGTGACCGTGATTCTGTGTTTCTGTATGTAAGACATCTTTAAGCATCTTTTGCAGGGCTGCACGAGTGGCGACAAATTCTTTCAATTTCTGTTTGCTGTGAAAGGTCTTTATTTCACCTTCATTCACAAATGAGAGCTTTGCATGACATAATATTCTGGGTTGGCAGTTTTTCTCTCTTAGTGCCTGGGCTATGTCTCGCCATTCTCTCCGTGCTTGTAGGGTTTCTGAAGAGAAGTCAGCTGTGAGTCTAATTGGAGATCCTCTGAGAGTAATCCTGCATTTCTCTCTTGCACATTTTAGGATCTTTTCTTTATGTTTCACTGTGGTGAGTTTGATTACGACGTGTCGTGGTGAGGATCTCTTTTGGTCATGTTTATTAGGGGTTCTATGAGCTTCCTGTACTATGATGTCTCTGTCCTTCTCCAAACCTGGGAAATTTTCTGCTAGTATCTAACTAAAAAGGCCTTCTAATCCTTTCTCCCTCTCCATGCCTTCAGGAACTCCTAGGACCTGAAAGTTCGGTTTTTTATTGGTATCCTGTACATTCCCGACAATATTTTTTAGATTTCTAATTTCCTCTTCTTTTCTTTGATTTGCCTGTTTCCTTTCTTGTTCTCTGTCTTCTAATTCTGATATTCTCTCTTCTGCTTCACCCATTCTGAACGGGGCCATCAAAGAAGGAGGTACCTTTCTCAGAAGGGAGGAGAGAACTTCCACTTTGACTATGACCCTATCGGAATAAGATTAAAGTCACCAAACTCTAAAGGCTTCCATAGCCATGGCAACTCATGACTAGAGCCTAGGGAGATTACTGACGCCATGAACAGGAGTGTCAAATTGTTAAGTCAGCAACAGGAGTCACTGTGTACTTACACCCCATGTGGGATCTGTCCTTAATGTGTTGTCTAATGTGAATTGATGCTATAACTAGTACTGAAACAGTACTTTTATACTTTGTGTTTCTGTGTGTGTACAAACTGATGAGGTCTTCACTAATTATATACTGAATTGATCTTCTGTATATAAAGAGAATTGGAAATGAAAAAACAACCTGGTGTTAAATTGGAAATGCCATAGAAAATTTATTAATTTTTATAAAAAAACTATTATGTAGTATCTCTGATTTAATGTGCTGTACATTGTTATTTAATTCTATAATTAGTACTCCAATGGTAGTTTTTTCACTTTGTGTTGCTATATGGGCAAACTGTTGAAATCTTTACCTAATATGTACTAAACTGATCTTCTGTATATAAAGAGAATTGAAAATGAATCTTTATGTGAATAGAAGGGGAAAGGGAGGGGTGGGGGGAGGGTTGCGGGTAGGAGGGAAGTTATGGGAGGGGGGAAGCCATTGTAATGCATAAGCTGTACTTTGGAAATTTACATTCATTAAATAAAAAAAATGTCATCGATACAAAGAGAAATATCATGTTTGTTTGCCACAGTTCCTCTAGCTTTCTCCCTAGAAAATATGAATCTGTAGAGCTGGTGTCTCCACGTGGAACCAATTAGTGTTTCCAAGCTCAAAATAAACAGTTCCCTGATAAAAAACATTCAAAACAATAAAGTCCGTGGATAATATCAGGAATACACAAACCCAGAGTCTGTAGCAATATCTGGGATTGAGTTAGCCAAAACAGAACCGGATATTTCTAGTTTTATCTAGTCAAATCCGGACAAACTGGTGTGGAATTCATATGCAATGGACCGAGGAAATCACAGTAACAATAGTTCGGAGAAAAGCAAAGTCTTTTCGTTAGGGCAGTACATAAAATGTCATTGATACAAACAGAAATATCATGTTTGTTTGCCGCAGTTCCTCTAGCTTTCTCCCTAGAAAATACGAATACGTAGAGCTTTTGTCTCCCTGTGGAACCAGTTACTGTATCCAAGCTCAAAATTAAATATTCCACGATAACAAACATTTCCAAAAATAAAGTCTGTGGATAATATCCAGAAAACACAAACACAGAGGCTGTAGCAATATTTGAGATTGAGTTAGCCAAAACAAAACCGAATATTTCCGGTTTCATCGAGTCATATCTGGACAAAATGGTCTGGAATTCGTATGCAGTGGACTGAGAAAACCACAGAAAAAAATGGTTTTGGAGAAAAGCAAAGTCTTTCGTTTGAAAAGTGCATAAAATGTCATCAATACAAACAGAAATATCATGTTTGTTTGCCGCAGTTACTCTAGATTTCTCCATAGAAAATATGAATGTGTAAAGCTGATCTCTCCATGTAGAACCAATTAGTGTTTCCATGCTCAAAATAAAATGTTCCCTGATAAAAAACATTCAAAACAATAAATTCCTTGGATAATATCATGAATACACAAACGCAGAGGCTGTAGCAATATCTGGTATTGAGTTAGCCAAAACACAACTTGATATTTCCGGTTTCATCCAGTAATATCCGGACAAACTGGTGTGGAATTCGTATGCAGTGTATCGAGAAAATCACAGTAACAATGGTTTTAGAGAAAAGCAAAGTCTTTTCTTTAGGCAAGTGCATAAAATGTCATCTATACAAACAGAAATATCATGTTTGTTTGCCACAGTTCCTCTAGCATTCTCCCTAGAATATACGAATGTGTAGAGCTGGTGTCCCCATGATGAACCAATTAGTGTTTCAACGGAACAAAATTAAATGTTTTCTGATAAAAATGTTCAAAACAATAAAGTCCATCGATAATACCCAGAAAACACAAACACAGAGGCTGTAGCAATATCTGGGATTGAGTTAGCCAAAAAGAAACCAGATATTTCCGGTTTCATCCAGTCATATCTGGACAAATTGGTGTGGAATTCGTATGCAATGGAACGAGAAAATCACAGTAAAAATGGTTTTGGAGAAAAGCAAAGTCTTTTCGTTAGGCAAGTGCATAAAATGTCATCGATACAAACAGAAATATCATGTTTGCTTGTCGCAGTTCTTCTAGCTTTCTCCCTAGAAAATAGTAATGTGTAGAGCTGGTGTCTCCATGTGGTACCAATTAGGGTTTCCAAAAATGAAATTAAATGTTCCCTGATTAAAAAAATTCAAAGCAATAAAGTCCTTGGATAACAGCAGGAATACACAAACAGAGGCTGTAGCAATATCTGGGATTGGGTTCGCCAAACCAAAACCCGATATTTCCGGTTTCATCCAGTCATATCTGGACAAACTCCTGTGGAATTCCTATGCAATGGACCGAGAGTATCACAGGAAAAATGGTTTGGAGAAAAGCAAAGTCTTTTCGTTAGGCCACTACATAAAATGTCATCTATACATACAGAAATATCATGTTTCTTTGCCGCAGTTCCTCTACTTTCTCCCTAGAAAATACGAATGTGTAGATGTGGTGTCTCCATGTAGAACCAATTACTGTATCCAAGCTCTAATTAAAATGTTCCCTGATGAAAAAAAATTCCAAACAATAAACCCCGTGGATAATATCAGGAATAAACAAACACAGAAGCTTTAGCAATATTTTGGATTGAATTAGCCAAAACACAACCAGATATTTCTGGTTTCATCCAGGCATATCCAGACAAAGTGCTGTGGAACTGGTATGCAATGGACTCATATAATCACAGTCAAACTGGTTTTGGAGAATAGCAATGTATTTTCTTAGGCAAGTGCATAAAATGTCATCTACACAAACACAAATATCATGTTTGTTTGCAGCAATTGCTGTAGTTTTCTGCCTAGAAAGCACGAATGTGTTGAGTTTGTGTCTCCATGTGGAACTAATTAGTGCTTCCCAGCACCAAAGAAAATATTCCCTGCTTAAATTCATTCAAAACCATAAAGTCCATTGATAATATCAAAAAACACAAAGCAGAGCCTGTAGCAAGATCTGGGATTGAGTTAGCCATAACACAAGATGATATTTCTGGTTTCATCCAGTCATTTCCAGACAAAGTGTTGTGGAACTGATATACAATGGACTCAGAAAATCACCCGCAAACTGGTTTTGAAGAAAAGGAAACTCTTTTTCCTGGACAAGTGTATAAAAAGTCATGTTTGCCAATATAAATATCCTGTTTGTTTGCAATGATAGCTCTAGCTTTCTGCGTAGAAAACACAAATGTGAACATGTTTGGCCTGCATATGAATCCAATTAGCATTTCCAGCACAAAACAAAATTTCCTCTACTGAAATTCATTCTAAAACGTAAAGTCCATTGATAATATCCAGAAAAAACAAACACAAAGGTTGTAGCAAGATCTGGGATTGAGTTAGCCATAACACAAGAGGATACTTCTGGTTTCATCCAGGCATATCCGGACAAAGTGCTGTGAAACTGCTATCAATGGAATCAGATAATCACAGTCAAACTGGTTTTGGAGAATAGCAAATTATTTTCTTAGGCAAGTGCTTACAATGTCATCTACACCAACACAAATATCATGATTGTTTGCAGCAATTGCTGTAGTTTTCTGCCTAGACAGAATGAATGTGTTGAGTTTGTGTCTCCATGTGGAACTAATTATTGTTTCCCAGCACCAAAGAAAATATTCCCTGCTTAAATTCATTCAAAACCATAAAGTCCATTGATAATATCAAAAAACACAAAGCAGAGCCTGTAGCAAGATCTGGGATTGAGTTAGCCATAACACAAGAGGATATTTCTGGTTTCATCCAGTCATATCCGGACAAAATGTTGTGGAACTGGTATGCAATGGACTCAGATAATCACCCTCAAACTGGTTTTGGAGAAAAGCAAACTCTTTTTCTTGGCCAAGTGCCACAAAAGTCATCTTTACGAATATAAATATCCTGTTTGTTTGCAATGATAGCTCTAGCTATCATATCACAGAGGATATCTGTGGTTTCATCCAGTCATATCCAGACAAAGCGGTGTGGAATTCGTATGCAATGGATCGAGTAAATCACAGTACAAATGGTTTTGGAGAAAAGCCAATCTTTTCATTTGCCAAGTGTATAAAAATTCATCTATTCAAACAGAAATATCATGTTTGTTTGCCGCAGTTCCTCTAGATTTTTCCCTAGAAAATACGAATGTGCAGAGCTGGTGTCTCCATGTGGAACCATTTAGTATTTATACAGTACAAAATGAAATGTTCCCTGATAAAAACACACAAAACAATAAAGTCCATCGATAATATCCAGAAAACACAAACACAGAGGCTTTCACAGTATTTTGGATTGAGTTAGCCAAAACACAACCAGATATTTCTGGTTTCATCCAGGCATATCTGGACAAACTGGTGTGGAATTCGTATGCAATGGACTGAGAACATCATTGTAAAAATGGTTTTGGAGAAAAGCAAAGTCTTTTCTTCAGGCAAGTGCTTAAAATGTCATCTATACAAACAGAAATATCATGTTTGTTTGCTGCAATTACTCTAGTTTCTCCCTAGAAAATACAAATGTTTGGAGCTGGTGTCTCCATGTGGAGTCAACTACTGTTTCCCAGCACAAAATTAAATGTTCTCTGATAAAAAAACATTCAAAACAATAAAGCCTGTCGATAATATCCAGGAAACATTATCACAGAGCCTGTAGCAATATCTGGGATTGAGTTAGCCAAAACACAACTGGATAATTCTGGTTTCATCCAGGCAGAGCCGGACAAAGTGGTGTGGAATTCGTATATATTGGAACGAAACAATCACAGTATAAATGGTTTTGAAAAAAAGCAAAGTCTTTTTGTTAGGAAAATGTATAAAATTTCATCTATTCAAACAGAAATATCATGTTTGTTTGCCGCAGTTCCTCTAGCTTCTCACTAGAAAATATGAATTTGCAGAGCTGGTGTCTCCACATGGAACCAATTTGTGTTTGTATGGTACAAAATTAAATGTTCCCTGATAAAAACATACAAAAAAATAAATCATTGATAATATCCAGAAAACACAAACACAGAAGCTGTAGCAATATCTGGGATTGAGTTAGCCAAAACACAACCGGATATTTCTGGTTTCATCCAGTCATATCCGGAAAAAGTGGTGTGGAATTCGTATGCAATGGACCGAAAAAATCACATCACAAATGGTTTTGGAGAAAAGCATAGTCTTTTCGTTAGGCAAGTGCATAAAATGTCATCTAGACAAACAGAAATATCATGTTTGTTTACCGCAGTTCCTCTACCTTTCTCCCTAGAAAATACAAATATGTAGAGTTGCTGTCTCCATGTAGAATCAATTAGAGTTTCCAAGCACAAAATTAAATGTTCCCTGATAAAAAAACATTCAAAACATAAAATCTGTCGATATTATCAGGAAAAAAAAAACACAGATGCTGCAGCAATATCTGGGATTGAGTTAGCCAAAACATAACCGGATAATTCTGGTTACATCCAGGCAAATCCAGACAAAGTGGTGTGGAATTCATATGCAATGGACCGAGAAAATCACAGTAAAAAATGGTTTTGGAGAAAAGCAAAGTCTTTTCATTTGGCAAGTGCATAAAATGTCTTCTATACAAACAGAAATATCATGTTTGTTTGCCGCAGTTCCTCTACCTTTTCCCTGGAAAATACGAATGTGTAGATGTGGTGTCTCCTTGTGGAACCAATTAGAGATACCAAGAATGAAATTAAATGTTCTTGATAAAAAGCCTTCAAAACAATAAAGTCCATAATATCCAGAAAACACAAACACAGAGGCTGTAGCAATATTTGGGATTGAGTTAGCCTAAACAGAACCGGATATTTCTGGTTTCATCCAGTCATATCCGGACAAAGTGGTCTGGGATTCGTATGCAAAGGACCAAATAAATCAGAGTAAAAATGGTTTTGGAGAAAAGCACAGTCTTTTCGTTAAGCAAGTGCTTAAAATGTCATCTCTACTAACAGAAATATCATGTTTGTTTCCCGCAGTGGCTCTAGCTTCCTCCCTTGAAAATATGAATGTGTAGACCTGGTGTCTCCATGTGGAGTCAACTAGTGTTTCTAGCATACAAAATGAAATGCCCGGAGATAAAAACACTCAAAACAATAAAGTCCATTGAGAATATCCAGAAAAGACAAACTCAGAGGCTGTAGCAATATCTGGGATTGAGTTAGCCAAAACACAAGAGCATATTTTTGGTTTCATCCAGGCATATCCGGACAAAGTGCTGTGGAACTGGTATGGAGTGGACTCAGATAATCACCCTCAAACTGGTTTTGGAGAAAAGCAAACTCTTTTTCTTGGCCAAGTGTATAAATAGTCATGTTTGCAAATATCAATATCCTGTTTGTTTGCAACGATTGCTCTCGCTTTCTGAGTAGAAAACACAAATGTGAACACGTTGTGCCTGCATATGGAATCACTTAACATTTCCAGCACAAAACAGAATTTCTTCTACTGAAATTCATTCTAAAATATAAAGTCCATTGATAATATCCAGAAAGCACAAACACAGATGTTGTAGCAAGATCTGGGATTGAGTGAGCCATAATACAAGAGGATATTTCTAGTTTCATCCAGTCAAATCCCCACAAAGTGCTGTAAAACTGGTATGCAATAGACTCAGATAAACACAGTCAAACTGGTTTTGGAGACCAGCAAAGTATTTTCTTAGGCAGGTGCATAAAATGTCATCTACACGAACACAACTATCATGTTTCTTTGCAGCAATTGCTGTAGTTTTCTGCCTAGAAAGCACAAATGAATGAGTTTGAGTCTCCATGTGTAACTAATTAGAGTTTCCCAGCATCAAAGAAAATATTCCCTGCTTAAATTCATTCAAAACCATAAAGTCCATTGATAATATCAAAAAACACAAAGCAGAGCCTGTAGCAAGATCTAGGATTGAGTTAGCCATAACACAAGATGATATTTCAGGTTTCATCCAGTCATTTCCATTCAACCTGTTGGGGAACTGGTATGCAATGGACTCAGAAAATCACCCTCAAACTGGTTTTGGAGAAAAGCAAACTCTTTTTCTTGGCCAAGTGTATAAATAGTCATGTTTGCAAATATCAATATCCTGTTTGTTTGCAACGATTGCTCTAGCTTTCTGAGTAGAAAACACAAATGTGAACACGTTGTGCCTGCATATGGAAGCATTAACATTTCCAGCACAAAACAGAATTTCTTCTACAGAAATTCATTCTAAAACATAAAGTCCATTGATAATATCCAGAAAATACAAACACAGAGTTTGTAGCAAGATCTGGGATTGGGTTAGCCATAACACAAGAGGATATTTCTGGTTTCATCCAGGCATATCTAGACAAAGTGCTGTGGAACTGGTATGCAATGGACTCAGATAATCACCCTCAAACCGGTTTTGGAGAATAGCAAAGTATTTTCTTAGGCAAGTGCATAAAATGTCATCTACACAAACACAAATACCATGTTTCTTTGCAGCAATTGCTGTAGTTTTCTGCCTAGACAGTACGAATGTGTTGAGTTTGTGTCTCCAGGTGGAACTAATTAGTGCTTCCCTGCACCAAAGAAAATATTCCCTGCTTAAATTCATTCAAAACCATAAAGTCCACTGATAATATCAAAAAACACAAAGCAGAGCCTGTAGCAAGATCTGGGATTGAGTTTGTCATAACTCAAGATGATATTTCTGGTTTCATCCAGTCATTTCCAGACAAAGTGTTGTGGAACTGTTATGAAATGGACTCAGAAAATCATCCTCAAATTGGTTTTGGAGAAAAGCAAACTCTTTTTCTTGGCCAAGTGCCACAAAAGTCATGTTTACGAATATAAATATCCTGTTTGTTTGCAATGATAGCTCTAGCTTTCTGCGTAGAAAACACAAATGTGAACACGTTTGGCCTGCATATGAAACCAATTGGCATTGCCAGCACAAAACAAAATTTCCTCTACTGAAATTCATTCTAAAACTTAAAGTCCATTGATAATATCCAGAAAACACAAACACAAAGGTTGTAGCAAAATCTGGGATTCAGTTAGCCATAACACAAGAGGATATTTCTGGTTTCATCCAGGCATATCCAGACAAAGTGCTGTGGAACTGGTATGCAATGGACTCAGATAATCACAGTCAAACTGGTTTTGGAGTATAGCAAAGTATTTTCTTAGGCAAGTGCATAAAATGTCATCTACACCAACACAAATATCATGTTTCTTTGCAGCAATTGCTGTAGTTTTCTGCCTAGACAGCACGAATGTGTTGAGTTTGTGTCTCCATGTGGAACTAATTAGTGTTTCCCAGCACCCAAGAAAATATTCCCTGCTTAAATTCATTCCAAACCATAAAGTCCATTGATAATATCAAAAAACACAAAGCAGAGCCTGTAGCAAGATCTGGGATTGAGTTAGCCGTAACACAGAGGATATTTGTGGTTTCATCCAGTCATATCCAGACAAAGCGGTGTGGAATTCGTATGCAATGGATTGAGTAAATCACAGTACAAATGGTTTTGGAGAAAAGCCAATCTTTTCATTAGCCAAGTGTATAAAATGCCATCTATTCAAACAGAAATATCATGTTTGTTTGCCGCAGTTCCTCTAGATTTTTCCCTAGAAAATACGAATGTGCAGAGATTGTGTCTCCATGTGGAACCATTTAGTATTTATACAGTACAAAATGAAATGTTCCCTGATAAAAACACACAAAACAATAAAGTCCATCGATAATATCCAGAAAACACAAACACAGAGGCTTTCACAGTATTTTTGATTGAGTTAGCCAAAACACAACCAGATATTTCTGGTTTCATCCAGGCATATCTGAACAAACTGGTGTGGAATTCGTATGCAATGGACTGAGAACATCATTGTAAAAATGGTTTTGGAGAAAAGCAAAGTCTTTTCTTCAGGCAAGTGCTTTAAATGTCATCTATACAAACAGAAATATCATGTTTGTTTGCTGCAATTACTCTAGTTTCTCCCTAGAAAATACAAATGTGTGGAGCTGGTGTCTCCATGTGGAGTCAACTACTGTTTCCCAGCACAAAATTAAATGTTCTCTGATAAAAAAACATTCAAAACAATAAAGCCTGTCGATAATATCCAGGAAACATTATCACAGAGCCTGTAGCAATATCTGGGATTGAGTTAGCCAAAACACAACTGGATAATTCTGGTTTCATCCAGGCAGAGCCGGACAAAGTGGTGTGGAATTCGTATATATTGGAACGAAACAATCACAGTATAAATGGTTTTGAAAAAAAGCAAAGTCTTTTTGTTAGGAAAATGTATAAAATTTCATCTATTCAAACAGAAATATCATGTTTGTTTGCCGCAGTTCCTCTAGCTTCTCAATAGAAAATATGAATTTGCAGAGCTGGTGTCTCCACGTGGAACCAATTTGTGTTTGTATGGTACAAAATTAAATGTTCCCTGATAAAAACATACAAAAAAATAAATCATTGATAATATCCAGAAAACACAAACACAGAAGCTGTAGCAATATCTGGGATTGAGTTAGCCAAAACACAACCGGATATTTCTGGTTTCATCCAGTCATATCCGGAAAAAGTGGTGTGGAATTCGTATGCAATGGACCGAAAAAATCACATCACAAATGGTTTTGGAGAAAAGCATAGTCTTTTCGTTAGGCAAGTGCATAAAATGTCATCTAGACAAACAGAAATATCATGTTTGTTTACCGCAGTTCCTCTACCTTTCTCCCTAGAAATACAAATATGTAGAGTTGCTGTCTCCATGTAGAATCAATTAGAGTTTCCAAGCACAAAATTAAATGTTCCCTGATAAAAAAACATTCAAAACATAAAATCTGTCGATATTATCAGGAAAAAAAAAACACAGATGCTGCAGCAATATCTGGGATTGAGTTAGCCAAAACATAACTGGATAATTCTGGTTTCATCCAGGCAAATCCGGACAAAGTGCTGTGGAATTCATATGCAATGGACCGAGAAAATCACAGTACAAATGGTTTTGGAGAAAAGCAAAGTCTTTTCATTAGGCAAGTGCATAAAATGTCATCTATACAAACAGAAATATCATGTTTGTTTGCCGCAGTTCCTCTACCTTTTCCCTGGAAAATACGAATGTGTAGATGTGGTGTCTCCTTGTGGAACCAATTAGAGATACCAAGAATGAAATTAAATGTTCTTGATAAAAAGCCTTCAAAACAATAAAGTCTTTTGATAATATCCAGAAAACACAAACACAGAGGCTGTAGCAATATTTGGGATTGAGTTAGCCTAAACAGAACCGGATATTTCTGGTTTCATCCAGTCATATCCGGACAAAGTGGTCTGGGATTCGTATGCAAAGGACCAAATAAATCAGAGTAAAAATGGTTTTGGAGAAAAGCACAGTCTTTTCGTTAAGCAAGTGCTTAAAATGTCATCTCTACTAACAGAAATATCATGTTTGTTTCCCGCAGTGGCTCTAGCTTCCTCCCTTGAAAATATGAATGTGTAGACCTGGTGTCTCCATGTGGAGTCAACTAGTGTTTCTAGCATACAAAATGAAATGCCCGGAGATAAAAACACTCAAAACAATAAAGTCCATTGAGAATATCCAGAAAAGACAAACTCAGAGGCTGTAGCAATATCTGGGATTGAGTTAGCCAAAACACAAGAGCATATTTTTGGTTTCATCCAGGCATATCCGGACAAAGTGCTGTGGAACTGGTATGGAGTGGACTCAGATAATCACCCTCAAACTGGTTTTGGAGAAAAGCAAACTCTTTTTCTTGGCCAAGTGTATAAATAGTCATGTTTGCAAATATCAATATCCTGTTTGTTTGCAACGATTGCTCTCGCTTTCTGAGTAGAAAACACAAATGTGAACACGTTGTGCCTGCATATGGAATCACTTAACATTTCCAGCACAAAACAGAATTTCTTCTACTGAAATTCATTCTAAAACATAAAGTCCATTGATAATATCCAGAAAGCACAAACACAGATGTTGTAGCAAGATCTGGGATTGAGTGAGCCATAATACAAGAGGATATTTCTAGTTTCATCCAGTCAAATCCCCACAAAGTGCTGTAAAACTGGTATGCAATAGACTCAGATAAACACAGTCAAACTGGTTTTGGAGACCAGCAAAGTATTTTCTTAGGCAGGTGCATAAAATGTCATCTACACGAACACAACTATCATGTTTCTTTGCAGCAATTGCTGTAGTTTTCTGCCTAGAAAGCACAAATGAATGAGTTTGAGTCTCCATGTGTAACTAATTAGAGTTTCCCAGCATCAAAGAAAATATTCCCTGCTTAAATTCATTCAAAACCATAAAGTCCATTGATAATATCAAAAAACACAAAGCAGAGCCTGTAGCAAGATCTAGGATTGAGTTAGCCATAACACAAGATGATATTTCAGGTTTCATCCAGTCATTTCCATTCAACCTGTTGGGGAACTGGTATGCAATGGACTCAGAAAATCACCCTCAAACTGGTTTTGGAGAAAAGCAAACTCTTTTTCTTGGCCAAGTGTATAAATAGTCATGTTTGCAAATATCAATATCCTGTTTGTTTGCAACGATTGCTCTAGCTTTCTGAGTAGAAAACACAAATGTGAACACGTTGTGCCTGCATATGGAAGCATTAACATTTCCAGCACAAAACAGAATTTCTTCTACAGAAATTCATTCTAAAACATAAAGTCCATTGATAATATCCAGAAAATACAAACACAGAGTTTGTAGCAAGATCTGGGATTGGGTTAGCCATAACACAAGAGGATATTTCTGGTTTCATCCAGGCATATCTAGACAAAGTGCTGTGGAACTGGTATGCAATGGACTCAGATAATCACCCTCAAACCGGTTTTAGAGAATAGCAAAGTATTTTCTTAGGCAAGTGCATAAAATGTCATCTACACAAACACAAATATCATGTTTCTTTGCAGCAATTGCTGTAGTTTTCGGCCTAGACAGTACGAATGTGTTGAGTTTGTGTCTCCAGGTGGAACTAATTAGTGCTTCCCAGCACCAAAGAAAATATTCCCTGCTTAAATTCATTCAAAACCATAAAGTCCACTGATAATATCAAAAAACACAAAGCAGAGCCTGTAGCAAGATCTGGGATTGAGTTTCTCATAACTCAAGATGATATGTCTGGTTTCATCCAGTCATTTACAGACAAAGTGTTGTGGAACTGTTATGAAATGGACTCAGAAAATCATCCTCAAATTGGTTTTGGAGAAAAGCGAACTCTTTTTCTTGGCCAAGTGCCACAAAAGTCATGTTTACGAATATAAATATCCTGTTTGTTTGCAATGATAGCTCTAGCTTTCTGCGTAGAAAACACAAATGTGAACACGTTTGGCCTGCATATGAAACCAATAGGCATTGCCAGCACAAACAAAATTTCCTCTACTAAAATTCATTCTAAACATAAAGTCCATTGATAATATCAAGAAAACACAAACACACAGCTTGTAGCAAGATCTGGGATTGAGTTAGCCATAACACAAGAGGATATTTCTGGTTTCATCCAGGCATATCCAAACAAAGTGCTGTGGAACTGGTATGCAATGGACTCAGATAATCACAGTCAAACTGGTTTTGGAGAATAGCAAATTATTTTCTTAGGCAAGTGCATAAATTGTCATCTAAACCAACACAAATATCATGTTTCTTTACAGCAATTGCTGTAGTTTTCTGCATAGACAGCACGAATGTGTTGAGTTTGTGTCTCCATGTGGAACTAATTAGTGCTCCCCAGCACCAAAGAAAATATTCCCTGCTTAAATTCATTCAAAGCCATAAAGTCCATTGATAATATCAAAAAACACAAAGCAGAGCCTGTAGCAAGATCTGGCTTTGAGTTAGCCATAACACAGTGGATATTTGTGGTTTCATCCAGTCATATCTGGAAAAGTGGTGTGGAATTCGTATGCAATGGATCGAGTAAATCACTGTAAAAATGGTTTTGGAGAAAAGCAAAGTCTTTTCATTAGCCAAGTGCATAAAATGTCATCTATTCAAACAGAAATATCATGTTTGTTTGCCGCAGTTCCTCTAGCTTTCTCCCTAGAAAATACGAATGTGTAGAGCTGGTGTCTCCATGTGGAGTCAACTAGTGTTTCCCAGCACAAAATTAAATGTTCCCTGATAAAAAAACATTCAAAACAATAAAGTCCGTTGGTAGTATCCAGAAAACACAAACACAGAGTCTATAGCAATATCTGGGATAGACTTACCCAAAACACAACTGGATATTTCTGGTTTCATCCAGTCATATGCGGACAAAGTGTTGTGGCATTCATATACAATGGACCGAAAAATCACAGTAAAAATGGTTTTGGAGAAAAGCAAAGTCATTTCTTTAGGCCAGTGCATAAAATGTCATCTATACAAACTGAAATATCATGTTTGTTTGCCACAGTTCCTCTAGCTGTCTCCCTAGAAATTACGAATGTGTAGTGCTGGTGTCTCCACATGGAGTCAACTAGTGTTTCCCAGCACAAAATTAAATGTTCCCTAATAAAAAACATTAAAAATAATAAAGTCAGTTGAAAATATATGGAAATCACAAACACAGAGTCTTTCACAATATTTCGGATTGAGTTAGCCAAAACACAAAAGGATATTTCTGGTTTCATTCAGTCACTTCCGGAAAAACTGTTGTGGAATTCGTATGCAATGGAGCAAGAAAATCACACTAAAAAATGGTTTTGAAGAAAAACAAGTCTTTTCCTTCGTCCAGTGCATAAAATGTCATCTATTCAAACAGAAAGATCATGTTTGTTTGCCGCAGTTCCTCTAGCTTTCTCCCTAGAAAATACGAATGTGTACAGCTGGTGTCTCCGTGTGGAGTCAACTAGTGTTTACCAGCCCAAATCTAAATGTTCTCTCATAAGAAACATTCAAAATAATAAAGTCTGTATATAATATCCGAAACATTAACACAGAGCCTGTAGCAATATCTGGGATTGAGTTAGCCAAACCAAAAACCGATATTTCTGTTTTCATCGAGGCATATCTGGACAAAGAGGTGTGGAATTCGTATACAATGGACCGAGAAAATCACAGTAAAAATGGTTTTGGAGTAAAGCAAAGTCATTTCGTTAGGCAAGTACATAAAATATCATCAATACAGACAAAAATATCATGTTTGTTTGCCGCAGTTCCTCTAGCTTTCTTCCTAGAAAATACGAATATGTAGAGGTGGTGTCTCCATGTGGAACCAATTAGTGTTTCCCAGCAAAAATTAAATGTTCCCTGATAACAAACATTCAAAACAGTTAGGTCTGTCGATAATATCCAGAAAACACAAAAACAGAGTCCGGTGCCGTGGCTCACTAGGCTAATCCTCCACCTTGAGGCGCCGGCACACCGGGTTCTAGTCCCGGTCGGGGCACAGATCCTGTCCCCATTGCCACTCTTCCAGGCCAGCTCTCTACTATGGCCCGGGAAGGCAGTGGAGAATGGCCCAAGTGCTTGGGCCCTGCACCCGCATGGGAGACCAGGAGAAGCACCTGGCTGCTGGTTCGTATCAGTGCGGTGCGCCGGCCGCAGCGCGCTAAAGCGGCGGCCATTGCAGGGTGAACCAACGGCAAAAGGAAGACCTTTCTCTCTGCCTCTCTCTCTCACTGTCCACTCTGCCTGTCAAAAATTTTAAAAAAAGGAAAAAAAAAACAGAGCCTGTGGCAATAGCTGGGATTGAGTTAGCCAAAACACAACCGGATATTTCTGGTTTCATCCAGGCATATCCGGATAAACTGGTGTGGAATTGGTATGCAATGGACTGAGAAAATCACAGTAGAAATGGTTTTGGAGAAAAGCAAAGTCTTTTCATCAGGCAAGTAGATAAAATGTCATCTACACAAACAGAAATATCATGTTTGTTTGTCGCAGTTACTCTAGAATTCTCCGTAGAAAATACGAATGTGTAGAGCTGGTGTCTCCATGTAAACAATTAGTGTTTCGCAGCACAAAATCAAATGTTCACTGATGAAAAACATTCAAAACAATAAAGTCTGTGCATAATATCAGGAATACACAAACACAGAGGCTGTAGCAATATCTGGGATTGAGTTAGCCAAAACAAAACCGGATATTTCCGGTTTCATGCAGTCATATCCGGACAAACTGGTGTGGAATTCATATGCAATGGACCGAGAAAATCACAGGAAAAATGATTTTGGAGAAAAGCAAAGTCTTTTCGTTAGGCAAGTGCAAAGAAAGTCATCAACACAAACAGAAATATAATGTTTGTTTGCCTTAGTAACTGTACCTTTCTCCCTAGAAAATACGAATGTGTAGAGCTGGTGTCCCCATGATGAACCAATTTGTGTTTCTAACGTACAAAATTAAATGTTCCCTGATAAAAACATTCAAAACAATAAAGTCCAGCATAATATCCAGAAAACACAAATACAGAGGCTGTAGCAATATCTGGGATTGAGTTAGCCAAAACAAAACCGGATATATCGGGTTTAATCCAGTTATATCCGGACAAACTGGTGTGGAATTCGTATGCAATGGACCGAGAAAATCACAGTAAAAATGATTTTGGAGAAAAGCAAAGTCTTTTCGTTAGGCAAGTGCATAAAATGTCATCGATACAAACAGAAATATTGTTTGTTTGCTGCAGTTCCTCTAGCTTTCTCCCTAGAATATACGAATGTGTAGAGCTCGTGTACCCATTAAGAACCAATTAGTGTTTCTACCGTACAAAATTAAATGTTCCCTGATAAAAATATTGAAAATAATAAAGTCCATCGTTAATATCCATAAAACACAAACACAGAGGCTTTCTCAATATTTTGGATTGAGTTATCCAAAACACAACCGGATATTTCTGGTTTCATCCAGTCATATCTGGACAAAGTCGTATGGAATTTGTATGCAATGGACAAGAAAATCAGAGTAAAAATGATTTTGGGGAAAAGAAAAGTCTTTTCGTTAGGCATGTGCATAAAATGTCATCTAGACAAACAAAAATATCATGTTTGTTTGCGGCAGTTCCTTAGCTTTCTCCCTAGAAAATATGAATGTGCAGAGCTGGTGTCTCCATCTGGAAACAATTAGTGTTTCCAAGTACAAAATTAAATGTTCCTTGAAAAAACACATTGAAAAAAATAAAGTTCGTGGATAATAATAGGAATACACAAACACAGAGGCTTCATAATATTTCGGATTGAGTTAGCCAAAACACAACCGGATATTTCTGGCTTCATCCAGTCATATCTGGACAATCTGGTGTGGGATTCATATGCAATGGACCGAGAAAATCACAGTAAAAATGGTTTTGGAGAAAAGCAAAGTCTTTTCGTTAGGCAAGTGCATAAAATGTCATCGATACAAACAGAAATATCATGTTTGTTTGCCGCAGTTCCTCGAGGTTTCTCCCTAGAAAATCGAATGTGTAGAGCTGGTGTTCCCATGATGAACCAATTAGTGTTTCAACGGTACAAAACTAAATGTTCCCTGTTAAAGATATTCAATACAGGCCGGCGCCGTGGCTCAACAGGCTAATCCTCCGCCTTGCGGCGTAGGCACACCGGGTTCTAGTCCCGGTCGGGGCACTGATCCTGTCCGGTTGCCCCTCTTCCAGGCCAGCTCTCTGCTGTGGCCAGGGAGTGCAGTGGAGGATAGCCCAAGTGTTTGGGCTCTGCACCCCATGGGAGACCAGGAGAAGCACTTGGCTCCTGCCATCAGAAAAGCGCGGTGCGCCGGCCGCAGCGCGCTACCGCGGCGGCCATTGGAGGGTGAACCAACGGCAAAAGGAAGACATTTCTCTCTGTCTCTCTCTCTCTCACTGTCCACTCTGCCTGTCAAAAAAAAAAAAAACAAACAAACAAACAAAAATATTCAATACAATAAAGTCCCTCAATAATATCCAGATAACACAAACAGATGATTCACAATATTTCGCACTGAGTTATCCAAAACACAACCGGATATTTCTGGTTTCTTCCAGTCATATCCGGACAAAGTGGTGTGGAATTCGCAAGCAATGGACCAACTAAATCACAGTACAATAGGTTTTGGAGAAAAGCAAATTCTTTTCATTAGGCAAGTGCATAAAATGTCATCGATACAAACAGAAATATCATGTTTGTTTGCCGCAGTTCCTCTAGCTTTCTCCCTAGAAAATAAGAATATGTAGCGCTGGTGACTCCATGTGGAACCAATTACTGTATCCAAGCTAAAAATAAAATATTCCCTGATAAAAGACATTCAAAACAATAAAGTCCATTGATAATATCCAGAAAAAAAAAAACACAGAGGCTTTAGCAATAACCGGGATTGAGTTAGCCAAAACAAATCCGGATATTTCCTTTTTCATCTGGTCATATCCGGAAAAACTGGTGTGGAATTCGTATGCCATGGAAAGAAAAAACCACAGTACAAATAGTTTTGGAGAAAAGCGAAGTCTTTTCGTTAGGCAAGTGCATAAAATGTCATCTAGACAAACAGAAATATCATGTTTGTTTGCCGCAGTTCCTCTAGATTTCTCCCAAGAAAATACGAATGTGTAGAGCTGGAGTCCCCATGATGAACCAATTAGTGATTCCAAGCACAAAATTAAATGTTTCCTGAAAAAAAATATTCAAAAAATGAAGTCCATGGATAATATCAGGAATACACAAACACAGAGGTTGTAGCAATATTTCGGATTGAGTTAGCGAAAATATAACCAGATATTTCTGGTTTCATCCATTCACATCCGCACAAACTGGTGTGGACTTCGTATGCAATGGACCGAGAAAATCACAGTAAAATGGTTTTGGAGAAAAGCAAACTCTTTTCATTAGGAAAGTAGATAAAATATCTTCGATACATATAGAAATATCATGTTTGTTTGCCGCAGTGCCTCTAGCTTTCTCCCTAGAAAATGTGAATATGTAGAGCTGGTGTCTCCATGTGGAACCAATTACTGTATCCAAGCTCAAAAGAAAATATTCCCCGATAAAAAATACTCAAAACAATAAAGTCCATTGATAATATTTATAAAACACAAACACAGAGGCTGTAGCAATATTGGGATTGAGTTAGCTAAAACAAAACCGGATATTTCCTTTTTCATCCAGTCATATCTGGACAAACTGGTGTGAAATTTGTATGCAATGGAAAGAAAAAATCACAGTACTAATAGTTTTGGAGAAAAGCGAAGTCTTTTCGTTAGGCAAGTGCATAAAATGTCATCGATACAAACAGAAATATCATGTTTGTTTGCCGCAGTTCCTCTAGCTTTCTCCCTAGAAAATATGAATGTGTAGAGCTGGAGTCCCCATGATGAACCAATAAGTGTTTCCAAGCACAAAATTAAATGTTTCCTGAAAAAAAAATCTCAAAAAAATGAAGTCCGTGGATAATATCAGGAATACACAAACACAGAGGTTGTAGCAATATTGTGGATTGAGTTAGCCAAAACATAACCAGATATTTCTGTTTTCATCCAGTCACATCCGGACAAACCGGTGTGGAATTCATATGCAGTGGACTGAGAAAATCACAGTAGAAATGGTTTTGGAGAAAAGCAAAGTCTTTTCGTTAGGCAAGTGCATAAAATGTCATCTAGACAAACAGAAATATCATGTTTGTTTGCCGCAGTTCCTCTAGCTTTCGCTCTAGAAAATACAAATATGTAGAGCTGGTTTCTCAATGTGAAACCAACTAAAGTTTCGCAGCAAAAAATTAAATATTCCCTGATAAATCTTTCAAAACAATAAACTCAGGGGATAATATCAAGAATACAAAAACACAGAGGCTGTAGCAATATCTGGGGTTGAGTTAGCCAAAACAAAACCGGATATTTCTGGTTTCATCCAGTCATATCCGGACAAACTGGTGTGGAATTCGTATGCAATGGACCATGAAAATCACAGTAATAATGGTTTTGGAGAAAAGCAAAGACTTTTCGTTAGGCAAGTGCATAAAATGTCTTCGATACAAACAGAAATATCATCTTTGTTTGCTGCAGTTCCTCTAGCTTTCTCCTTAGAATATACGAATGTGTAGAGCTGTTGTCTCCATATGGAACCAATTAGTGTTTCTACGTTACAAAATGAAATGTTCCCTGATAAAAACATTCAAAACAATAAGGCCCTCTATAATATCGAGAAAACACAAACACAGAGTCTTTCTCAATATTTTGCATTGAGTTATCCAAAACACAACCGGATATTTCTGGTTTCATCCAGTCATATCCGGACAAACTGGTGTGGAATTTGTATGCAATGGACCGAGAAAATCACAGTAAAAATGGTTTTGGAGAAAAGCAAAGTCTTTTCGTTAGGCAAGTGCATAAAATGTCATCTATACAAACAGAAATATCATGTTTGTTTGCCGCAGTTCCTCTAGCTTTCTCGCTAGAAAATACGAATGTGTAGGGCTGGTGTCTCCATGTGGAACCAATTACTGTATCCAAGCTCAAAATAAAATGTTCCCTGATAAAAACATTCAAAACAATAAATTCCATTGATAATATCCAGAAAACACAAACACAGAGGCTGTAGCAATATCTGGAATTGAGTTAGCCAAAACACAACCGGACATGTCTGGTTTCATCCAGTCATATCAGGACAATCTTGTGTGGAATTCATATGCAATGGACTGAGAAAATCAGAGTAAAAATGCTTTTGGAAAAAAGCAAAGTTTTTCGTTAGGCAAGTGCATAAAATGTCAATTATACAAACAGAAATATCATGATTGTTTACCTCAGTTCCTCTAGCTTTCTCCCTAGAAAATACGAATGTGCAGAGCTGGTGTCTCCATGTGGAACCAATTAGTGTTTCCAAGCAAAAAATTAAATGGTCTCTGAAAAAAAAAACACTCAAAACCACAAAGTTCATCGATAATATCCAGAAAACACAAACACAGAGGCTTTCACAATAATTCGGATTTACTTATCCAAAACAGAAACATATTTCCGGTTTCATCCAGTCATTTCCGGACAAACTGGTGTGGAATTCGTATGCAATGGACCCAGGAAATCACAGTAAAAATGGTTTCGAGAAAAGCAGAGTCTTTTCGTTAGGGTAGTGCATAGAATGTCATCTATAGAAACAGAAATATCATGGTTGTATGCCACAGTTCCTCTAGCTTTCTCCCTAGAAAATATGAATGTGTAGAGCTGGTGTCTCCATGTGGAACAAATTAGTGTTTCAACGATTACAAATGAAATGTTCCCTGATAAAAAAAATTCAAAACAATGAATTCCATGAATAATATCCAGAAAACACAAACACAGGGGCTTTCACAATATTTCGGATTGAGTTAGGCAAAACACAACCGGATATTTCTGTTTTCATCCAGTCACATCCGGACAATGTGGTGTGGAATTTGTATGCAAAGGACCGAGAAAATCACAGTAAAAATGGTTTTGGAGAAAAGCAAAGTGTTTTCGTTAGGCAAGTGCATAAAATGTCATGTATACAAACAGAAATATCATGTTTATTTTGCCGCAGTTCCCCTAGCTTTCACCCTAGAAAATACAAATATATAGAGCTGGTGTCACCATGTGGAACCAATTACTGTATCCAAGCTCAAAATAAAATGTTCCCCGATAAAAAATATTAGAAACAATAAGGTCCATTGACAATATACAGAAAACACAAACACTGTGGATGTAGCAATATCTGGGATTCAGTTAGCCAAATCAAAACCGGATATTTCCGGTTTCATCTAGTCATATCCGGTAAACTGGTGAGGAATTTGTAAGCAAAGGACCGAGAAAATCACAGTAAAATTTGTTTTGGAGAAAAGAAAGTCTTTTCGTTAGGCAAGTGCATAAAATGTCATCGATACAAACAGAAATATCATATTTGTTGCCGCAGTTCTTCTAGATTTCTCCCTAGAAAATACAAATGTGTGTAGCTGGTGTCTCTATTTGGAGCCACTTAGTGATTCAAAGCACAAATTAAATGTTCCTTTATAAAAAACATTCAAAACAATAAAGTCTGTGGATAATATCAGGAATACACAAACACAGAGGCTGTAGCAATATCTGGGATTGAGTTAGCCAAAACAAAACCGGATATTTCCGGTTTCATCCAGTCATATCCGGTACACTGGTGTGGAATTTGTATGCAATGGACAGAGAAAATCACAGTAAAAATGGTTTTGGAGAAAAGCAAAGTCTTTTTGTTATGCAAGTGCATAAAATGTCATTGATACAAACAGAAATATCATGTTTGTTTGCTGCAGTTCCTCGAGGTTTCTCCCTAGAAAATACGAATGTGTAGAGCTAGTGTCCCCATGATGAACCAATTAGTGGTTCAATGGTAGAAAAATTAATGTTCCCTGATAAAAACATTCAAACCATAAAGTCCATCGATAATATCCAGAAAACACAAGCACAGAGTCTTTCAGAATATTTCGGATTGAGTTAGCCAAAACACAACCGGATATTCTGTTTCCATCCAGTCATATCCGGACAAATTGGTGTGGAATTTGAATGCAATGGATCGAGAAAATCACAGTAAAAATGGTTTTGGAGAAAAACAAGTCTTTTCCTTCGTCAGTGCATAAAATGTCATCGATACAAACAGAAATATCATGTTTGTTTGCCGCAGTTCCTCTAGCTTTCTCCCTAGAAAATACGAATGTGTAGAGCTGGTGTCTACATTTGGAACCACTTAGTGATTCCAAGCACAAATTCAATGTTCCCTGATAAAAAACATTCAAAACCATAAAGTCTGGGGATAATATCAGGAATACACAAACACAGAGGCTGTAGCAATATCTGGGATTGGGTTAGCCAAACAAAAACCGAAATTTCCGGTTACATCCAGTCATATGCGGACAAACTGTTTTGGAATTCATATGCAATGGACCGAGAAAATCTCAGTAAAAATGGTTTTGGAGAAAAACAAAGTCTTTTCGTTAGGCAAGTACATGAAATGTCATCTACACAAACATAAATATGATGTGTGTTTGCCGCAGTTACTCTAGTTTTCTCCCTAGAAAATACGAATGTGCGGAACTGGTGTCTCCCTGTGTAACCAATTAGTGATTCCAACCAAAAATTAAATGTTCCCTGATAAAAAACATTCAAAACAATAAAGTCCGGGGATTATATCAGGAATACACAAACACAAATGCTGTTGCAATATCTGGGATTGAGTTTGCCAAAAGAAAACCGGATATTTCCGGTTTCATCCTGTCATACCCGGACAAACTGGTGTGGAATTCCTATACAATGGACCGAGAAAATCACAGTAAAAATGGTTTTGGAGAAAAGCTAAGTGTTTTTGATAGGCAACTGCATAAAATATCATCTATAAAACAGAAATATCATGTTTGTTTGCCGCAGTTTCTCTAGCTTTCTCCCTAGAAAATACAAATGTGTAGAGCTGGTTTTCTCCATGATGAACCAATTAGTGTTTCAACGGTGCAAAATTAAATATTCCCTGATAAAAACATTCAAAACAATAAAGTCCATCGATAGTATCCAGAAAACACAAACACAGAGGCTTTCGCAATATTTCGGATTGAGTTAGCCAATACACAACCGGATATTTCTTTTTTCATCCAGTGTTATCCGGACAAAGTGGTGTGGAATTCTTACGCAATGGACTGAGAAAATCACAGTAAAAATGGTTTTGGAGAAAAAGCCAAGTCTTTTTGTTAGCAAGTGCAGAAAATTTCATCGATACAAAAAGAAATATTATGTTTGTTTGCCGCAGTTCCTCTAGCTTCCTTCCTAGCAAATACGAATGTGTAGAGCTGGTGTCGCCATGTAGAACCAATTAGTGTTTCCTAGGAAAAATTAAATATTCCCTAACAAAAAACATTCAAAAAAATAAAGTCTGTGGATAATATCAGGAATACACAAACACAGAGGCTGTAGCAATATCTAGGATTGAGTTAGCCAAAACACAACCAGATATTTACGGTTTCAAAAAGTCATATCCGGACAAACTGCTATGGAATTCGTATGCAATGGACAGAGAAAATCACAGTCAAAATGGTTTTGGAGAAAAGCAAAGTCTTTTCATTAGGCAAGTGCATAAAATGTCATCGATAGAAACATAAATGTCAGGTTTGTTTGCAGCAGTTCCTCTAGCTTTCTCCGTAGAAAATACGAATGTGTAGAGCTGGTGTCTCCATGTGGAACCAATTAGTGTTTCAACGGTATAAAATTAATTGTTCCCTGAAAAAACATTCGAAAAATAAAGTCTCTGGATAATATCAGGAATACAGAAACACAGAGGCTGTAGCAATATCTGGGATTGAGTTAGCCAAAACAAAACCGAATATTTCCGGTTTCATCCAAGCATATCCGGACAAAGTAGTGTGGAATTCGTATGCAATGGTCGGAGAAAATCGCAGTAAAAATGGTTTTGAGAAAATCAAAGTCTTCTCATTAGGCAAGTGCATAAAATGTCATCTACACAAACATAAATATCATGTTTGTTTTCCGGAGTTCTCTAGCTTTCTTCTTGAAAATACAAATGTGTAGAGCTGGTGTCCCCATGATGAACCATTTAATGTTTCTACGGTACAAAAATACATGTTCCCTGATAAAAATACTCAAAACAATAAAGTCCATTTTAATATCCAGAAAACACAAACGCAGAAGCTTTCACAATATTTCGGATTGAGTTAGCCAAAACACAGCTGGTTATATCTGGTTTCATCCAGTCATATCCGGACAAACCGGTGTGGAATCGTTTGCAATGGACCGAGAAAATCACAGTAAAAATGGTTTGGGTAAAAGAAAAGTCTTTTCATTAGGTAAGTAGATAAAATGTCATCTATACAAACAGAAATATCATGTTTGTTTGCCACAGTTCCTCTAGCTTTCTCCCTAGAAAATATGAATGTGTAGAGCTGGTGTCTCTCTGTGGAACCAATTACTGTATCCAAGCTCAAAATAAATTATTCCCGGATAAAAAACATTCAAAACAATAAAGTCCATTGATATTATGCAGAAAACACAGAGGCTGTAGCAATATCTGGGATTGAGTTAGCCAAAAGAAAACCAGATATTTCCGGTTCCATCCAGTCATATCCGGACAAACGGGTGTGGAATTCGTATGCAATGGTCTGAGAAAATCACAGTACAAATGGTTTGGAGAAAAGCAAAGTTTTTCCTTTAGGCAAGTGCATAAAATATCATCTATACTAACAGAAATATTATGTTTGTTTGCCATAGTTCCCATAGCTTACTCCCTAGAAAAAACTAATGTGTAGAGCTGGTGTCCCCATGAGAACCAATTAATGTTTGAATGGCACAAAATCAATGCTCCGTGATAAAAATACTCAAAACAATAAAGTCCATTGATAATATCAGGAATACACCAATACAGAGGCTTTCACAATATTTCGGATTGAGTTAGCCAAAACACAACCGGATATTTCTGGTTTCATCCAGTCATATCCGGACAAAGTGCTGTGGAATTCGTATGCAATGCACCAAGAAAATCACAGTAAAAATGGTTTTGGATAAAAGAAAAGTCTTTTCATTAGGTAAGAAGATAAAATGTCATCTAGCTTACTCCATAGAAAATACTAATGGGTAGCGGTGGTGTTCCCATGAAGAACCGAGAAAATCACAGTACAAATGGTTTTGGAGAAAAGCAAAGTCTTTTCATTAGGCAAGTGTAATAAATGTCATCGATACAAACATGAATGTCATTTTTTTTAGCCGCAGTTCCTCTAGCTTTCTCCCAAGAAAATAAGAATGTGTAGAGCTGGTGTCTCCATGTGGAACCAATTAGTGTTTCAATGGTATAAAATTAAATGTTTTCTGATAAAAAACATTCAAAAAAATAAAATCTGTGGATAATATCAGGAATAAACGAACACAGAGGCTGTAGCAATATCTGGGATTGAGTTAGCCAAAAACAAAACCGAATATTTCCATTTTCATCCAGTCATATCCGGACAAAGTGGTGTGGAATTCGTATGCAATGGTCTCAGAAAATCATAGTAAAAATGGTTTTGGAGAAAAGCAAAGTCTTTTCGTTAGGTGAGTGCATAAAATGTTATCGATACAAACAGAAATATCATGTTTGTTTGTCGCAGTTCCTCTAGCTTTCTTCTTGAAAATACGAACGTGTAGAGCTGGTGTCCCCATGATGAACCATTTAGTGTTTATACGGTACAAAAATAAATGTTCCCTGATAAAAATACTCAAAACAATAAAGTTCATTTTAATATGCAGAAAACACAAACACAGAGGCTTTCACAATAGTTAGGATTGAGTTAGCCAAAACACAACCGGATATTTCTGGTTTCATCCAGTCATATCCGGACAAACTGGTGTGGAATTTGTATGCAATGGACCGAGAAAATCACAGTAAAAATGGTTTTTGAGAAAAGAAATGTCTTTTCATTAGGAAAGTAGATAAAATGTCATCTAAACAAACAGAAATAACATGTTTTTTGTCGCAATTTGTCTAGCTTTCTCCCTAGAAAATACGAATGTGTAGAGCTGGTGTCTATATGTGGAATCAATTACTCTATCCAAGCTAAAAATAAAATATTCCCCGATAAAAAACATTCAAAGCAATAAAGTCCATTGTTAATATCCAGAAAACACAATCACAGAGGCTGTAGCAATATCTGGGAATGAGTTAGCCAAAACACAACCGGATATTTCCAGTTTCATCCAGTCATTTCCGGACAAAGTCGTTTGGAATTTTTATGCAATGGACCAAGAAAATCACAGTAAAAATGGTTTTGGAGAAAATCAAAGTCTTTTCATTAGGCAAGTGCATAAAATGTCATGTATACAAACAGAAATATGTTTTTTGCTGCAGTTCCTCTAGCTTTCCCTCTAGAAAATATTAATGTGTAGAGCTGGTGTCTCCATGTGGAGTCAACTAGTGTTTCTACGGTAGAAAATTAAATGTTCCCTGATAACAAAATTTGAAAACAAGAAAATCTGTCGAGGATATCCGGAAAACTTTAACACAGAGGTTGTAGCAATATCTGGGATTGAGTTAGCCAAAACAAAACCGGATATTTCCGGTTTCATCCAGTCATATCCGGACAAATTGTTTTGGAATTCGTATGTAATGCACCGAGAAAATCACAGTAAAAATGCTTTTGGAGAAAAGCAAAGTCTTTTGCTTCTGCCAGTGCATAAAATGCCATGTATATAAACAGAAATATCATCTTTGTTTGCCGCAGATCCTCTGGCTTTCTCCCTAGAAAATACGAATGTGTAGACCTGGTCTCTCCATGTGGAGTCAACTAGTGTTTCCCAGCACAAAAGTAAATATTCGCTGATAAAAATATTTAAAATTAATAAAGTCTGTCGATAATATCCGGAAAGCATTAACACTGAACCTGTAGTAATATCTGGTATATAGTTAGCCAAAACACAACCGTATATTTCTGGTTTCATCCAGACACATCTGGACAAAGTGGTGTGGAATGCAATGGACCAAGGAAATCACAGTAAAAATGGTTTTGGAGAAAAGCAAAGTCTTTTCTTTAGGCAAGTGTATAAATTGTCATCTATTCAAACAGAAATGTAATGATTGTTTGCAGCAGTTCATCTAGCTTTCACCCTAGAAAATATGAATGTGTAGAGCTGTTGTCTCCATATGGAACCAATTAGGGTTTCTACGGTACATAATTAAATGTTCCCTGATAAAAACATTCAAAACAATAAAGTCCGTTGATAATATCCGGAAAACACACAGATGCTTTCACAATATTTTGCATTGAGTTAGCCAAAACACAACGGGATATTTCTGGTTTCATCCAGTCATATCCAGACAAAGTGGAGTGGAATTCGTATGCAAAGGACCGGAATGAGAAAGTCACAGTAAAAATGGTTTTGGAGAAAAGCAAAATCTTTTCGTTAGGCAACTGCATAAAATGTCATCTATAAAAAAAGAAATATTATGTTTGTTTGCCGCAGTTCATCTAGCTTTCCCCCTAGAAAACACGAATATGCAGAGCTTGTATCTCCATGTGGAAACAACTAGTGTTTCCTAGCACAAAATTAAATGTTGCCTGATAAAAAACATTCAAAACAATAAAGTCCGTCGATATTATCTGGATAACAGAAATACAAAGCCTGCAGCAATATCTGGAATTGAGTTACCCAAAACATAACAGGATATTTCTGGTTTCATCCAGGCATATCCGGGCAAAGTGGGGTGGAATTCGTATACAATGGACAGAAAAATCACAGTAAATATGGTTTTGTAGAAAAGCAAAGTCTTTCCTTTAGGCAAGTGCATAAAATGTCATCGATACAAACAGAAATATCATGTTTGTTCGCCGCAGTTCCTCTAGCTTTCTCCCTAGAAAAATGAATGTGTAGGCCGTTGCCGTGGCTCAACAGGCTAATCCTCTGCCTTGTGGCGCCGGCACACCGGGTTCTAGTCCCGGTCGGGGCACCGATCCTGTCCTGGTTGCCCCTCTTCCAGGCCAGCTCTCTGCTGTGGCCAGGGAGTGCAGTGGAGGATGGCCCAAGTGTTTGGGCTCTGCACCCCATGGGAGACCAGGAGAAGCACCTGGCTCCTGCCATGGGATCAGCGCGGTGCGCCGGCCGCAGCGCGCTACCGCGGCGACCATTGGAGGGTGAACCAACGGCAAAAGGAAGACCTTTCTCTCTGTCTCTCTCTCACTGTCCACTCTGCCTATCAAAAATAAAAAAAAATAAAAAAAGAAAAATGAATGTGTAGAGCTGGTTTCTCCATGTGGAACCAATTATATTTTCTACGGTAAAAAATTAAATGTTCCATGATAAAAAAAACATTCAAAACAATAAAGTCTATTGATAATAACCAGATAACACAAACAAAGAGGCTTTCACAATATTTTGGATTGAGTTACCCTAAATAGAACCGGATAATTCTGGTTTCATCCAGTCATATCAGCACAAAGTGGTGTGGAATTCGTATGGAATGGACTGAGAAAATCACAGTAAAATGGTTTTGGAGAAAAGCAAAGTCTTTTCGTTAGTCAAATGCATAAATGTCATCTAATCAAACAGAAATATCATGTTTGTTTGCCGCAGTTCCTCTAGCTTTCTCCCTAGAATATACGAATGTGTAGAGCTGGTGACTGCATGTGGAACCAATTAGTGTTTCTACGGTACAAAATTAAATGTTCCCTGATAAAAATATTCAAAACAATAAAGTCCATCGATGATATCCAGAAAACACAAACACAGAAGCTTTCACAATATTTCGGATTCAGTTAGCCAAAACACAACCGGATATTTCTTGTTTCATCCAGTCATATCCAGACTAAGTGTTAAGGAATTCGTATGCAATGGACCGAGAAAATCAGAGTAAAAAAGGTTTTGGAGAAAAGCAAAGTCTTTTCGTTAAGCAAGTTCTTAAAATATCATCTATACAAAGAGAAATATCATGTTGTTTGCTGAATTTCCTCTACCTTTCTCCCTAGAAAATACGAAAGTGTAGAGCTGGTGTTTGCATGTGGAAGCAATTAGTGTTTCTACGGTATTAAATGAAATGTTCCCTGATAAAAACATTCAAAAGAATGAAGTCCATCGATAATATCCAGAAAACACAAACAGAGAGGCTGTCGAAATATCTGGGATTGAGTTAGCTAAAACACAACCGGATATTTGTGGTTTCATCCAATCTTATCCGGACATAGTCCGGTGGAATTTGTATGCAATGCACCGAGAATATCACAGTAAAATGGTTTTGGAGAAAAGCAAAGTATTTTCTTAGGCAAGTGCATAAAATGTCATCTATACAAACAGAAATATCATGTTTGTTTACCGCAGTTCCTCTAGCTTTCTCCCTAGAAAATATGAATGAGTAGAGCTGGTGTCTCCATGTGGAGTCAATTAGTGTTTCCCAGCACAAAATTAAATGTTCACTGATAAAAAAAACATTCAAAACATAAAGTCTGTCGATATTATCCGGAAAAAAGAAACACAGAGGCTGCAGCAATATCTGGGATTGAGTTAGCCAAAACATAACCGGATAATTCTGGTTTCATCCAGGCAATCCGGACAAAGTGGGGTGGAATTCGTATACAATGGACAGAAAAATCACAGTAAATATGGTTTTGTAGAAAAGCAACGTTTTTCCTTTAGGCAAGTGCATAAAATGCCATGTATACAGACGGAAATATCATCTTTGTTTGCCACAAATCCTCTGGCTTTCTCCCTAGAAAATACGAATGTGTAGAGCTGGTGTCTCCATGTAGAGTCAACTAGTGTTTCCCAGCACAAAACTAAATGTTCTCTGATAAAAAACATTCAAAATAATACAGTCTGTCCATAATATCCTGAAAGCATTAACACAGTGCCTGTGGCAATATCTGGAATATAGTTAGCCAAAACACAAACGGATATTTCTGGTTTCATCCAGGCACATCCGGACAAAGTGGTGTGGAATGCAATGGACCAAGGAAATCACAGTAAAAATGGTTTTGGAGGAAAGCAAAGTTTTTTAGCTTGGCAAGTACATGAAATATCATCTATACAACCAGAAATATCATGTTTGTTTTCCGCAGTTCCTCCAGCTTCCTCCCTAGAAAATACGAATGTGTAGAGCTGGTGTCTCCATGTGGAACCAATTAGTGTTTCTACGGTACAATATTAAATGTTCCATGACAAAAAACATTCAAAACAATAAAGTCCATTGATAATATCCAGAAAACACAAACAAAGGGGCTTTCACAATATTTGGATTGAGTTACCCAAAACACAACCGGATATTTCTGGTTTCATCCAGTCATATCTGGACAAACTGGTGTGGAATTCGCATTCAGTGGACTAAGAAAAAAAGAGTACAAATGGTTTTGGAGAAAAGGAAAGTCTTTTCATTAGGCAAGTGTGTAAAATGTCATCTATACAAACAGAAATATCATGTTTGCTTGCCACCGTTCCTCTAGCTTTCTCACTGGAAAATACGAATGTGAAGCGCTTGTGTCTCCATGTGGAGTCAACTAGAGTTTCCCAGCACAAAATTAAATGTTCCCTGATAAAAAACATTCAAAACAAGAAAGTCCATGGATATTATCAGAAATACACAAACACAGAAGCTGTAGCATTATCTGGGATTGAGTTAGCCAAAACAATACCGGATATTTCCGGTTTCATCCAGGGATGTCCGGAAAAAGTGGTGTGGAATTCTTATGCTATGGACCGAGAAAATCACAGTAAAAATGGTTTTGGAGAAAAGCAAAGTCTTTTCGTTAGGCAAGTGTATAAAATGTCTTCTATACAAACAGAAATATCATGTTTGTTTGCCGCAGTTCCTCTACCTTTTCCCTAGAAAATACGAATGTGTAGAGGTGTTGTCTCCTTGTGGAACCAATTAGCGTTTCCAAGAACAAAATTAAATGTTCTTGATAAAAAACATTCAAAACAATAAACTGCATCGATAATATCCAGAAAACACAAACACAGAGTTGGTAGTAAGATCTAGGATTGAGTGATCCATAACACAAGAGGATATTTCCGGTTTTATCCAGTCATATCCTGACAAAGTGTTGTGGAACTGGTATGCAGTGTACTCAGATAATCACAGCCAAACTGGTTTTGGAGTATAACAAAGTATTTTCTTAGGTAAGTGCATATAATGTCATCTACACAAACACAAATATCATGTTTGTTTGCAGCAATTGCTGTAGTTTTCTGCCTAGACAGCACGAATGTGTTGAGTTTGTGTCTCCATGTGGATCTAATTAGTGCTTCCCAGCACCAAAGAAAATATTCCCTGCTTAAATTCATTCAAAATCACAAAGTCCACTAATAATAACAAAAAACACAGAGCAGAGCCTGTAGCAATATCTGGGATTGAGTTAGCCATAACACAAGAGGATATTTTTGGTTTCATCCAGGCATATCCGGACAAAGTGCTGTGGAACTGGTATGCAATGGACTCAGATAATCACAGTCAAACTGGTTTTGGAGACTAGCAAAGTATTTTCTTAGGCAAGTGCATAAAATATCATCTACACGAACACAAATATCATGTTTGTTTGCAGCAATTGCTGTAGTTTTCTGCCTAGACAGCACGAATGTGTTGAGTTTGTGTCTCCATCTGGAACTAATTAGAGTTTCCCTGCACCAAAGAAAATATTCCCTGCTTAAATTCATTCAAAACCATAAAGTCCATTCATATATCAAAACACACAAAGCAGAGCCTGTAGCAAGATCTAGGATTGAGTTAGATATAACACAAGAGGATATTTGTGGTTTCATCCAGTCATTTCCATTCAACCTGTTGGGGAACTGGTAGGCAATGGACTCAGAAAATCACCCTCAAACTGGTTTTGGAGAAAAGCAAACTCTTTTTCTTGGCTAAAAAGTCAGGTTTGCAAATATCAATATCCTATTTGTTTGCAACGATTGCTCTAGCTTTCTGCGTAGAAAACACAAATGTGAACACGTTGGGCCTGCATATGGAATCACTTAACATTTCCAGCACAAAACAGATTTCTTCTACAGAAATTTATTCTACAACGTAAAGTCCATTGATAATATCCAGAAAACACAAACACAGAGGTTGTAGCAAGATCTGGGATTGAGTTAGCCATAACACAAGAGGATATTTCTGGTTTCATCCTGGCATATCCACACAAAGTGCTGTAAATCTGGTATGCAATGGACTCAGATAATCACAGTCAAACTGGTCTTGGAGAATAGCAAAGTATTTTCTAAGGAAAGTGCATAAAATGTCATCTACACCAACACAAATATCATGTTTCTTTGCAGCCATTACTGTAGTTTTCTGCCTAGACAGCACGAATGTGTTGAGTTTGTGTCTCCAGGTGGAACTAATTAGTGCTTCCCAGCACCAAAGAAAATATTCCCTGCTTAAATTCATTCAAAACCATAAAGTCCATTGATAATAAAAAACACAAAGCAGAGCCTGTAGCAAGATCTGGGATTGAGTTTGCCATAACACAAGATGATATTTCGGGTTTCATCCAGTCATTTCCAGACAAAGTGTTGTGGAACTGGTATGCAATGGACTCAGAAAATCACCCTCAAACTGGCTTTGGAGAAAAGCAAACTCTTTTTCTTAGCCAAGTTCCTAAAAAGTCATGTATACGAATATAAATATCCTGTTTGTTTGCAATGATAGCTCTAGCTTAATGCGTAAAAAACACAAATGTGAACATGTTTGGCCTGCATATGAAACCAATTAGCATTTCCAGCACAAAACAAAATTTCCTCTACTGAAATTCATTCTAAAACGTAAAGTCCATTGATAGTATCCAGAAAACACAAACACAAAGTTTGTAGCAAAATCTGGGATTCAGTTAGCCATAACACAAGAGGATATTTCTGGTTTCATCCAGGCATATCCAAACAAAGTGCTGTGGAACTGGTATGCAATGGACTCAGATAATCACAGTCAAACTTGTTTTAGAGAATAGCAAAGTATTTTCTTAGGCAAGTGCATAAAATGTCATCTACACCAACACAAATATCATGTTTCTTTGCAGCAATTGCTGTAGTTTTCTGCCTAGACAGCACGAATGTGTTGAGTTTGTGTCTCCAGGTGGAACTAATTAGTGTTTCCCAGCACCAAAGAAAATATTCCCTGCTTAAATTCATTCTAAACCATAAAGTCCATTGATAATATCAAAAAAAACAAAGCAGAGCCTGTAGCAAGATCTGGGATTGAGTCAGCCAAAAAACAAGAGGATATTTCTGGTTTTATCCAGTCATTTCCAGACAAAGTGTTGGCGAACTGGTAGGCAATGGACTCAGAAAATCACCCTCAAACTGGTTTTGGAGAAAAGCAAACTCTTTTTCTTGGCCAAGTGTATAAAAAGTCAGGTTTGCAAATATCATTATCCTGATTGTTTGCAATGATTGCTCTAGCTTTCTGCGTAGAAAACACAAATGTGCACACGTTGGGCCTGCATATGGAATCACTTAGCATTTCCAGCACAAAACAGAATATCTTCTACAGAAATTCATTCTAAAACATAAAGTCCATTGATAATATCCAGAAAACACAAACACAGAGGTTGTAGCAAGATCTGGGATTGAGTTAGCCATAACACAAGAGGATATTTCTGGTTTCATCCAGGCATATCCGGAAAGTGCTGTGGAACTGGTATGCAATGGACTCAGATAATCACAGTCAAACTGGTTTTGGAGTATAGCAAAGTATTTTCTAAGGTAAGTGCATAAAATATCATCTACACCAACGCAAATATCATGTTTGTTTGCAGCAATTGCTGTAGTTTTCTGCATAGACAGAACGAATGTGTGAGTTTGTGTCCCCATGTGGAACTAATTAGTGCTTCCCAGCACCAAAGAAAATATTCCCTGCTTTAATTCATTCAAAACAATAAAGTCCATTGATAATATCAAAAAACACAAAGTAGAGCCTGTAGCAAGATCTGGCTTTGAGTTAGCCATAACACAGAGGATATTTGTGGTTTCATCCAGTCATATCTGGACAAAGTGGAGTGGAATTCGTATGCAATGGATGAAGTAAATCACAGTAAAAATGGTTTTGGAAAAAAGCAAATGTTTTCATTAGCCAAGATTATAATATGTCATCTATTCAAACAGAAATATCATGTTTGTTTGCCGCAGTTCCTCTAGCTTTCTCCCTAGAAAATACGAATGTGCAGAGCTGGTGTCTCCATGTGGAACCAATTAGTATTTCTACGGTACAAAATGAAATGTTCCCTGATAAAAACACTCAAAACAATAAAGTCCATCGATAATATCCAGAAAACACAAACAAAGAGGCTTTCACAGTATTTTGGATTGAGTTAGCCAAAACACAACCAGATATTTCTGGTTTCATCCAGGCATATCCGGACAAAGTGGTGTGGAATTCGTATGCAATGGACTGAGAACATCATAGTAAAAATGGTTTTGGAGAAAAGCAAAGTCTTTTCGTTAGGCAAGTGCTTTAAATGTCATCTATACAAACAGAAATATCATGTTTGTTTGTTGCATTTCGTCTAGTTTCTCCCTAGAAAATACGAATGCGTAGAGCTGGTGTCTCCATGTGGAGTCAACTACTGTTTCCCAGCACAAAATTATATGTTCTCTGATAAAAAACATTCAAAACAATAAAGCCTGTCGATAATATCCAGATAATATTATCACAGAGCCTGTAGCAATATCTGGGATTTTTTAGCCAAAACACAACCAGATAATTCTGGTTTCATCCAGGCAGAGCCGTACAAAGTGGTGTGGAATTCGTATATATTGGACCGAGACAATCACAGTATAAATGGTTTTGAAAAAAAGCAAAGTCTTTTCGTTAGGAAAATGTATAAAATTTCCTCTATTCAAACAGAAATATCATGTTTGTTTGTCACAGTTCCTCTAGCGTCTCCCTAGAAAATATGAATTTGCAGAGCTAGTGTCTCCATGTGGAACCAATTAGTGTTTGTATGGTACAAAATTAAATGTTCCCTGATAAAAACATTGAAAACAATAAAGTCATCGAAAATATCCAGAAAACACAAACACAGAAGCTGTAGCAATATCTGGGATTGAGTTAGCCACAACACAACTGGATATTTCTGGTTTCTTTCAGGCATATCAGACAAAGTGGTATTGAATTCATATAAAATGGATTGAGACAATCACTGTAAAAATGGTTTTGTAGAAAAGCAAAGTCTTTTCATTAGGCATGTGCATAAAATGTCATCTATACACACAGAAATATCAAGTTTGTTTGCCGCAGTTCCTCTAGCTTTCTCCCTAGAAAATACGAATGTGTAGATCTTCTGTCTCCATGTGGAGTAACTAGTGTTTCTACGGTACAAAATTAAATGTTCCCTGCTAAAAACATTCAAAACAATAAAGTACATCTATTATCCTGAAAACACAAACACAGAGTCTTTCACAATATTTTGGGTTGAGTTACCCAAAACAAAACCGGATATTTCTGGTTTCATCCAGTCATATCCGGACAAAGTGGTGTGGAATTCTTATGCAATGGACCCAGGATATCACAGTAAAAATGGTTTTGGAGAAAAGCAAATTCTTTTCGTTAGGCAAGTGCATAAAATGTCATCTATTCAAACAGAAATATCATGTTTGTTTGCCGCAGTTATTCTAGCTTTCTCCCTAGAAAATACGAATATGTAGAGCTGGTGTCTCCATGTGGATTCAACTAGTGTTTCCCAGCACAAAATTAAATGTTCCCTGATAAAAAAACATTTAAATCAATAAAGTCCGTTCGTAATATCCAGAAAACACAAACACAGCGGCTGTAGCAATATCTGGGATAGAGTTAGCCAAAACACAATTGAATATTTCTAGTTTATTTTTTTTGACAGGCAGAGTGGACAGTGAGAGAGAGACAGAGAGAAAGGTCTTCCTTTTGCCGTTGGTTCACCCTCTAATGGCCACCGAGGTAGCGCTCTGCGGCCGGCGCACCGCGCTGATCCCATGGCAGGAGCCAGGTGTTTATCCTGGTCTACCATGGGGTGCAGGGCCCAAGGGCTTGGGCCATCCTCCACTGCACTCCCTTCCACAGCAGAGAGCTGGTCTGGAAGAGGGGCAACCGGGACAGGATCAGTGCCCCGACCGGGACTAGAACCGGGTGTGCCGGCGCCGCTAAACGGAGGATTAGCCTAGTGAGCCGCGACACCGGCTGAATATTTGTAGTTTCATCCAGTCATATGCGGACAAAGTGTTGTGGCATTCATATACAACGGACCGAAAAATCACAGTAAAAGTGGTTTTGGAGAAAAGCAACTTCATTTCTTTAGGCCAGTGCATAAAATGTCATCTATACAAACAGAAATATCATGTTTGTTTACCACAGTTCCTCTAGCTTTCTCCCAAGAAAATACGAATGTGTAGAGCTGGTGTCTCCACATGGAGTCAACTAGTATTTCCAAGCACAAAATTAAATGTTCCCTAATGAAAAAGATTAAAAGTTATAAAGTCCGTTGAAAATATGCAGAAATCACAAACACAGAGGCTTTCACAATATTTCGGATTGAGTTAGCCAAAACACAAAAGGATATTTCTGGTTTCATTCAGTCACTTCCGGAAAAACTGTTGTGGAATTCGTATGCAATGGATCAAGAAAATCACAGTAAATATGGTTTTGAAGAAAAACAAGTCTTTTCCTTCGTCCAGTGCATAAAATGCCATCTAATCAAACAGAAATATCATGTTTGTTTGCCGCAGTTCCTCTAGCTTTCTCCCTAGAAAATACGAATGTGTAGAGCTGGTGTCTCCATGTGGAGTCAACTAGTGTTTACGAGCCCAAAATTAAATGTTCTCTCATAAGAAACATTCAAAATAATAAAGTCTGTAGATAATATCCGAAACATTAACACAGAGCCTATAGCAATAACTGGGATTGAGTTAGCCAAACCAAAAACCGATATTTCTGTTTTCATCGAGGCATATCTGGACAAAGAGGTGTGGAATTCGTATACAATGGACTGAGAAAATCACAGTAAAAATGGTTTTGGAGTAAAGCAAAGTCTTTTGTTAGGCAAGTGAATAAAATGTCATCTATACAAACAAAAATATCATGTTTTTTTGCTTTCTTCCTAGAAAATACGAATATGTAGAGGTGGTGTCTCCATGTAGAAACAATTAGTGTTTCCCAGCAAAAATTTAATGTTCCCTGATAAAAAAGATTCAAAACAATTAGGTCTGTCGATAATATCCAGAAAACACAAAAACAGAGCCTGTGGCAATATCTGGGATTGAGTTAGCCAAAACACAACCGGATATTTCTGGTTTCATCAAGTCATATCTGGAAAAAGTGGTGTGGAATTCGTATGAAATGGACCGAGAAAATTACAATAAAAATGGATATGGAGGAAATCGAAATCTTTTCTTTAGGCAAGTGCATAAAATGTCATCTATACAAACAGAAATATCATGTTTCTTTGCCGCAGTTCCTCTAGCTTTCTCCCTAGAAAATACAAAAGTGTAGCGCTGGTGTCTGCATGTGGAACCAATTAGTGTTTCCAAGTACAAAATTAAATGTTCCCTGATAAAAAAAAATTCAAAACAATAAATCCCTGGATAATATCCGGGAAACAGAAACACAAAGCATGCAGAAATATCTGGGATTCAGTTAGCTAAAACACAACCAGATATTTCTAGTTTCATGCAGCCATATCCAGTAAAAGTGGGATAGAATTCGTATGCACTGGACCGAGAAAATCACAGTAGAAATGGTTTTGGAGAAAAGCAAAGTCTTTTCTTTAGGCAAGTGTATAAAATGTCATCGATACAAACAGAAATATCATGTTTGTTTGCCGCAGTTCCTCTAGCTTTCTCCCTGGAAAATATGAATGTGTAGAGCTGGTGTCTCCATGTGGAAACAAGTAGTGTTTCAACGGTACAAAATTAAATGCTCCCTGCTAAAAATATACAAAACAATATGGTCCATCGATAATATCCAGAAAACACAAAAATAGAGGCTTTCACAGTATTTCGGATTGAGTTAGCCAAAACACAACCGGATATTTCCGGTTTCATCCAGTCATATCCAGACAAACTGGTGTGGAATTCATATGCAGTATATCGAGAAAATCACAGTAAAAATTGTTTTGGAGAAAAGCAAAGTCTTTACGTTAGGTCAGTGCATACAATGACATCTAAACAAACAGAAATATCATGTTTGTTTGCCACAGTTCCTCTACCTTTCTAACTAGAAATTACAAATATGTAGAGTTGCTGTCTCCATGTAGAACCAATTAGAGTTTCCAAGCACAAAATTAAATGTTCCCTGATAAAAAACATTCAAAACAATAAAGTCTGTGGATAATATCAGGAATACAGAAACACAGAGGCTGTAGCAATATCTGGGATTGAGTTAGCCAAAACAAAACCGGATATTTCCGGTTTCATCCAGTCATATGCGGACAAAGTGGTGTGGAATTCGTATGCAACGGACCGAGAAAATCAGAGTAAAAATGGTTTTGGAGAAAAGCAAAGTCTTTTTGTTATGCGAGTGCATAAAATGTCATCAATACAAACAGAAATATCATGTTTGTTTGACGCAGTTCCTTGAGCTTTCTCCCTAGAAAATACGAATGTGCAGAGCTGGTGTCCCCATGATGAACCAATTAGTGGTTCAACGGTACAAAATGAAATGTTCCCTGATAAAAACACTCAAAACAATAAAGTCCATCGATAATATCCAGAAAACACAAACAAAGAGGCTTTCACAGTATTTTGGATTGAGTTAGCCAAAACACAACCAGATATTTCTGGTTTCATCCAGGCATATCCGGACAAAGTGGTGTGGAATTCGTATGCAATGGACTGAGAACATCATAGTAAAAATGGTTTTGGAGAAAAGCAAAGTCTTTTCGTTAGGCAAGTGCTTTAAATGTCATCTATACAAACAGAAATATCATGTTTGTTTGTTGCATTTCGTCTAGTTTCTCCCTAGAAAATACGAATGCGTAGAGCTGGTGTCTCCATGTGGAGTCAACTACTGTTTCCCAGCACAAAATTATATGTTCTCTGATAAAAAACATTCAAAACAATAAAGCCTGTCGATAATATCCAGATAATATTATCACAGAGCCTGTAGCAATATCTGGGATTTTTTAGCCAAAACACAACCAGATAATTCTGGTTTCATCCAGGCAGAGCCGTACAAAGTGGTGTGGAATTCGTATATATTGGACCGAGACAATCACAGTATAAATGGTTTTGAAAAAAAGCAAAGTCTTTTCGTTAGGAAAATGTATAAAATTTCCTCTATTCAAACAGAAATATCATGTTTGTTTGTCACAGTTCCTCTAGCGTCTCCCTAGAAAATATGAATTTGCAGAGCTAGTGTCTCCATGTGGAACCAATTAGTGTTTGTATGGTACAAAATTAAATGTTCCCTGATAAAAACATTGAAAACAATAAAGTCATCGAAAATATCCAGAAAACACAAACACAGAAGCTGTAGCAATATCTGGGATTGAGTTAGCCACAACACAACTGGATATTTCTGGTTTCTTTCAGGCATATCAGACAAAGTGGTATTGAATTCATATAAAATGGATTGAGACAATCACTGTAAAAATGGTTTTGTAGAAAAGCAAAGTCTTTTCATTAGGCATGTGCATAAAATGTCATCTATACACACAGAAATATCAAGTTTGTTTGCCGCAGTTCCTCTAGCTTTCTCCCTAGAAAATACGAATGTGTAGATCTTCTGTCTCCATGTGGAGTAACTAGTGTTTCTACGGTACAAAATTAAATGTTCCCTGCTAAAAACATTCAAAACAATAAAGTACATCTATTATCCTGAAAACACAAACACAGAGTCTTTCACAATATTTTGGGTTGAGTTACCCAAAACAAAACCGGATATTTCTGGTTTCATCCAGTCATATCCGGACAAAGTGGTGTGGAATTCTTATGCAATGGACCCAGGATATCACAGTAAAAATGGTTTTGGAGAAAAGCAAATTCTTTTCGTTAGGCAAGTGCATAAAATGTCATCTATTCAAACAGAAATATCATGTTTGTTTGCCGCAGTTATTCTAGCTTTCTCCCTAGAAAATACGAATATGTAGAGCTGGTGTCTCCATGTGGATTCAACTAGTGTTTCCCAGCACAAAATTAAATGTTCCCTGATAAAAAAACATTTAAATCAATAAAGTCCGTTCGTAATATCCAGAAAACACAAACACAGCGGCTGTAGCAATATCTGGGATAGAGTTAGCCAAAACACAATTGAATATTTCTGGTTTATTTTTTTTTTGACAGGCAGAGTGGACAGTGAGAGAGAGACAGAGAGAAAGGTCTTCCTTTTGCCGTTGGTTCACCCTCTAATGGCCACCGAGGTAGCGCTCTGCGGCCGGCGCACCGCGCTGATCCCATGGCAGGAGCCAGGTGTTTATCCTGGTCTACCATGGGGTGCAGGGCCCAAGGGCTTGGGCCATCCTCCACTGCACTCCCTTCCACAGCAGAGAGCTGGTCTGGAAGAGGGGCAACCGGGACAGGATCAGTGCCCCGACCAGGACTAGAACCGGGTGTGCCGGCGCCGTTAAACGGAGGATTAGCCTAGTGAGCCGCGACACCGGCTGAATATTTGTAGTTTCATCCAGTCATATGCGGACAAAGTGTTGTGGCATTCATATACAACGGACCAAAAAATCACAGTAAAAATGGTTTTGGAGAAAAGCAACTTCATTTCTTTAGGCCAGTGCATAAAATGTCATCTATACAAACAGAAATATCATGTTTGTTTACCACAGTTCCTCTAGCTTTCTCCCAAGAAAATACGAATGTGTAGAGCTGGTGTCTCCACATGGAGTCAACTAGTATTTCCAAGCACAAAATTAAATGTTCCCTAATGAAAAAGATTAAAAGTTATAAAGTCCGTTGAAAATATGCAGAAATCACAAACACAGAGGCTTTCACAATATTTCGGATTGAGTTAGCCAAAACACAAAAGGATATTTCTGGTTTCATTCAGTCACTTCCGGAAAAACTGTTGTAGAATTCGTATGCAATGGATCAAGAAAATCACAGTAAATATGGTTTTGAAGAAAAACAAGTCTTTTCCTTCATCCAGTGCATAAAATGCCATCTAATCAAACAGAAATATCATGTTTGTTTGCCGCAGTTCCTCTAGCTTTCTCCCTAGAAAATACGAATGTGTAGAGCTGGTGTCTCCATGTGGAGTCAACTAGTGTTTACGAGCCCAAAATTAAATGTTCTCTCATAAGAAACATTCAAAATAATAAAGTCTGTAGATAATATCCGAAACATTAACACAGAGCCTATAGCAATAACTGGGATTGAGTTAGCCAAACCAAAAACCGATATTTCTGTTTTCATCGAGGCATATCTGGACAAAGAGGTGTGGAATTCGTATACAATGGACTGAGAAAATCACAGTAAAAATGGTTTTGGAGTAAAGCAAAGTCTTTTGTTAGGCAAGTGAATAAAATGTCATCTATACAAACAAAAATATCATGTTTGTTTGCCATATTTCCTCTAGCTTTCTTCCTAGAAAATACGAATATGTAGAGGTGGTGTCTCCATGTAGAAACAATTAGTGTTTCCCAGCAAAAATTTAATGTTCCCTGATAAAAAAGATTCAAAACAATTAGGTCTGTCGATAATATCCAGAAAACACAAAAACAGAGCCTGTGGCAATATCTGGGATTGAGTTAGCCAAAACACAACCGGATATTTCTGGTTTCATCAAGTCATATCTGGAAAAAGTGGTGTGGAATTCGTATGAAATGGACCGAGAAAATTACAATAAAAATGGATATGGAGGAAATCGAAATCTTTTCTTTAGGCAAGTGCATAAAATGTCATCTATACAAACAGAAATATCATGTTTCTTTGCCGCAGTTCCTCTAGCTTTCTCCCTAGAAAATACAAAAGTGTAGCGCTGGTGTCTGCATGTGGAACCAATTAGTGTTTCCAAGTACAAAATTAAATGTTCCCTGATAAAAAAAAATTCAAAACAATAAATCCCTGGATAATATCCGGGAAACAGAAACACAAAGCATGCAGAAATATCTGGGATTCAGTTAGCTAAAACACAACCAGATATTTCTAGTTTCATGCAGCCATATCCAGTAAAAGTGGGATAGAATTCGTATGCACTGGACCGAGAAAATCACAGTAGAAATGGTTTTGGAGAAAAGCAAAGTCTTTTCTTTAGGCAAGTGTATAAAATGTCATCGATACAAACAGAAATATCATGTTTGTTTGCCGCAGTTCCTCTAGCTTTCTCCCTGGAAAATATGAATGTGTAGAGCTGGTGTCTCCATGTGGAAACAAGTAGTGTTTCAACGGTACAAAATTAAATGCTCCCTGCTAAAAATATACAAAACAATATGGTCCATCGATAATATCCAGAAAACACAAAAATAGAGGCTTTCACAGTATTTCGGATTGAGTTAGCCAAAACACAACCGGATATTTCCGGTTTCATCCAGTCATATCCAGACAAACTGGTGTGGAATTCATATGCAGTATATCGAGAAAATCACAGTAAAAATTGTTTTGGAGAAAAGCAAAGTCTTTACGTTAGGTCAGTGCATACAATGACATCTAAACAAACAGAAATATCATGTTTGTTTGCCACAGTTCCTCTACCTTTCTAACTAGAAATTACAAATATGTAGAGTTGCTGTCTCCATGTAGAACCAATTAGAGTTTCCAAGCACAAAATTAAATGTTCCCTGATAAAAAACATTCAAAACAATAAAGTCTGTGGATAATATCAGGAATACAGAAACACAGAGGCTGTAGCAATATCTGGGATTGAGTTAGCCAAAACAAAACCGGATATTTCCGGTTTCATCCAGTCATATGCGGACAAAGTGGTGTGGAATTCGTATGCAACGGACCGAGAAAATCAGAGTAAAAATGGTTTTGGAGAAAAGCAAAGTCTTTTTGTTATGCGAGTGCATAAAATGTCATCAATACAAACAGAAATATCATGTTTGTTTGACGCAGTTCCTTGAGCTTTCTCCCTAGAAAATACGAATGTGCAGAGCTGGTGTCCCCATGATGAACCAATTAGTGGTTCAACGGTACAAAATGAAATGTTCCCTGAAAAAAACTTTCAAAACCATAAAGTCCATCGATAATATCCAGAAAACACAAACACAGAGGCTGTAGCAATATCTGGGATTGAGTTAGCCAAACAAAACCGGATATTCTGTTTACATCCAGTCATATCTGGACAAAGTTGTGTTGAATTCGTATGCAATGGATCGAGAAAATGAGAGTAAAAAGTTTTGGAGAAAAGCAAAGTCTTTTTGTTAGGCAAGTGCATAAAATGTCATCGATACAAACAGAAATATCATGTTTGTTTGCCGCACTTCCTCTAGCTTTCTCCCTAGAAAATTCGAATGTGTAGAGCTGGTGTCTCCATTTGGAACCACTTCGTGATTCCAAGCAAAAATTAAATGTTCCCTGATAAAAAACATTCAAAACAATAAAGTCTGGGGATAATATCATGAATAAACAAACACAGAGGCTGTAGCAATTGCTGGGATTGGGTTAGCCAAACAAAAACCCGATATTTCCGTTTTCATCCAGTCATATCCGGACAAACTGGTGTGGAATTCGTATGCAATGGACCGAGAAAATCACAGTAAAAATGGTTTTGGAGAAAAGTAAAGTCTTTTTGTTAGGCAAGTGCATGAAATGTCATCTACACAAACATAAATATCATGTTTGTTTGCCACAGTTCCTCTAGCTTTCTCCCTAGAAAATAGGAATGTGCAGAGCTGGTGTCTCCATGCGGATCCAACGAGTGTTTCCAAGTAAAAAATTAAATGTTCCCTAAAAAAAATTCAAAACAATAAACTCTGTGGCTAATATCAGGAATACACAAACACAGAGGCTGTAGCAATATCTGGAATTGAGTTAGCCAAAACAAAACCGGATATTTCTGGATTCATCCAGTCGTATCCGGACAAAGTGGTGTGGAATTGGTATGCAATGGACCGAGATAATCACAGTTAAAATGGTGTTGGAGAAAAGCAAATTCTTTTCGTTAGGCAAGTACATAAAATGTCATCGATACAAACAGAAATATCATGTTTGTTTGCCGCAGTTCCTCCAGCTTTCTCCCTAGAAAATACGAATGTGTGGAGCTGGTGTTCCAATTATGAACCAACTAGTGTTTCAACGGTACAAAATTAAATGTTCCCTGATAAAACATAAAAAAAAGTCCATCGATAATATACAGAAAACACAAACACAGAGGGTGTAGTAATATTTCGGATTGAGTTAGCCAAAACACAGCCAGATATTTCTGGTTCCATCCAGTCATATCCGGTAAAGTGGTGTGGAATTCGTATGCTATGGACCGAGAAAATCACAGTAAAAATGGTTTTGGGGAAAAGCAAAGTCTTTTCATTAGGCAAGTGCATAAAATATCATCTATACAAACAGAAATATCATGTTAGTTTGCTGCAGTTCCTCTAGCTTTCTCCCCAGCAAATACGAATGTGTAGAGCTGGTGTCTCCATGTGGAAACAATTAGTGTTTCCAAGCAAAAATTAAATGTTCCCTAATAAAAAACATTCAAAACAATAAAGTGCATCGATAATATCCGGAAAACACAAACACAGAGGCTTTCACAATATTTGGCATTGAGTTAGCCAAAACACAACCAGATATTTCTGGTTTCATCGAGTCATATCCGGACAAACTGGTGTGGAATTCGTATGCAATGGACCGAGAAAATCACAGTACAATTGGTTTTGGAGAAAAGCAAAGTCTTTTCGTTAGGCAAGTGCATAAAATGTCATGGATACAAACATGAATGTCATGTTTTTTTGCCGCAGTTCCTCTAGCTTTCTCCCTAGAAAATACGATATGTAGCGCTGGTGACTCCAAGTGGAACCAAATTACTGTATCCAAGCTAAAAATAATATGTTCCCCGATAAAAAACTTCAAAATAATAAAGTCCATTGATAATATCCAGAAAAAAAAAAAAAACACAGAGGCTGTAGCAATATCTGGGATTGAGTTAGCCAAAACAAAACCGGATATTTCCTTTCTCATCCAGACATATCTGGACAAACTGGTGTGGAATTCGTATGCAATGGAAAGAAAAAATCACAGTACAAATGGTTTTGGAGACAAGCAAAGTCTTTTCATTAGGCAAGTGCATAAAATGTCATCTAGACAAACAGAAATATCATGTTTGTTTGCCGCAGTTCCTCTAGCTTTCTCCCTAGAAAATACGAATGTGTAGAGCTGGTGTCCCCATGATGAACCAATTAGTTTCTACTGTACAAAATTTAATGTTCCCTGATAAAAATATTCAAAACAATAAATTCCATGGATAATATCCAGAAAACACAAACACAGAGGCTTACATAATATTTCAGATTGAGTTATCCAAAACACAACTGGATATTTCTTGTTTCATCCAGTCACTTCCGGACAAAGTGGTGTGGAATTCAGATGCAATGGGCTGAGAAAATCAGAGTAAAAATGGTTTTGGAGAAAAAGCAAAGTCTTTCGTTAGGCAAGTGCATAAAATGTCATGTATACAAACAGAAATATCATGTTTGTTTGCTGCACTTCCTCCAGCTTTCTCCCTAGAAAACCCAAATGTGTAGAGCTGGTGTCTCTATTTGGAGCCACTTAGTGATTCCAAGCACAAATTAAATGTTCCCTGATAAAAAAAATTCAAAACAATAAATCCCTGGATAATATCCGGGAAACAGAAACACAGAGGCTGTAGCAATATCTGGGATTGAGTTAGCCAAAACAAAAACGGATATTTCCGGTTTCATCCAGTCATATGCGTACAAAGTGATGTGCAATTCGTATGCAACGGACCGAGAAAATCAGAGTAAAAATGGTTTTGGAGAAAAGCAAAGTCTTTTTGTTATGCAAGTGCATAAAATGTCATCGATACAAACAGAAATATCATGTTTGTTTGCCGCAGTTCCTTGAGCTTTCTCCCTAGAAAATACGAATGTGCAGAGCTGGTGTCCCCATGATGAACCAATTAGTGGTTCAACGGTACAAAATGAAATGTTCCCTGAAAAAAACTTTCAAAACCATAAAGTCCATCGATAATATCCAGAAAACACAAATACAGAGGCTGTAGCAATATCTGGGATTGAGTTAGCCAAAACAAAACCGGATAATCTGTTTACATCCAGTCATATCCGGACAATGTTGTGTGGAATTCGTATGCAATGGATCAAGAAAATGACAGTAAAAATAGTTTTGGAGAAAAGCAAAGTCTTTTCGTTAGGCAAGTGCATAAAATGTCATCGATACAAACAGAAATATCATGTTTGTTTGCCGCACTTCCTCTAGCTTTCTCCCTAGAAAACACGAATGTGTAGAGCTGGTGTCCCCATGATGAACCAATTAGTTTCTACTTTACAAAATTTAATGTTCCCTGATAAAAATATTCAAAACAACAAAGTCCATCAATAATATCCAGAAAACACAAACACAGAGGCTTTCACAATCTTTCGGATTGAGTTAGCCAAAACAAAACCGGATATTTCCGGTTTCATCCAGTCATATCTGGACAAAGTGGTGTGGAATTCGTATGCAATGGACCGAGAAAATGACAGGACAAATGCTTTGGAGAAAAGCAATGTCTTTTCGTTAGGCAAGTGCATAAAATATCATCTATACAAACAGAAATATCATATTTGTTTGCCGCCGTTATTCTAGCTTTCTCCCTAGAAAATACAAATGTGTAGGGCTGGTGTCTCCATGTGGAACGAATTAGTATTCACAAGCACAAAAAAAAAATGTTCCCCGAAAGAAAACATTCTAAAATATAAAGTCCATCGATAATATCCAGAAAACACAAACACAGAGGCTGTAGCAAAACTTCGGATTGAGTTAGCAAAACACAACCAGATATTTTTGGATTCATCCAGTCATATCCGAGCAAACTGCTGTGCAATTCGTATGCAATAGATTAAGAAAATCACAGTAAAAATTGGTTTGTAGAAAAGCAAAGTGTCTTCGTTAGGCAAGTGCATAAAAGTCATCGATAGAAACAGAAATGTCATGTTTGTTTGCCGCAGTTCCTCCACCTTTCTCCCTAAACATACGAATGTGTAGAGCTGGTGTCTCCATGTGGAAACAATTAGTGTTTCAACGCTACGAAATTAAATGTTCCCTGATAAAACACATTCAAAACAATAAATTCTGTGGCTAATATCAGGAATACACAAACACAGAGGCTGTAGCAATATCTGGGATTGAGTTAGCCAAAACAAAACCGGATATTTCTGGTTTCATCCAGTCATATCCAGACAAACTGGTCTGGAATTCGTATGCAATGGACCGAGAAAATCACAGTATAAATGGTTTTGGAGAAAAGCAAAGTGTCTTCGTTAGGCAAGTGCATAAAATGTCATCTACACAAACAGAAATATCATGTTTGTTTGCCGCAGTTCCTCGAGCTTTCTCCTTAGAAATCTGAATGTGTAGACCTCGTGTCCCCATGATGAACCAATTAGTGTTTCAACGGTACAAAATGAAATGTTCCCTTAAAAAACATTCAAAACTATAAAGTCAATCGATAATATCCAGAAAACACAAACGCAGAGGCTTTCACAATATTTCGGATTGAGTCAAAACACAACCGGATATTTCTGGTTTTATCCTGTCATATCTGGACTAACTGGTGTGGAATTCATATGCAACGGACCGAGAAAATCACAGTACAAATGGTTTTGGAGAAAAGCAAAGTCTTTTCGTTAGCCAAGTGCATAAAATATCTTCGATACAAACAGAAATATCATGTTTGTTTGCCGCAGTTCCTCTAGCTTTCTCCCTAGAAAATACGAATGTGTAGAGCTGGTGTCTCCATGTGGAACCAATTAGTGACTCCAAGCACATAATTAAATGTTCCCTGATAAAAAACATTCAAAACAATAAAGTCCGTGGATAATATCAGGAATACACAAACACAGAGGCTGTAGCAATATCTGGGATTGAGTTAGCCAAAACAAAACCTATTATTTCTGTTATCATCCAGTCAAATCCAGACAAAGTTGTGTGGAATTCGTATGCAATGGACCGAGAAAATAAAAAAAAAAATGGTTTTGGAGAAAAGCAAAGGCTTTTCATTAGGCAAGTGGACAAAATGTCATCGATACAAACAGAAATATTATGTTTGTCAGTTCCTCTAGCTTTCTTCCTAGAAAATATGAATATGTAGAGCTGGTGTCTCCATGTTTAAGTAATTACTGCATCCAAGCTAAAAATAAAATGTTCCCCGATAAAAGACATTCAAAACAATAAAGTACATTGATAATATCCAGAAAAAAAAAAAAACACAGAGGCTGTAGCAATATCTGGGGTTGAGTTAGGCAAAACACAACCGGATATTTCCGGTTTCTTCAAGTCATAACTGGACAAACTGGTGTGGAATTCATATGCAATGGACCAAGAAAATCAGAGTACAAATATTTTTGGTGAAAAGCAAAGTCTTTTCTTTAGGCAAGTGCATAAAATGTCATCTAGAGAAACAGAAATATCATGTTTGTTTGCCACTGTTCCTCTAGCTTTCTGACTAGAAAATACGAATGTGCAGGACTGGTGTCTCCACGTGGAACCAATTAGTGTTTCCAAGCAAAAATTTAAATGTTTCCTGAAAAAAACATTGAAAACAATGAAGTCCGTGGATAATAATAGCAATACACGAACACAGAGGCTGTAGCAATATTTCGGATTGAGTTAGCCAAAACACAACCAGATATTTCTGGTTTCATCCAGTCACATCCGGACAAACTGGTGTGGAATTCGTATGCAGTGTACCGAGGAAATCACAGTAAATATGATTTTGGAGAAAAGCAAAGTCTTTTTGTTAGGCAAGTGCATAAAATGTAACGTAGACAAACACAAATATCATGTTTTTTGGTGCAGTAACTCTAGCATTCTCACTAGTAAATACGAATGTGTATAGCTGGTGTCTCCATGTGGAAACAATTACACTATTCAAGCTCAAAATAAAATGTTCCCCAATAAAAAATATTCAAAACATTAAAGTCCATTGATAATATGCAGAAAACACAAACACAGAGGCTGTAGCAATATCTTTGATTGAGTTAGCCAAAACAAAACCGGATATTTCCGGTTTCATCCAGTCATATCCGGACAAACTAGTGTGGAATTCGTATGCAGTGGACCGAGAAAATCAGAGTAAAAAATGGTTTTGGAGAAAAGCAAAGTCTTTTCATTAGGCAAGTGCATAAAATGTCATCTATACAAACAGAAATATCATGTTTGTTTGCCGCACTTCCTCCAGCTTTATCCCTAGAAAACCCAAATATATAGAGCTGGTGTCTCCATGTGGAACCAATTACGGTATCCAAGCACATAATGAAATGTTCCCCAATAAAAAACATTCAAAACAATAAAGTGCATTGATAATATTCAGAAAACACAAACACAGAGGCTGTAGCAAAATCTGGGATTGAGTTAGCCGAAACAAAGCCCTATATTTCCATTTTCATGCAGTCATATCCGGACAAATTGGTGAGGAATTCGTATGCAATGGACCGAGAAAATCACAGTACAAATGGTTTTGGAGAAAAGCAGTGTTTTCGTTAGGCAAGTGCATAAAATGTCATCTAGAGAAACAGAAATATCATGTTTGTTTGCCGCAGTTCCTCTAGCATTCTCCCTAGAAAATCGAATGTGTAGAGCTGGTGTCCCCAGGATGAACCAACTAGTGTTTCAACGGTATAAAAATAAATATTCCCTGATAAAAACATTCAAAACAATAAAGTCCATTGATAATATCCAGAAAACACAATCACAGAGGCTTTCACAATATTTCAGATTGAGTTAGCCAAAACACAACCGAATATTTCTGGTTTCTTCCGTTCATATCCGGACAAAGTCTTTTGGAATTCATATGCAATGGACTGAGAAAATCACAGTAAAAATGATTTTGGAGAAAAGCAAAGTCTTTTGCTTTGCCCACAGCTGTCCCATCTGCGTAGCAAAACTGCTGCCATGTTGGGACCCTCAGGCTGGAGGGGTGTGGTCAGTGCTCAGCGGAGTGAAGCCCCAGGCGGTTCCCATGCAGTCAGCGGTCGTCATGGCCCCTGGCGGCTAGAAAGGAACGAAACTGCCAGCTTGGCTCAGAGAACTTTCCTTGCTGTTGCTTTTGTTTAATTTTAGCAGTGCTTTTTCATTGTGCTATGTGCAGTCAAGTGGGGTACAGGTGGGACACCAGGATTCAATAAACTTTACCTCCGGGAACATATCCTTGTGGGCGCCGCTATTCATCCAGGCTGTGCACAATGCAGCCTGGGCATTGACCCCAAATGACACTCTGGGAACATTGCTTGATCTCACGGAGCAGCTGGAGCTGCTTAGCTTTGATGAAGGAGATGGCACGGCAGAAGCCCACTTGGAGATGTTATTAGGAAATGTGCACGCCCAAAAGGATTCCAAGAGAGCAAGAATTAGCAAAGATTCCTAAGAGAATTTTGCCAAAAGGATATGAACAATATCTAATTAGTGGGCGGTGGTGGACTCGTCCTCAGTGGGCCCCGCAAGCGGGAAAATATTTACCCCCTCTAGTTATTATTCAGGTAGCGAATTAGTGCGTGTGAGAGGAGGTTGAGATAAAATGATCAAGAAATTTATAAAAGAAAAATTGTCTTTAAGTTAAGAAATGAACTCTCTGTGACCTTTCATAAAAGTGCAAAAACGATTCTCACGGCACATGTAGATTGAAAAACCGAAACCACTATTGTCTCACATGTGAGTTAGAATGTCCTGCTGAATAATGATTGTAATCGTAATTTCTTTTCCTTGAAGCCTGTATTTGCTTTGCCAAGTTCCGTGTAAAAGCGGTACAAAAGCTTATGCTTTGCAGCAAATAAATGCAGCAGCATACTCATACAATTTGGGTGTCTGTCTGTCATTTCCCCCATCGATTCTTGCTCTCCTGGACACCTTCGCCCTCATTCTCCCTCGGTCTGAGGCCTCTGGTAGAGCCGGTCCGTGGCAGTCTTTTTGTTAGGCAATTGCATAAAATGTCATCAGTACAAACAGAAATATCGTGTTTGTTTGGTGCAGTTCCTCTAGCTTTCTCACAAGAAAATATGAATATGTAGCGCTGGTGACTCCATGTGGAACCAATTACTGTATCCAGACTAAAAATAATATGTTCCCCGATAAAAAACATTCAAGACAATAAAGTCCACAGATAATATCCAGAAAACACAAACACAGAGGCTGTAGCAATATCCGGGATTGAGTTAGCCAAAACATAACCGGAAATTTCCGGTTTCATCCAGTTATATCCGGACAAAGTGGTGTGGAATTCATATGCAATGGACCGAGAAAATCACAGTAAAAATGATTTTGCAGAAAAGCAAAGTCTTTTCTTTAGGCAAGTAAATAAAATGTCATTGATACAAACAGAAATATCATGTTTGTTTGACGCAGTTCCTCTAGCTTTCTCCATAGAAAATACGAATGTGTAGAGCTGGTGTCTCCATTTGGAACCACTTAGTGATTCCAAGCACAAATTAAATGTTCCCTGATAAAAAACATTCAAAACCATAAAGTCTGGGGATAATATCAGGAATACACAAACACAAAGGCTGTAGCAATATCTGGGATTGGGTTAGCCAAACAAAAACCCGATATTTCGGCTTACATCCAGTCATATCCGGACAAACTGGTGTGGAATTCGTATGCAATGGACCGAGAAAATCACAGTAAATATGCTTTTGGAGAAAAGCAAAGTCTTTTCGTAAGGCAAGTGCATAAAATATCTTCGATACAAACAGAAATATCATGTTTGTTTGTCGCAGTTTCTCTAGCTTTCTCTCTAGAAAATACGAATGTGTGGAACTGGTGTCTCCGTTTGTAACCAATTAGTGATTCCAAAAAAATTAAATGTTCTCTGATAAAAAACATTCAAAACAATAAAGTCCGTGGATTATATCAGGATTACACAAACACAAATTCTGTTGCAATATCTGGGATAGAGTTTTCCAAAAAAAACCGGATATTTCCGGTTTCATCCTGTCATACCTGGACAAACTGGTGTGGAATTCGTATGCAATGGACCGAGAAAATCACAGTAAAAATGGTTTTGGAGAAAAGCTAAGTGTTTTCGATAGGCAACTGCATAAAATATAATCTATACAAACGGAAATATCATGTTTGTTTGCCACAGTTCCTCTAGCTTTCTCCCTAGAAAATACGAATGTATAGAGATGGTGTCTCCATGATGAACCAATTAGTGTTTCAACGGTGCAAACTTAAATATTCCCTGGTAAAAAACATTCAAAACAATAAAGTCCATCGATAGTATCCAGAAAACACAAACACAGAGGCTTTCACAATATTTGGTATTGAGTTAGCCAATACACAACCGGATATTTCTTTTTTCATCCAGTGTTATCCAGACAAAGTGGTGTGGAATTCGTATGCAATGGACTGAGAAAATCACCGTAAAAATGGTTTTGGAGAAAAAGCAAAGTATTTTCCTTAGGCAAGTGCATAAAATGTCATCGATACAAAAAGAAATAACATGTTTGTTTGACGCAGTTCCTCTAGTTTTCTCCACAGAAAATACGAATGTGTAGAGCTGGTGTCGCCATGTAGAACCAATTAGTGTTTCCTAGGAAAAATTAAATATTCCCTGACAAAAATCATTCAAAGCAATAAATTCCATGGATAAATCAGGAATACACAAACACAGAGGCTGTAGCAATATTTCGGATTCAGTTAGCCAAAACAAAACCGAATATTTCTGGTTTCATCCAGTCATATCCGGACAAAGTAGTGTGGAATTCGTATGCAATGGTCCGAGAAAATCACAGTGAAAATGGTTTTGGAGAAAAGAAAAGTCTTTCCGTTAGGCAAGTGCATAAAATGTCATCTACACAAACATAAATATCATGTTTGTTTTCCGGAGTTCCTCTAGCTTACTTGCTAGAAAATAAGAATGCGTAGAGCTGGTTTCCTCATGAAGAACCAATTAGTGTTTCTACGGTACAAAAATAAATGTTCCCTAATAAAAATACTCAAAACAATAAAGTCCATCAATAATGTCCATAAAACACAAACACAGAGGCTTTCACAATATTTCGGATTGAGTTAGCCAAAACACAACTGGATATTTCTGGTTTCATCCAGTCATATCTGGAAAAACTGGTGTGGAATTCATATGCAATGGACCGAGAAAATCACAGCATAAATGGTTTTGGAGAAAAGCAAAGTTTTTTTATTAGGTAAGTAGATAAAATATCATCGATACAAACAGAAATATCATGTTTCTTTGCCGCAGTTCCTCTAGATTTCTCCCTAGAAAATACGAATGTGTAGAGCTGGTGTTCCAATTATTAATCAACTAGTTTTTCAACGGTACAAAATTAAATGTTCCCTGATAAAACATAAAAAAAAAGTCCATCGATAATATCCAGAAAACACAAACACAAAGGCTGTAGCAATATCCGGGATTTAGTTAGCCAAACCACCGGATATTTCTGGTTTAATCCAATCATACCCAGACAAACTGGTGTGGAATTCGTATGCAATGGACTGAGAAAATCACAGTTAAAATGGTTTTGGAGAAAAGCAAAGTCTTTTCGTTAGGCAAGTGCATAAAATGTCATCTATACAAACAGAAATATCATGTTCGTTTGCCGCAGTTCCTCTAGCTTTCTCCCTAGCAAATACGAATGTGTAGAGCTGGTGTCTCCATGTGGAAACATTTAGTGTTTCCAAGCAAAAATTAAATGTTCCCTGATAAAAAACATTCAAAACAATAAAGTCCATCAATACTATATGGAAAACACAAACACAAAGGCTTTCACAATATTTGGCATTGAGTTAGCCAAAACACAACCAGATATTTCTGGTTTCATCGAGTCATATCCGGACAAACTGGTGTGGAATTCGTATGCAATGGACCGAGAAAATCACAGTAAAAATGGTTTTGGAGAAAAGCAAAGTCTTTTCATTAGGCAAGTGTATAAAATGTCATGGATACAAACATGAATGTCATGTTTTTTTGCCGCAGTTCCTGTAGCTTTCTCCCTAGAAAATACGAATGTGTAGAGCTGGTGTCCCCATGATGAAAAAATTAATGTTTCTACGGTACAAAAATAAATGTTCCCTGATAAAAATACTCAAAACAATAAAGTCCATCAATAATATCCAGAAAACACAAACACAGAGGCTTTCACAATATTTCGGATTGAGTTACCCAAAACACAACCGCATATTTCTGGTTTCATCAAGTCATATCCGGAAAAACTGGTGTGGAATTCGTATGAAATGGACCGAGAAAATCACAGTAAAAATGGTTTTGGAGAAAAGAAAAGTCTTTTCAGTAGGTAAGTAGATAAAATATCATCTAGACAAACGGAAATATCATGTTTGTTTGTTGCAGTTCGTCTAGCTTTCTCCCTAGAAAATACAAATGTGTAGAGCTGGTGTCTCTATGTGGAACCAATTACTGCATCCAAGCTAAAAATAAAATATTCCCCGATAAAAAACATTCAAAACAATAAACTCCATCGGTAATATGCAGAAAACACAAACACAGAGGCTGTAGCAATATCTGGGATTGTGTTAGCCAAAACAAAACCGGATATTTCCGGTTTAATTCCAGTCATAACCGGACAAACTGGTGTGGAATTCATATGCAATGGACTGAGAAAACCACAGTAAAAATGGTTTTGGAGAAAAGCAAAGTTTTTGCTTTAGGAAAGTGCATAAAATGTCATCGATATAAACAGAAATATCATGTTTTTTTGCCGCAGTTCCTCTAGCTTTCTCCTGGAAAATACGAATCTGTAGAGCTGGTCTCTCAATTTGGAACCACTTAGTGATTCTAAGCACAAATTAAATGTTCCATTATAAAAAACATTCAAAACAATAAAGTCTATGGATTATATCAGGAATACAGAAACACAGAGGCTGTAGCAGTCCCTGGGATTGAATTAGGCAAAACAAAACCGGATATTTCCGGTTTCATCCAGTCATATCCGGTAAACTGGTGTGAAATTCGTATGCAATGGACTGAGAAAATCACAGTAAAAATGGTTTTGGAGAAAAGCAAAATCTTTTCATTAGGCAAGTGCATAAAATGTCATCGATACAAACAGAAATATCATGTTTGTTTGCCGCAGTTCCTCTAGCTTACTCCCTAGAAAATACAAATGTGTAGAGCTGGTGTCTCCATGTGGAACCAATTAGTGTTTCAAAGGTACAAAATGAAATGTTCCCTGATAAAAACATCCAACACAATAACGTGCGTTGATAATATCCAGAAAACACAAACACAGAGGCTTTCACAATATTTGACATTGAGTTAGCCAAAACAGAACCGGATATTTCTGGTTTCATCCAGTCATATCAGGACAAACTGTTGTGGAATTCGTATGCTACGGACCGAGAAAATCACAGTAAAAATGGTTTTGGAGAAAAGCAAAGTCTTTTCGTAAGGCAAGTGCATAAAATATCTTCGATACAAACAGAAATATCATGTTTGTTTGCCACAGTTCCTCTAGCTTTCTCCCTAGAAAATATGAATGTGTAGAGCTGGTGTCTGCATGTGGAACCAAGTAGTGATTCCAAGCCCAATATTAAATGTTCCCTGATAAAAAACATTCAAAGCAATAAAGTCCGTGGATAATATCAGGAATACACAAACACAGAGGCTGTAGCAATATCTGCGATTGGGTTAGCCAAAACAAAACTGGATATTTCTGGTTTCATCCTTTCATACCCGGACAAACTGGTGTGGAATTCGTATGCAATGGATTGAGAAAATGACAGTAAAAATGGTTTTGGAGAAAAGCAAAGTCTTTTTGTTAGGCAAGTGCATAAAATGTCATCTATACAAACTGAAATATCATGTTTGTTTGCCGCAGTTCCTCTAGCTTTCTCCCTAGAAAATATGAATGTGTAGTGCTGGTGTCTCCATGTGGAACCAATTACTGTATCCAAGCTCAAAATAAAATGTTCCCCAATAAATATTAGAAACAATACAGTCCATTGATAATATCCAGAAAACACAAACACAGGTTGTAGCAATATCTGGGATTGAGTTAGCCAAAACAAAACCGGATATTTCTGGTTGCATCCAGTCATATCCGGAAAACTGGTATGGAATTGGTATGCAATCGACAGAGAAAATCACAGTAAAAATGTTTTTGGAGAAAAGCAAAGTCTTTTCGTTAGGCAAGTGCATAAAATGTCATCTACACAAACATAAATATCATGTTTATTTGCCGCAGTTCATCCAGCTTTCTTCTTGAAAATACGAATGTGTAGAGCTGGTGTCCCCATGATGAACCAATTAGTATTTCTACGGAACAAAAATAAATGTTCCCTTATAAAATACTCAAACCATAAAGTCCAACGATAATACACAGAAAACACAAACACAGAGGCTGTAGCAATATTTCGGATTGAGTTAGCCAAAACACAAATGGATATTTCAGGTTTCATCCAGTCATATCCGGAGAAAATTGTTTGGAATTCGTATGCAATGGACCGAGAAAATCAGAGTAAAAATGGTTTTGGAGAAAAGCAAAGTCTTTTCTTTAGCCAAGTGCATAAATTGTCATCTAGACAACAGAAATATCATGTTTGTTTGCCGCATTTCCTCTAGCTTTCTACGTAGAAAATACGAATGTCTATAGCTGGTGTCTCCATGTAGATCCAATTAGTAATCCCAAGCTCATAATTAAATGTTCCCCGATAAAAAACATTAAATCAATAAAGTCCATTGATAATATCCAGAAAACACAAACACAGAGGCTGTAGCAATATCTGGGATTGAGTTAGCCAAAACAAAACCGTATATTTATGGTTTCATCCAGTCATTACCGGAAAAACTGGTGTGGAATTAGTATGCAATGGACTGAGAAAATCACAGTAAAAATGGTTTTGGAGAACAGCAAAGTCTTTTCTTTTGGCAAGTGCATAAAACGTCATCTATACAAACAGAAATATCATGTTTGTTTGCCGCAGTTCCTCTAGCTTTCTCCCCAGAAAATACGAATGTGTAGAGCTTGTGTCTCCATGTGGAACCAATTATTGTATCCAACTCAAAATAAAATGTTCCCCGATAAAAAACATTGAAAACAATAACGTGTGTTTATATTATCCATAAAACACAAACACAGAGGCTGTAGCAATATCTGGGATTGAGTTAGCCAAACCAAAACCGGATATTTCCGGTTTAATCCAATCATACACGGACAAACTGGTGTGGAATTCGTATGCAATGGACTGAGAAAATCACAGTAAAAATCGTTTTGGAGAAAAGCAGAGTCTTTACGTTAGGCAAGTGCATAAATTGTCATCTATACAAACAGAAATATCATGTTCGTTTGCCACAGTTCTTCTAGCATTCTCCATAGCAAATACGAATGTCTAGAGCTAGTGTCTCCATGTAGAAATAATTAGTGTTTCCAAGCAAAAATTAAATGTTCCCTAATAAAAAGCATTCAAAACTATAAAGTCCATCGATACTATACGGAAAACAAAAACACAGAGGCTTTCAAAATATTTGGGATTGAGTTAGCCAAAAGAGAACCGGATATTTCTGGTTTCATCGAGTCATATCCGGACAAACTGGTGTGGAATTCGTATGCAATGGTCCGAGGAAATCACAGTAAAAACGGTTTTGGAGAAAACAAAGTCTTTTCGTTATGCAAGTGCATAAAATGTCATCTACACAAACATAACTATCATGTTTCTTTTCTGAGTACATTTAGCTTTCTTCTTGAAAATACGAATGTGTAGAGCTGGTGTCCCCATGATGAACCAATTAGTGTTTCTACGGTACAAAAATAAATGTTCCCTGATAAAAATACTCAAAACAATAAAGTCCATCGATAATATCCAGAAAACACAAACACAGAGGCTTTCACAATATTTCGGATTGAGTTAGCCAAAATACAACCGGATATTTCTGGTTTCATCCAGTCATATCCGGACAAACTGGTGTGGAATTCGTATACAATGGACCGAGAAAATCACAGTAAAAATGGTTTTGGAGAAAAGCAAAGTCTTTTCGTTAGGTAAGTGCATAAAATGTCATCTACACAAACATAAATATCATGTTTGTTTGCCGCAGTTCCTCTAGCTTTCTTCTTGAAAATACGAATGTGTAGAGCTGGTGTCCCCATGATGAACCAATTAGTGTTTCTAAGTACAAAAATAAATGTTCCCTTATAAAAATCTCAAAACAATAAAGTCCATCGATAATATCCAGAAAACACAAACACAGAGGCTGTAGCAATATTTCGGATTGAATTAGCCAATACACAAATGGATATTTCAGGTTTCATCCAGTCATATCCGGAGAAAATTGTGTGGAATTCATATGCAATGGACTGAGAAAATCACAGTAAAAATGGTTTTGGAGAACAGCAAAGTCTTTTCTTTTGGCAAGTGCATAAAACGTCATCTATACAAACAGAAATATCATGTTTGTTTGCCGCAGTTCCTCTAGCTTTCTCCCCAGAAAATACGAATGTGTAGAGCTTGTGTCTCCATGTGGAACCAATTATTGTATCCAACTCAAAATAAAATGTTCCCCGATAAAAAACATTGAAAACAATAACGTGTGTTTATATTATCCATAAAACACAAACACAGAGGCTGTAGCAATATCTGGGATTGAGTTAGCCAAACCAAAACCGGATATTTCCGGTTTAATCCAATCATACACGGACAAACTGGTGTGGAATTCGTATGCAATGGACTGAGAAAATCACAGTAAAAATCGTTTTGGAGAAAAGCAGAGTCTTTACGTTAGGCAAGTGCATAAATTGTCATCTATACAAACAGAAATATCATGTTCGTTTGCCACAGTTCTTCTAGCATTCTCCATAGCAAATACGAATGTCTAGAGCTAGTGTCTCCATGTAGAAATAATTAGTGTTTCCAAGCAAAAATTAAATGTTCCCTAATAAAAAGCATTCAAAACTATAAAGTCCATCGATACTATACGGAAAACAAAAACACAGAGGCTTTCAAAATATTTGGGATTGAGTTAGCCAAAAGAGAACCGGATATTTCTGGTTTCATCGAGTCATATCCGGACAAACTGGTGTGGAATTCGTATGCAATGGTCCGAGGAAATCACAGTAAAAACGGTTTTGGAGAAAACAAAGTCTTTTCGTTATGCAAGTGCATAAAATGTCATCTACACAAACATAACTATCATGTTTCTTTTCTGAGTACATTTAGCTTTCTTCTTGAAAATACGAATGTGTAGAGCTGGTGTCCCCATGATGAACCAATTAGTGTTTCTACGGTACAAAAATAAATGTTCCCTGATAAAAATACTCAAAACAATAAAGTCCATCGATAATATCCAGAAAACACAAACACAGAGGCTTTCACAATATTTCGGATTGAGTTAGCCAAAATACAACCGGATATTTCTGGTTTCATCCAGTCATATCCGGACAAACTGGTGTGGAAATCGTATACAATGGACCGAGAAAATCACAGTAAAAATGGTTTTGGAGAAAAGCAAAGTCTTTTCGTTAGGTAAGTGCATAAAATGTCATCTACACAAACATAAATATCATGTTTGTTTGCCGCAGTTCCTCTAGCTTTCTTCTTGAAAATACGAATGTGTAGAGCTGGTGTCCCCATGATGAACCAATTAGTGTTTCTAAGTACAAAAATAAATGTTCCCTTATAAAAATCTCAAAACAATAAAGTCCATCGATAATATCCAGAAAACACAAACACAGAGGCTGTAGCAATATTTCGGATTGAATTAGCCAATACACAAATGGATATTTCAGGTTTCATCCAGTCATATCCGGAGAAAATTGTGTGGAATTCATATGCAATGGACCGAGAAAATCAGAGTAAAAATGGTTTTGGAGAAAAACAAAGTCTTTTCTTTCGGCAAGTGCATAAAACGTCATCTATACAAACAGAAATATCATGTTTTTTTGCCGCAGTTCCTCTAGCTTTCTCCCTAGAAAATACGAATGTGTAGAGCTGGTGTCTCCATTTGGAACCAATTATTGTACCCAAGCTGAAAATAAAATGTTCCCCGATAAAAAACATTCAAAACAATAACGTCCGTTGATAATATCCAGAAAACAGAAACACAAAAGCTGTAGCAGTCCCTGGGATTGAATAAGGCAAAACAAAACCGGATATTTCCGGTTTCATCCAGTCATATCCGGTAAACTGGTGTGAAATTCGTATGCAATGGACTGAGAAAATCACTGTAAAAATGGTTTTGGAGAAAAGCAAAATCTTTTCATTAGGCAAGTGCATAAAATGTCATCGATACAAACAGAAATATCATGTTTGTTTGCCGCAGTTCCTCTAGCTTACTCCCTAGAAAATACAAATGTGTAGAGCTGGTGTCTCCATGTGGAACCAATTAGTGTTTCAAAGGTACAAAATGAAATGTTCCCTGATAAAAACATCCAACACAATAACGTGCGTTGATAATATCCAGAAAACACAAACACAGAGGCTTTCACAATATTTGACATTGAGTTAGCCAAAACAGAACCGGATATTTCTGGTTTCATCCAGTCATATCAGGACAAACTGTTGTGGAATTCGTATGCTACGGACCGAGAAAATCACAGTAAAAATGGTTTTGGAGAAAAGCAAAGTCTTTTCGTAAGGCAAGTGCATAAAATATCTTCGATACAAACAGAAATATCATGTTTGTTTGCCACAGATCCTCTAGCTTTCTCCCTAGAAAATACGCATGTGTAGAGCTGGTGTCTGCATGTGGAACCAAGTAGTGATTCCAAGCCCAATATTAAATGTTCCCTGATAAAAAACATTCAAAGCAATAAAGTCCGTGGATAATATCAGGAATACACAAACACAGAGGCTGTAGCAATATCTGCGATTGGGTTAGCCAAAACAAAACTGGATATTTCTGGTTTCATCCTTTCATACCCGGACAAACTGGTGTGGAATTCATATGCAATGGATTGAGAAAATGACAGTAAAAATGGTTTTGGAGAAAAGCAAAGTCTTTTTGTTAGGCAAGTGCATAAAATGTCATCTATACAAACTGAAATATCATGTTTGTTTGCCGCAGTTCCTCTAGCTTTCTCCCTAGAAAATATGAATGTGTAGTGCTGGTGTCTCCATGTGGAACCAATTACTGTATCCAAGCTCAAAATAAAATGTTCCCCAATAAATATTAGAAACAATAGAGTCCATTGATAATATCCAGAAAACACAAACACAGGTTGTAGCAATATCTGGGATTGAGTTAGCCAAAACAAAACCGGATATTTCCGGTTGCATCCAGTCATATCCGGAAAACTGGTATGGAATTGGTATGCAATCGACAGAGAAAATCACAGTAAAAATGTTTTTGGAGAAAAGCAAAGTCTTTTCGTTAGGCAAGTGCATAAAATGTCATCTACACAAACATAAATATCATGTTTATTTGCCGCAGTTCATCCAGCTTTCTTCTTGAAAATACGAATGTGTAGAGCTGGTGTCCCCATGATGAACCAATTAGTATTTCTACGGAACAAAAATAAATGTTCCCTTATAAAATACTCAAACCATAAAGTCCAACGATAATACACAGAAAACACAAACACAGAGGCTGTAGCAATATTTCGGATTGAGTTAGCCAAAACACAAATGGATATTTCAGGTTTCATCCAGTCATATCCGGAGAAAATTGTTTGGAATTCGTATGCAATGGACCGAGAAAATCAGAGTAAAAATGGTTTTGGAGAAAAGCAAAGTCTTTTCTTTAGCCAAGTGCATAAATTGTCATCTAGACAACAGAAATATCATGTTTGTTTGCCGCATTTCCTCTAGCTTTCTACGTAGAAAATACGAATGTCTATAGCTGGTGTCTCCATGTAGATCCAATTAGTAATCCCAAGCTCATAATTAAATGTTCCCCGATAAAAAACATTAAATCAATAAAGTCCATTGATAATATCCAGAAAACACAAACACAGAGGCTGTAGCAATATCTGGGATTGAGTTAGCCAAAACAAAACCGTATATTTATGGTTTCATCCAGTCATTACCGGAAAAACTGGTGTGGAATTAGTATGCAATGGACTGAGAAAATCACAGTAAAAATGGTTTTGGAGAACAGCAAAGTCTTTTCTTTTGGCAAGTGCATAAAACGTCATCTATACAAACAGAAATATCATGTTTGTTTGCCGCAGTTCCTCTAGCTTTCTCCCCAGAAAATACGAATGTGTAGAGCTTGTGTCTCCATGTGGAACCAATTATTGTATCCAACTCAAAATAAAATGTTCCCCGATAAAAAACATTGAAAACAATAACGTGTGTTTATATTATCCATAAAACACAAACACAGAGGCTGTAGCAATATCTGGGATTGAGTTAGCCAAACCAAAACCGGATATTTCCGGTTTAATCCAATCATACACGGACAAACTGGTGTGGAATTCGTATGCAATGGACTGAGAAAATCACAGTAAAAATCGTTTTGGAGAAAAGCAGAGTCTTTACGTTAGGCAAGTGCATAAATTGTCATCTATACAAACAGAAATATCATGTTCGTTTGCCACAGTTCTTCTAGCATTCTCCATAGCAAATACGAATGTCTAGAGCTAGTGTCTCCATGTAGAAATAATTAGTGTTTCCAAGCAAAAATTAAATGTTCCCTAATAAAAAGCATTCAAAACTATAAAGTCCATCGATACTATACGGAAAACAAAAACACAGAGGCTTTCAAAATATTTGGGATTGAGTTAGCCAAAAGAGAACCGGATATTTCTGGTTTCATCGAGTCATATCCGGACAAACTGGTGTGGAATTCGTATGCAATGGTCCGAGGAAATCACAGTAAAAACGGTTTTGGAGAAAACAAAGTCTTTTCGTTATGCAAGTGCATAAAATGTCATCTACACAAACATAACTATCATGTTTCTTTTCTGAGTACATTTAGCTTTCTTCTTGAAAATACGAATGTGTAGAGCTGGTGTCCCCATGATGAACCAATTAGTGTTTCTACGGTACAAAAATAAATGTTCCCTGATAAAAATACTCAAAACAATAAAGTCCATCGATAATATCCAGAAAACACAAACACAGAGGCTTTCACAATATTTCGGATTGAGTTAGCCAAAATACAACCGGATATTTCTGGTTTCATCCAGTCATATCCGGACAAACTGGTGTGGAATTCGTATACAATGGACCGAGAAAATCACAGTAAAAATGGTTTTGGAGAAAAGCAAAGTCTTTTCATTAGGTAAGTGCATAAAATGTCATCTACACAAAAATAAATATCATGTTTGTTTGCCGCAGTTCCTCTAGCTTTCTTCTTGAAAATACGAATGTGTAGAGCTGGTGTCCCCATGATGAACCAATTAGTGTTTCTAAGTACAAAAATAAATGTTCCCTTATAAAAATCTCAAAACAATAAAGTCCATCGATAATATCCAGAAAACACAAACACAGAGGCTGTAGCAATATTTCGGATTGAATTAGCCAATACACAAATGGATATTTCAGGTTTCATCCAGTCATATCCGGAGAAAATTGTGTGGAATTCATATGCAATGGACCGAGAAAATCAGAGTAAAAATGGTTTTGGAGAAAAACAAAGTCTTTTCTTTCGGCAAGTGCATAAAACGTCATCTATACAAACAGAAATATCATGTTTTTTTGCCGCAGTTCCTCTAGCTTTCTCCCTAGAAAATACGAATGTGTAGAGCTGGTGTCTCCATGTGGAACCAATTATTGTATCCAAGCTGAAAATAAAATGTTCCCCGATAAAAAACATTCAAAACAATAACGTCCATTGATAATATCCAGAAAACAGAAACACAAAAGCTGTAGCAATATCTGGGATTGAGTTAGCCAAACCAAAACCGGATATTTCCGGTTTAATCCAATCATACCCGGACAAACTGTTGTGGAATTCGTATGCAATAGACTGAGAAAATCACAGTAAAAATGGTTTTGGAGAAAAGCAAAGTCTTTACGTTAGGCAAGTGGATAAAATGTCAGCTATACAAACAGAAATATCATGTTTGTCAGTTACTCTACATTTCTCCCTAGATAATACGAATATGTAGAGCTGGTGTCTCCATGTGGAACCAATTAGTGTTTCCATGCAGAAAATTAAATGTTCCCTGAAAAAAATATTGAAAAAAATAAAGTCCTGGATAATAGCAGGAATACACAAACACAGAGGCTTTCACAATATTTCGGATTGAGTTAGCTAAAACACAACCGCATATTTCTGGTTTCATCCAGTCATATCCGCACAAAGTGGTGTGGAATTCATATGCAATGGACCGAGAAAATCACCGTAAATATGCTTTTGGAGAAAAGCAAAGTCTTTTCGTTAGGCAAGTGCATAAAATGTCATCGATACAAACAGAAATATCATGTTTGTTTTCCGCAGTTCCTCTAGCTTTCACCCTAGAAACTACGAATGTGTAGAGCTGGTGTCCCCAGGATAAACCAATTAGTGTTTCTATGGTACAAAATGAAATGTTCCCTGATAAAAACATTCAAAATAATAAAGTCCATCGATAATATCCAGAAAACACAAACACAGAGGCTTTCACAATATTTCAGATTGAGTTAGCCAAAACACAACTGCATATTTCTGGTTTCATCCAGTCATATCCGCACAAAGTGGTGTGGAATTCATATGCAATGGACCAAGAAAATCACAGTAAATATGCTTTTGGAGAAAAGCAAAGTCTTTTCGTTAGGCAAGTGCATAAAATGTCATCGATACAATCAAAAATATCATGTTTGTTTGCCAAAGTTCCTCTAGCTTACTGCCTAGAAAATAAGAATATGTAGAGCTGGTGTCTCCATGTGGAGCCAATTACTGAATGCATTCACAAATAAAATGTTCCCTGGTAAAAAAACATTCAAAACAATAAAGCCCATTGATAATGTCCAGAAAACACATACACAGACGCTGTAGCAATATCTGGGATTGTGTTAGCCTAAACATTACCAGATATTTCGGGTTTCATCTAGTGATATCTGGTCAAACTGGTGTGGAATTCCTATGCAATGGACCCAGAAAATCACAGTAAAAATGGTTTTGGAGAAAAGCAAAGTGTTTTCATTAGGCAAGTGCATAAAATGTCATCGATACAAACTGAAATACCATGTTTCTTTGCCACAGTTCCTCTAGCTATCTCCCTAGAAATTACAAATGTGTAGAGCTGGTATCTCCATTTGGAACCAATTAGTGTTTCCAAGCAAATAATTAAATGTTCCCTGATAAAAAAACATTCAAAACAATAAAGTCCATTGTCAATATCAGGAAAACACAAACACAGAGGCTGTTGCAATATCTGGGATTGAGTTAGCCAAAACAAAACCGGATATCTCCGGTTTCATCCAGTCATATCCGGAAAAACTGGTATGGAATTCGTATGCAATGGACCAAGAAAATCACAGTAAAATGGTTTTGGAGAAAAGCAAAGTCTTTTCGTTAGGCAAGTGCATTAAATGTCATCTACACATACATAAATATCATGTTTGCCACAGTTTCTCTAGCTTTCTCCTTTGAAAATACAAATGTGTAAAGCTGGTGTCCCTGATGAACCACTTAGTGTTTCTACGGTACAAAATTAAATGTTCCCCGATTAAAATATTGAAAACAATGAAGCCCGTCGATAATATCCGGAAAACACAAACACAGAGGCTGTAGCAATATTTCGGATTGAGTTAGGCAAAACACAACCGGATATTTCTGGTTTCATCCAGTCATATGCAGACAAAGTGGTTTGGAATTTGTATACAATGGACCGAGAAAATCACAGTAAAAATGGTTTTGGAGAAAAGGAAAGTCTTTTCGTTAGGCAAGTGCATAAAATATCATCTACACAAACATAAATATCATGTTTACCGCAGTTCCTCTAGCTTTCTCCCTAGAAAATACGAATGGGTAGAGCTGGTGTCCCCATGTGGAACCAATTAGTGTTTCAACGGTAAAAAATTAAATGTTCCCTGATAAAATATTCAAAACAATAACGCCCATCGATAATATCCGGAAAACACAAACACAGAGGCTTTCACAATATTTCGGATTGAGTTAGCCAAAACTCAACTGGATATTTCTGGTTTCATCCAGTCATATCCGCACAAAGTGCTGTGGAATTCGTATGCAATGGACCAAGAAAATCACAGTAAAAATGCTTTTGGAGAAAAGCAAAGTCTTTTCATTAGGCAAGTGCATAAAATGTCATCGATACAAACAAAAATATCATGTTTGTTTGGCGCAGTTCTTATACCTTTCTCCCTAGAAAATACGAATGTGTAGAGCTGGTGTCCCCATGATGAACCAGTTAGTGTTTCAGCGGTACAAAATGAAATGTTCCCTGATAAAAACATTCAAAACAATAAAGTCCATCGATAATATCCAGAAAACACAAACACAGAGGCTTTCACAATATTTCGGATTGAGTTAGCCAAAACACAACTGGATATTTCTGGTTTCATCCAGTCATATCAGCACAAAGTGGTGTGGAATTCGTATGCAATGGACCAAGAAAATCACAGTAAAAATGCTTTTGGAGAAAAGCAAAGTCTTTTCGTTAGGCAAGTGCATAAAATGTCATCTAGACAAACAGAAATATCATGTTTGTTTGCCGCAGTTCTTCTACCTTTCTCCCTAGAAAATAAGAATATGTAGAGCTGGTGTCCCCAGGATGAACCAATTAGTTTTTCTATGGTACAAAATGAAATGTTCCCTGATAAAAACATTCAAAACAATAAAGTCCATCGATAATATCCGGAAAACACAAACGCAGAGGCTGTAGCAATATTTCGGATTGAGTTAGCCAAAACAGAACCGGATATTTCTGGTTTCATCCAGTCATATCCGCACAAAGTGGTGTGGAATTCGTATGCAATGGAGTAAGAAAATCACAGTAAACATGGTTTTGGAGAAAAGCAAAGTCTTTTCATTAGGCAAGCAGATAAAATATCATCGATAAAAACAGAAATATCATGTTTGTTTACGGGAGTTCCTCTAGCTATATTCCTAGAAATAACGAATGTGTACAGTTGGTGTCTCCATGTGGAACCAATTAGTGTTTCCAAGCAAAAAATTAAATGTTCCCTGATAAAAAACATTCAAAACAATAATGTCCATGGATAATATCCGGAAAACACAAACACAGAGGCTGCAGCAATATCTGGGATTGAATTAGCCAAAACAGAACCGGATATTTCCGGTTTCATCCAGTCATATCCGGACAAACCGTTGTGCAATCCCTAAGCAATAGACCGAGAAAATCAGAGTAAAAGCAATTTTGCAGAAAAGCAAAGTCTTTTCGTTAGGCAAGTGCATAAAATGTCATCTACACAAACATAAATATCATGTTTACCACAGTTCCTCTAGCTTTCTCCCTAGAAAATACGAATGGGTAGAGCTGGTGTCCCCATGATGAACCAATTAGTGTTTCAACGGTACAAAATGAAATGTTCCCTGATAAAAACATTCAAAATAACAAAGTCCATCGATAATATCCAGAAAACACAAACACAGAGGCTTTCACAATATTTCGGATTGAGTTAGCTAAAACACAACCGCATATTTCTGGTTTCATCCAGTCATATCCGCACAAAGTGGTGTGGAATTCATATGCAATGGACCGAGAAAATCACCGTAAATATGCTTTTGGAGAAAAGCAAAGTCTTTTCGTTAGGCAAGTGCATAAAATGTCATCGATACAAACAGAAATATCATGTTTGTTTTCCGCAGTTCCTCTAGCTTTCACCCTAGAAACTACGAATGTGTAGAGCTGGTGTCCCCAGGATAAACCAATTAGTGTTTCTATGGTACAAAATGAAATGTTCCCTGATAAAAACATTCAAAATAATAAAGTCCATCGATAATATCCAGAAAACACAAACACAGAGGCTTTCACAATATTTCAGATTGAGTTAGCCAAAACACAACTGCATATTTCTGGTTTCATCCAGTCATATCCGCACAAAGTGGTGTGGAATTCATATGCAATGGACCAAGAAAATCACAGTAAATATGCTTTTGGAGAAAAGCAAAGTCTTTTCGTTAGGCAAGTGCATAAAATGTCATCGATACAATCAAAAATATCATGTTTGTTTGCCAAAGTTCCTCTAGCTTACTGCCTAGAAAATAAGAATATGTAGAGCTGGTGTCTCCATGTGGAGCCAATTACTGAATGCATTCACAAATAAAATGTTCCCTGGTAAAAAAACATTCAAAACAATAAAGCCCATTGATAATGTCCAGAAAACACATACACAGACGCTGTAGCAATATCTGGGATTGTGTTAGCCTAAACATTACCAGATATTTCGGGTTTCATCTAGTGATATCTGGTCAAACTGGTGTGGAATTCCTATGCAATGGACCGAGAAAATCACAGTAAAAATGGTTTTGGAGAAAAGGAAAGTCTTTTCGTTAGGCAAGTGCATAAAATATCATCTACACAAACATAAATATCATGTTTACCGCAGTTCCTCTAGCTTTCTCCCTAGAAAATACGAATGGGTAGAGCTGGTGTCCCCATGTGGAACCAATTAGTGTTTCAACGGTAAAAAATTAAATGTTCCCTGATAAAATATTCAAAACAATAACGCCCATCGATAATATCCGGAAAACACAAACACAGAGGCTTTCACAATATTTCGGATTGAGTTAGCCAAAACTCAACTGGATATTTCTGGTTTCATCCAGTCATATCCGCACAAAGTGCTGTGGAATTCGTATGCAATGGACCAAGAAAATCACAGTAAAAATGCTTTTGGAGAAAAGCAAAGTCTTTTCATTAGGCAAGTGCATAAAATGTCATCGATACAAACAAAAATATCATGTTTGTTTGGCGCAGTTCTTATACCTTTCTCCCTAGAAAATACGAATGTGTAGAGCTGGTGTCCCCATGATGAACCAGTTAGTGTTTCAGCGGTACAAAATGAAATGTTCCCTGATAAAAACATTCAAAACAATAAAGTCCATCGATAATATCCAGAAAACACAAACACAGAGGCTTTCACAATATTTCGGATTGAGTTAGCCAAAACACAACTGGATATTTCTGGTTTCATCCAGTCATATCAGCACAAAGTGGTGTGGAATTCGTATGCAATGGACCAAGAAAATCACAGTAAAAATGCTTTTGGAGAAAAGCAAAGTCTTTTCGTTAGGCAAGTGCATAAAATGTCATCTAGACAAACAGAAATATCATGTTTGTTTGCCGCAGTTCTTCTACCTTTCTCCCTAGAAAATAAGAATATGTAGAGCTGGTGTCCCCAGGATGAACCAATTAGTTTTTCTATGGTACAAAATGAAATGTTCCCTGATAAAAACATTCAAAACAATAAAGTCCATCGATAATATCCGGAAAACACAAACGCAGAGGCTGTAGCAATATTTCGGATTGAGTTAGCCAAAACAGAACCGGATATTTCTGGTTTCATCCAGTCATATCCGCACAAAGTGGTGTGGAATTCGTATGCAATGGAGTAAGAAAATCACAGTAAACATGGTTTTGGAGAAAAGCAAAGTCTTTTCATTAGGCAAGCAGATAAAATATCATCGATAAAAACAGAAATATCATGTTTGTTTACGGGAGTTCCTCTAGCTATATTCCTAGAAATAACGAATGTGTACAGTTGGTGTCTCCATGTGGAACCAATTAGTGTTTCCAAGCAAAAAATTAAATGTTCCCTGATAAAAAACATTCAAAACAATAATGTCCATGGATAATATCCGGAAAACACAAACACAGAGGCTGCAGCAATATCTGGGATTGAATTAGCCAAAACAGAACCGGATATTTCCGGTTTCATCCAGTCATATCCGGACAAACCGTTGTGCAATCCCTAAGCAATAGACCGAGAAAATCAGAGTAAAAGCAATTTTGCAGAAAAGCAAAGTCTTTTCGTTAGGCAAGTGCATAAAATGTCATCTACACAAACATAAATATCATGTTTACCACAGTTCCTCTAGCTTTCTCCCTAGAAAATACGAATGGGTAGAGCTGGTGTCCCCATGATGAACCAATTAGTGTTTCAACGGTACAAAATGAAATGTTCCCTGATAAAAACATTCAAAATAACAAAGTCCATCGATAATATCCAGAAAACACAAACACAGAGGCTTTCACAATATTTCGGATTGAGTTAGCTAAAACACAACCGCATATTTCTGGTTTCATCCAGTCATATCCGCACAAAGTGGTGTGGAATTCATATGCAATGGACCGAGAAAATCACCGTAAATATGCTTTTGGAGAAAAGCAAAGTCTTTTCGTTAGGCAAGTGCATAAAATGTCATCGATACAAACAGAAATATCATGTTTGTTTTCCGCAGTTCCTCTAGCTTTCACCCTAGAAACTACGAATGTGTAGAGCTGGTGTCCCCAGGATAAACCAATTAGTGTTTCTATGGTACAAAATGAAATGTTCCCTGATAAAAACATTCAAAATAATAAAGTCCATCGATAATATCCAGAAAACACAAACACAGAGGCTTTCACAATATTTCAGATTGAGTTAGCCAAAACACAACTGCATATTTCTGGTTTCATCCAGTCATATCCGCACAAAGTGGTGTGGAATTCATATGCAATGGACCAAGAAAATCACAGTAAATATGCTTTTGGAGAAAAGCAAAGTCTTTTCGTTAGGCAAGTGCATAAAATGTCATCGATACAATCAAAAATATCATGTTTGTTTGCCAAAGTTCCTCTAGCTTACTGCCTAGAAAATAAGAATATGTAGAGCTGGTGTCTCCATGTGGAGCCAATTACTGAATGCATTCACAAATAAAATGTTCCCTGGTAAAAAAACATTCAAAACAATAAAGCCCATTGATAATGTCCAGAAAACACATACACAGACGCTGTAGCAATATCTGGGATTGTGTTAGCCTAAACATTACCAGATATTTCGGGTTTCATCTAGTGATATCTGGTCAAACTGGTGTGGAATTCCTATGCAATGGACCCAGAAAATCACAGTAAAAATGGTTTTGGAGAAAAGCAAAGTGTTTTCATTAGGCAAGTGCATAAAATGTCATCGATACAAACTGAAATACCATGTTTCTTTGCCACAGTTCCTCTAGCTATCTCCCTAGAAATTACAAATGTGTAGAGCTGGTATCTCCATTTGGAACCAATTAGTGTTTCCAAGCAAATAATTAAATGTTCCCTGATAAAAAAACATTCAAAACAATAAAGTCCATTGTCAATATCAGGAAAACACAAACACAGAGGCTGTTGCAATATCTGGGATTGAGTTAGCCAAAACAAAACCGGATATCTCCGGTTTCATCCAGTCATATCCGGAAAAACTGGTATGGAATTCGTATGCAATGGACCAAGAAAATCACAGTAAAATGGTTTTGGAGAAAAGCAAAGTCTTTTCGTTAGGCAAGTGCATTAAATGTCATCTACACATACATAAATATCATGTTTGCCACAGTTTCTCTAGCTTTCTCCTTTGAAAATACAAATGTGTAAAGCTGGTGTCCCTGATGAACCACTTAGTGTTTCTACGGTACAAAATTAAATGTTCCCCGATTAAAATATTGAAAACAATGAAGCCCGTCGATAATATCCGGAAAACACAAACACAGAGGCTGTAGCAATATTTCGGATTGAGTTAGGCAAAACACAACCGGATATTTCTGGTTTCATCCAGTCATATGCAGACAAAGTGGTTTGGAATTTGTATACAATGGACCGAGAAAATCACAGTAAAAATGGTTTTGGAGAAAAGGAAAGTCTTTTCGTTAGGCAAGTGCATAAAATATCATCTACACAAACATAAATATCATGTTTACCGCAGTTCCTCTAGCTTTCTCCCTAGAAAATACGAATGGGTAGAGCTGGTGTCCCCATGTGGAACCAATTAGTTTTTCAACGGTAAAAAATTAAATGTTCCCTGATAAAATATTCAAAACAATAACGCCCATCGATAATATCCGGAAAACACAAACACAGAGGCTTTCACAATATTTCGGATTGAGTTAGCCAAAACTCAACTGGATATTTCTGGTTTCATCCAGTCATATCCGCACAAAGTGCTGTGGAATTCGTATGCAATGGACCAAGAAAATCACAGTAAAAATGCTTTTGGAGAAAAGCAAAGTCTTTTCATTAGGCAAGTGCATAAAATGTCATCGATACAAACAAAAATATCATGTTTGTTTGGCGCAGTTCTTATACCTTTCTCCCTAGAAAATACGAATGTGTAGAGCTGGTGTCCCCATGATGAACCAGTTAGTGTTTCAGCGGTACAAAATGAAATGTTCCCTGATAAAAACATTCAAAACAATAAAGTCCATCGATAATATCCAGAAAACACAAACACAGAGGCTTTCACAATATTTCGGATTGAGTTAGCCAAAACACAACTGGATATTTCTGGTTTCATCCAGTCATATCAGCACAAAGTGGTGTGGAATTCGTATGCAATGGACCAAGAAAATCACAGTAAAAATGCTTTTGGAGAAAAGCAAAGTCTTTTCGTTAGGCAAGTGCATAAAATGTCATCTAGACAAACAGAAATATCATGTTTGTTTGCCGCAGTTCTTCTACCTTTCTCCCTAGAAAATAAGAATATGTAGAGCTGGTGTCCCCAGGATGAACCAATTAGTTTTTCTATGGTACAAAATGAAATGTTCCCTGATAAAAACATTCAAAACAATAAAGTCCATCGATAATATCCGGAAAACACAAACGCAGAGGCTGTAGCAATATTTCGGATTGAGTTAGCCAAAACAGAACCGGATATTTCTGGTTTCATCCAGTCATATCCGCACAAAGTGGTGTGGAATTCGTATGCAATGGAGTAAGAAAATCACAGTAAACATGGTTTTGGAGAAAAGCAAAGTCTTTTCATTAGGCAAGCAGATAAAATATCATCGATAAAAACAGAAATATCATGTTTGTTTACGGGAGTTCCTCTAGCTATATTCCTAGAAATAACGAATGTGTACAGTTGGTGTCTCCATGTGGAACCAATTAGTGTTTCCAAGCAAAAAATTAAATGTTCCCTGATAAAAAACATTCAAAACAATAATGTCCATGGATAATATCCGGAAAACACAAACACAGAGGCTGCAGCAATATCTGGGATTGAATTAGCCAAAACAGAACCGGATATTTCCGGTTTCATCCAGTCATATCCGGACAAACCGTTGTGGAATCCCTAAGCAATAGACCGAGAAAATCAGAGTAAAAGCAATTTTGCAGAAAAGCAAAGTCTTTTCGTTAGGCAAGTGCATAAAATGTCATCTACACAAACATAAATATCATGTTTACCACAGTTCCTCTAGCTTTCTCCCTAGAAAATACGAATGGGTAGAGCTGGTGTCCCCATGATGAACCAATTAGTGTTTCAACGGTACAAAATGAAATGTTCCCTGATAAAAACATTCAAAATAACAAAGTCCATCGATAATATCCAGAAAACACAAACACAGAGGCTTTCACAATATTTCGGATTGAGTTAGCTAAAACACAACCGCATATTTCTGGTTTCATCCAGTCATATCCGCACAAAGTGGTGTGGAATTCATATGCAATGGACCGAGAAAATCACCGTAAATATGCTTTTGGAGAAAAGCAAAGTCTTTTCGTTAGGCAAGTGCATAAAATGTCATCGATACAAACAGAAATATCATGTTTGTTTTCCGCAGTTCCTCTAGCTTTCACCCTAGAAACTACGAATGTGTAGAGCTGGTGTCCCCAGGATAAACCAATTAGTGTTTCTATGGTACAAAATGAAATGTTCCCTGATAAAAACATTCAAAATAATAAAGTCCATCGATAATATCCAGAAAACACAAACACAGAGGCTTTCACAATATTTCAGATTGAGTTAGCCAAAACACAACCGCATATTTCTGGTTTCATCCAGTCATATCCGCACAAAGTGGTGTAGAATTCGTATGCAATGGACCGAGAAAATCACAGTAAATATGCTTTTGGAGAAAAGCAAAGTCTTTTTCGTTAGGCAAGTGCATAAAATGTCATCTACACAAACATAAATATCATGTTTACCGCAGTTCCTCTAGCTTTCTCACTAGAAAATACGAATGGGTAGAGCTGCTGTCCCCATGTGGAACCAATTAGTGTTTCAACGGTAAAAAATTAAATGTTCCCTGATAAAATATTCAAAACAATAACGCCCATCGATAATATCCGGAAAACACAAACACAGAGGCTTTCACAATATTTCGGATTGAGTTAGCCAAAACTCAACTGGATATTTCTGGTTTCATCCAGTCATATCCGCACAAAGTGCTGTGGAATTCGTATGCAATGAATCGAGAAAATCACAGTAAAAATGGTTTTGGAGAATAGAAAAGTCTTTCCATTAGGCAAGTGCATAAAATGTCATGTATACAAACAGAAATATCATGTTTGTTTGCCGCAGTTCCTCTAGCTTTCACCCTAGAATTTACAAATATGTAGAGCTGGTGTCTCCATGTGGAACCAGTTACTATATCCAAGCTCAAAATAAAAGGTTCCAAAACAATAAAATCTGTGGAAAACATCCAGTAAAAAACAAACACAGAGCTTTCTCCCTAGAAATACGAATACCTAGAGCTGGTGTCCCCATGATGACCCAAATAGTGTTTCAACGGTACAAAATTAAATGTTCCCCGATAAAAAACATTCAAAACAATAAAGTCCATCGTTAATATCCAGAAAACACAAACACAGAGGCTTTCAGAATATTTCGGATTCAGTTTGCAAAAAAAAAAAAAAAAAAAAAAAAAAAAAACGGATATTTCCGGTTCCATCCAGTCAGATCCGGACAAACTGGTGTGGAATTCGTATGCAACAGACCGAGAAAATCACAGTAAAAATGGTTTTGGAGAAAAGCAAAGTCTTTTCGTTAGGCAAGTGCATTAAATGTCATCTACACATACATAAATATCATGTTTGCCACAGTTTCTCTAGCTTTCTCCTTTGAAAATAGGAATGTGTAGAGCTGGTGTCTCCATGTGGTACCAATTAGTGATTCCAAGCTCAAGATTAAATGTTCCGGGATATAAAACATTCAAAACAATAAAGTCCGTGGATAATATCAGGAAAACGCAAACACAGAGGCTGTAGCAATATCTGGGATTGAGTTAGCCAAAACAAAACCAGATATCTCCGGTTTCATCCAGTCATATCCGGACAAACTGGTGTGGATTTCGTATGCAATGGACCGAGAAAATCACAGGAAAAATGGTTTTGGAGAAAAGCAAAGTCTTTTCGATAGGCAAGTGCATAAAATGTCATCGATACAAACAAAAATATCATGTTTGTTTGGCGCAGTTCTTATACCTTTCTCCCTAGAAAATACGAATGTGTTGAGCTGGTGTCCCCATGATGAACCAATTAGTGTTTCAGTGGTACAAAATGAAATGTTCCCTGATAAAAACATTCAAAACAATAAATTCCATCAATAATATCCAGAAAACACAAACACAGAGGCTTTCACAATATTTCGGATTGAGTTAGCCAAAACACAAGCGGATATTTCTGGTTTCATCCAGTCATATCCGCACAAAGTGCTGTTTAATTCATATGCAATGGACCAAGAAAATCACAGTAAAAACGGTTTTGGAGAAAAGCAAAGTTTTTTCCTTAGGCAAGTGCATAAAATGTCTTCTAGACAAACAAAAATATCATGTTTGTTTGCCGCAGTTCTTCTACCTTTCTCCCTAGAAAATAAGAATATGTAGAGCTGGTATCCCCAGGATGGACCAATTAGTTTTTCTATGGTACAAAATGAATTGTTCCCTGAAAAAAACATTCAAAACAATAAATTCCATCGATAATATCCAGAAAACACAAACACAGAGGCCTTTACAATATTTCGGATTGAGTTAGCCAAAACTCAACTGGATATTTCTGGTTCCATCCAGTCATATCTGCATCAAGTGCTGTTTAATTCGTATGCAATGGACCAAGAAAATCACAGTAAAAATGCTTTTGGAGAAAGGCAAAGTCTTTTCGTTAGGCAAGTGCATAAAATGTCATCTAGACAAACAGAAATATCATGTTTGTTTGCCGCAGTTCTTCTACCTTTCTCCCTAGAAAATAAGAATATGTAGAGCTGGTATCCCCAGGATGAACCAATTAGTTTTTCTATGGTACAAAATGAAATGTTCCCTGATAAAAACATTCAAAACAATAAAGTCCATCGATAATATCCGGAAAACACAAACGCAGAGGCTGTAGCAATATTTCGGATTGAGTTAGCCAAAACAGAACCGGATATTTCTGGTTTCATCCAGTCATATCCGGACAAACTGGTGTGGAATTCGTATGCAATGGACCGAGAAAATCACAAAAAATTGGTTTTGGAGAAAAGTAAATATTTTCGTTAGGCAAGTGCATAAAATGTCATCTATACCAACAGAAATATCATGTTTGTTTGCCAAAATTTCCTCTAGCTTTCTGCCTAGAAAATAAGAATATGTAGAGCTGGTGTCTCCATGTGGAGCCAATTACTGTATCCACTCCCAAATAAAATATTCCCTGGTAAAAAAAACATTCAAAACAATGAAGCCCATTGATAATATCCAGAAAGCACATACACAGAGGCTGTAGCAATATCTGGGGTTGTGTTAGCCAAAACATTACCAGATATTTCCGGTTTCATCCAGTGATATCTGGTCAAACTGGTGTGGAATTCCTATGCAATGGACCGAGAAAATCACAGTAAAAATGGCTTTGGAGAACAGCAAAGTCTTTTCATTAGGCAAATAGATAAAATGTCATCGATACAAACAGAAATATCATGTTTGTTTGCCGCAGTTCCTCTAGCTATCAACCTAGAAATTACAAATGTGTAGAGCTGGTATCTCCATTTGGAACCAATTAGTGTTTCCAAGCAAATAATTAAATGTTCCCTGATAAAAAAACTTTCAAAAATAAAGTCCATCGACAATATCAGGAAAACACAAACACAGGGTCTGTTGAAATATCTGGGATTGAGTTAGCCAAAACAAAACCAGATATCTCCGGTTTCATCCAGTCATATCCGGACAAACTGGTGTGGAATTCGTATGTAATGGACCGAGAAAATCACAGTAAAATGGTTTTGGAGAAAAGCAAAGTCTTTTCATTAGGCAAGTGCATTAAATGTCATCTACACATACATAAATATCATGTTTGCCACAGTTTCTCTAGCTTTCTCCTTCGAAAACACGAATGTGTAAAGCTGGTGTCCCCATGATGAACCACTTAGTGTTTTTTTTCGGTACAAAATTAAATGTTCCCTGAATAAAGTATTCAAAACCATAATGCCCATTGATAATATCAGGAAAACACAAACACAGAGGCTTTCACAATATTTCGGATTGAGTTAGGCAAAACACAACCGGATATTTTTGGTTTCAACCAGTCATATGCAGACAAAGTGGTTTGGAATTCGTATACAATGGACCGAGAAAATCACAGTAAAATGCTTTTGGAGACAACCAAAGTCTTTTCGTTAGGCAAGTGCATAAAATGTCATCTATACAAACAGAATTATCGTGTTTGTTTGCCACAGTTCCTCGAGCTTTCTCCCTAGAAAATATGAATGTGTACAGCTGGTGTCCCCATGATGAACCAATTCGTGTTTCAGTGGTACAAAGTGAAATGCTCCCTGATAAAAACATTCAAAAGAATAAAGTCCATCGATAGTATCCAGAAAACACAAACACAGAGGCTTTCACAATATTTCTGATTGAGTTAGCCAAAAAACAACCGCATATTTCTGGTTTCATCCAGTCATATCCGCACAAAGTGGTGTGGAATTCATATGCAATGGACATAGAAAATCAGAATAAAAATGGTTTTGGAGAAAAGCAAAGTCTTTTCATTAGACAAGTGCATAAAATATCATGTATACAAACAGAAATATCATGATTTTTTGCCGCAGTTCCTCGAGCTTTCTCCCTAGAAAATACGAATGTGTAGAGGTGGTGTCTCCAGGTGTAACCAATTACTCTATCCAAGCTCAAAATAAAATGTTCCCCGGTAAAAAACATTCAAAACAATAAAGTCCATGGATAATAACACAAACACAGAGCCTGTAGCAATATCTGGGATTGAGTTAAGCAAAACACAACCAGATATTTCCGGTTTCATCCAGTCATATCTGGACAAACTGGTGTGGAATTCGTATGCAATGGAGTAAGAAAATCACAGTAAAAATGGTTTTGGAGAACAGCAAAGTCTTTTCATTAGGCAAGCAGATAAAATATCATCGATAAAAACAGAAACATCATGTTTGTTTGCTGCAGTTCCTCTAGCTATACCCCTAGAAATACCGAATGTGTAGAGCTGGTGTCTCCATGTGGAACCAATTAGTGTTTCCAAGCAAAAAATTAAATGTTCGCTAAAAAAAAACATTCAAAACAATAATGTCCATGGATAATATCTGGAAAAAACAAACACAGACTCTGCAGCAATATCTGGGATTGAATTAGCCAAAACAAAACCGGATATTTCCGGTTACATCCAGTCATATCCGGACAAACTGGTGTGGAATTCCTAAGCAATAGACCGAGAAAATCAGAGTAAAAATAAATTTGGAGAAAAGCATAGTCTTTTCGTTAGGCAAGTGCATAAAATGTCATCTACACAAACATAAATATCATGTATACCACAGTTCCTCTGGCTTTCTCCCTAGAAAATAGGAATGGTTAGAGCTGGTGTCCCGATGATGAACCAATTAGTGTTTCAACGGTACAAAATTAAATGTTCCCTGATAAAAACATTCAAAACAATTACGTCCGTCGATAATATCCGGAAAACACAAGCACAGAGGCTTTCACAATATTTCGGATTGAGTTAGCCAAAACACAAGCGGATATTTCTGGTTTCATCCAGTCATATCCGCACAAAGTGGTGTGGAATTCGTATGCAATGGACCGAGAAAATCACAGTAAAAATGCTTTTGGAGAAAAGCAAATTCTTTTCGTTAGGCAAGTGCATAAAATGTCATCGATACAAACAGAAATATCAGGTTTGTTTGCCGCAGTTCCTCTAGCTATCTCCCTAGAAATTACAAATGTGTAGAGCTGGTATCTCCATTTGGAACCAATTAGTGTTTCCAAGCAAATAATTAAATGTTCCCTGACAAAAAAAAACATTCCAAACAATAAAGTCCATCGACAATATCAAGAAAACACAAACACAGAGGCTGTAGCAATATCTGGGATTGAGTTAGCCAAAACAAAACCAGATATCTCCGGTTTCATCCAGTCATATCCGGACAAACTGGTGTGGAATTCGTATGCAATGGACCGAGAAAATCACAGGAAAAATGGTTTTGGAGAAAAGCAAAGTCTTTTCGTTAGGCAAGTGCATTAAATGTCATCTACACAAACATAAATATCATGTATACCACAGTTCCTCTAGCTTTCTCCTTCGAAAACACGAATGTGTAAAGCTGGTGTCCCCATGATGAACCACTTAGTGTTTACGGTACAAAATTAAATGTTCCCCGATTAAAATATTGAAAACAATAAAGCCCCTCGATAATATCAGGAAAACACAAACACAGAGGCTGCAGCAATATTTCGGATTGAGTTAGGCAAAACACAACCGGATATTTCTGGTTTCATCCAGTCATATGCAGACAAAGTGGTTTGGAATTCGTATACAATGCCCGAGAAAATCACAGTAAAAATGGTTTTGGAGAAAAGGAAAGTCTGTTCCTTAGGCAAGTGCATAAAATGTCATCTACACAAACAGAATTATCATGTTTGTTTTCTGCAGTTCCTCGAGCTTTCTCCCTAGAAAATACGAATGTGTACAGCTGGTGTCCCCATGATGACCAATTAGTGTTTCAGCGGTACAAAATGAAATGCTCCCTGATAAAAATATTCAAAACAATAAAGTCCATCGATAATATCCAGAAAACACAAACACAGTGGCTTTCACAATAGTTCGGATTCAGTTAGCCAAAACACAACCGCATATTTCTGGTTTCATGCAGTCATATCCTGACAAACTGGTGTGGAATTCATATGCAATGACCGAGAAAATCACAGTAAAAATGGTTTTGGAGAAAAGCAAAGTGTTTTCCTTAGGCAAGCGCATAAAATGTCATCGATACAATCAAAAATATCATGTTTGTTTGCCAAAGTTCCTCTAGCTTTCTGCCCAGAAAATAAGAATATGTAGAGCTGGTGTCTCCATGTGGAGCCAATTACTGTATCCATTCACAAATAAAATGTTCCCTGGTAAAAAAACATCAAAACAATAAAGCCCATTGATAATGTCCAGAAAACACATACACAGACGCTGTAGCAATATCTGGGATTGTGTTAGCCTAAACATTACCAGATATTTCCGGTTTCATCTAGTGATATCTGGTCAAACTGGTGTGGAATTCGCATGCAATGGACCGAGAAAATCACAGTAAAAATGGTTTTGGAGAACAGCAAAGTCTTTTCACTAGGAAAATAGATAAAATGTCATCGATACAAACAGAAATATCATGTTTGTTTGCCTCAGTTCCTCTAGCTATCTCCCCAGAAAACACGAATGTGTAGAGCTGGTATCTCCATGTGGAACCAATTAGTGTTTCCAAGCAAATAATTAAATGTTCCCTGATAAAAAACATTCAAAACAATAAAGTCCATTGTCAATATCAGGAAAACACAAACACAGAGGCTGTAGCAATATCTGGGATTGAGTTAAGCAAAACACAACCGGATATTTCTGGTTTCATCCAGTCATATCCAGACAAATTGGTGTGGAATTCGTATGCAATGGGCCAAGAAAATCACAGTAAAAACGGTTTTGGAGAAAAGCAAAGTCTTTTCGTTAGGCAAGTGCATAAAATGTCATCTCTACAAACAGAAATGTCATGTTTGTTTGCCGCAGTTCCTCTAGATTTCTCCCTAGAAAATACAAATGTGTAGAACTGGCGTCTCCATGTGGAACCAATTAGTGTTTCAACGGTACAAAATGAAATGTTCCCTGATAAAAAGCATTCAAAACAGTAAAGTCCCTTGATAATACCAGGAATACACAAACACAGAGGCTGTAGCAATATCTGGGATTGTGTTAGCCAAAACAAAACCGGTTATTTCTTTTTTCATCCATTCATATCCGGACAAACTCCTGTGGAATTCCTATGTAATGGACCGAGAAAATCACAGCAAAAATGATTTTGGAGAAAAGCAAAGTCTTTTCGTTATGCAAGTGCATAAAATGTCATCTATACAAACAGAGTTATCATGTTTGTTTGCCGCAGGTCCTCTAGCATTCTCCCTAGAAAATATGAATGTTCAGAACTGGTGTCTCCATGTGGAACCAATTAGTGTTTCCAAGAAAAAAATTAAATGTTCCCTGAAAAAAAAAACACTCAAAATAATAAAGTCCATTGATAATAACCAGAAAACACAAGCACAGAGGCTTTCACAATATTTCGGATTGAGTTAGCCAAAACACAAGCGGATATTTCTGGTTTCATCCAGTCATATCCGGACAAATGGTGTGGAATTCGTATGCAATGAATCGAGAAAATCACAGTAAAAATGGTTTTGGAGAATAGAAAAGTCTTTCCATTAGGCAAGTGCATAAAATGTCATGTATACAAACAGAAATATCATGTTTGTTTGCCGCAGTTCCTCTAGCTTTCACCCTAGAATTTACAAATATGTAGAGCTGGTGTCTCCATGTGGAACCAGTTACTATATCCAAGCTCAAAATAAAAGGTTCCAAAACAATAAAATCTGTGGAAAACATCCAGTAAAAAACAAACACAGAGCTTTCTCCCTAGAAATACGAATACCTAGAGCTGGTGTCCCCATGATGACCCAAATAGTGTTTCAACGGTACAAAATTAAATGTTCCCCGATAAAAAACATTCAAAACAATAAAGTCCATCGTTAATATCCAGAAAACACAAACACAGAGGCTTTCAGAATATTTCGGATTCAGTTTGCAAAAAAAAAAAAAAAAAAAAAAAAAAAAACGGATATTTCCGGTTCCATCCAGTCAGATCCGGACAAACTGGTGTGGAATTCGTATGCAACAGACCGAGAAAATCACAGTAAAAATGGTTTTGGAGAAAAGCAAAGTCTTTTCGTTAGGCAAGTGCATTAAATGTCATCTACACATACATAAATATCATGTTTGCCACAGTTTCTCTAGCTTTCTCCTTTGAAAATAGGAATGTGTAGAGCTGGTGTCTCCATGTGGTACCAATTAGTGATTCCAAGCTCAAGATTAAATGTTCCGGGATATAAAACATTCAAAACAATAAAGTCCGTGGATAATATCAGGAAAACGCAAACACAGAGGCTGTAGCAATATCTGGGATTGAGTTAGCCAAAACAAAACCAGATATCTCCGGTTTCATCCAGTCATATCCGGACAAACTGGTGTGGATTTCGTATGCAATGGACCGAGAAAATCACAGGAAAAATGGTTTTGGAGAAAAGCAAAGTCTTTTCGATAGGCAAGTGCATAAAATGTCATCGATACAAACAAAAATATCATGTTTGTTTGGCGCAGTTCTTATACCTTTCTCCCTAGAAAATACGAATGTGTTGAGCTGGTGTCCCCATGATGAACCAATTAGTGTTTCAGTGGTACAAAATGAAATGTTCCCTGATAAAAACATTCAAAACAATAAATTCCATCAATAATATCCAGAAAACACAAACACAGAGGCTTTCACAATATTTCGGATTGAGTTAGCCAAAACACAAGCGGATATTTCTGGTTTCATCCAGTCATATCCGCACAAAGTGCTGTTTAATTCATATGCAATGGACCAAGAAAATCACAGTAAAAACGGTTTTGGAGAAAAGCAAAGTTTTTTCCTTAGGCAAGTGCATAAAATGTCTTCTAGACAAACAAAAATATCATGTTTGTTTGCCGCAGTTCTTCTACCTTTCTCCCTAGAAAATAAGAATATGTAGAGCTGGTATCCCCAGGATGGACCAATTAGTTTTTCTATGGTACAAAATGAATTGTTCCCTGAAAAAAACATTCAAAACAATAAATTCCATCGATAATATCCAGAAAACACAAACACAGAGGCCTTTACAATATTTCGGATTGAGTTAGCCAAAACTCAACTGGATATTTCTGGTTCCATCCAGTCATATCTGCATCAAGTGCTGTTTAATTCGTATGCAATGGACCAAGAAAATCACAGTAAAAATGCTTTTGGAGAAAGGCAAAGTCTTTTCGTTAGGCAAGTGCATAAAATGTCATCTAGACAAACAGAAATATCATGTTTGTTTGCCGCAGTTCTTCTACCTTTCTCCCTAGAAAATAAGAATATGTAGAGCTGGTATCCCCAGGATGAACCAATTAGTTTTTCTATGGTACAAAATGAAATGTTCCCTGATAAAAACATTCAAAACAATAAAGTCCATCGATAATATCCGGAAAACACAAACGCAGAGGCTGTAGCAATATTTCGGATTGAGTTAGCCAAAACAGAACCGGATATTTCTGGTTTCATCCAGTCATATCCGGACAAACTGGTGTGGAATTCGTATGCAATGGACCGAGAAAATCACAAAAAATTGGTTTTGGAGAAAAGTAAATATTTTCGTTAGGCAAGTGCATAAAATGTCATCTATACCAACAGAAATATCATGTTTGTTTGCCAAAATTTCCTCTAGCTTTCTGCCTAGAAAATAAGAATATGTAGAGCTGGTGTCTCCATGTGGAGCCAATTACTGTATCCACTCCCAAATAAAATATTCCCTGGTAAAAAAAACATTCAAAACAATGAAGCCCATTGATAATATCCAGAAAGCACATACACAGAGGCTGTAGCAATATCTGGGGTTGTGTTAGCCAAAACATTACCAGATATTTCCGGTTTCATCCAGTGATATCTGGTCAAACTGGTGTGGAATTCCTATGCAATGGACCGAGAAAATCACAGTAAAAATGGCTTTGGAGAACAGCAAAGTCTTTTCATTAGGCAAATAGATAAAATGTCATCGATACAAACAGAAATATCATGTTTGTTTGCCGCAGTTCCTCTAGCTATCAACCTAGAAATTACAAATGTGTAGAGCTGGTATCTCCATTTGGAACCAATTAGTGTTTCCAAGCAAATAATTAAATGTTCCCTGATAAAAAAACTTTCAAAAATAAAGTCCATCGACAATATCAGGAAAACACAAACACAGGGTCTGTTGAAATATCTGGGATTGAGTTAGCCAAAACAAAACCAGATATCTCCGGTTTCATCCAGTCATATCCGGACAAACTGGTGTGGAATTCGTATGTAATGGACCGAGAAAATCACAGTAAAATGGTTTTGGAGAAAAGCAAAGTCTTTTCATTAGGCAAGTGCATTAAATGTCATCTACACATACATAAATATCATGTTTGCCACAGTTTCTCTAGCTTTCTCCTTCGAAAACACGAATGTGTAAAGCTGGTGTCCCCATGATGAACCACTTAGTGTTTTTTTTTCGGTACAAAATTAAATGTTCCCTGAATAAAGTATTCAAAACCATAATGCCCATTGATAATATCAGGAAAACACAAACACAGAGGCTTTCACAATATTTCGGATTGAGTTAGGCAAAACACAACCGGATATTTTTGGTTTCAACCAGTCATATGCAGACAAAGTGGTTTGGAATTCGTATACAATGGACCGAGAAAATCACAGTAAAATGCTTTTGGAGACAACCAAAGTCTTTTCGTTAGGCAAGTGCATAAAATGTCATCTATACAAACAGAATTATCGTGTTTGTTTGCCACAGTTCCTCGAGCTTTCTCCCTAGAAAATATGAATGTGTACAGCTGGTGTCCCCATGATGAACCAATTCGTGTTTCAGTGGTACAAAGTGAAATGCTCCCTGATAAAAACATTCAAAAGAATAAAGTCCATCGATAGTATCCAGAAAACACAAACACAGAGGCTTTCACAATATTTCTGATTGAGTTAGCCAAAAAACAACCGCATATTTCTGGTTTCATCCAGTCATATCCGCACAAAGTGGTGTGGAATTCATATGCAATGGACATAGAAAATCAGAATAAAAATGGTTTTGGAGAAAAGCAAAGTCTTTTCATTAGACAAGTGCATAAAATATCATGTATACAAACAGAAATATCATGATTTTTTGCCGCAGTTCCTCGAGCTTTCTCCCTAGAAAATACGAATGTGTAGAGGTGGTGTCTCCAGGTGTAACCAATTACTCTATCCAAGCTCAAAATAAAATGTTCCCCGGTAAAAAACATTCAAAACAATAAAGTCCATGGATAATAACACAAACACAGAGCCTGTAGCAATATCTGGGATTGAGTTAAGCAAAACACAACCAGATATTTCCGGTTTCATCCAGTCATATCTGGACAAACTGGTGTGGAATTCGTATGCAATGGAGTAAGAAAATCACAGTAAAAATGGTTTTGGAGAACAGCAAAGTCTTTTCATTAGGCAAGCAGATAAAATATCATCGATAAAAACAGAAACATCATGTTTGTTTGCTGCAGTTCCTCTAGCTATACCCCTAGAAATACCGAATGTGTAGAGCTGGTGTCTCCATGTGGAACCAATTAGTGTTTCCAAGCAAAAAATTAAATGTTCGCTAAAAAAAAACATTCAAAACAATAATGTCCATGGATAATATCTGGAAAAAACAAACACAGACTCTGCAGCAATATCTGGGATTGAATTAGCCAAAACAAAACCGGATATTTCCGGTTACATCCAGTCATATCCGGACAAACTGGTGTGGAATTCCTAAGCAATAGACCGAGAAAATCAGAGTAAAAATAAATTTGGAGAAAAGCATAGTCTTTTCGTTAGGCAAGTGCATAAAATGTCATCTACACAAACATAAATATCATGTATACCACAGTTCCTCTGGCTTTCTCCCTAGAAAATAGGAATGGTTAGAGCTGGTGTCCCGATGATGAACCAATTAGTGTTTCAACGGTACAAAATTAAATGTTCCCTGATAAAAACATTCAAAACAATTACGTCCGTCGATAATATCCGGAAAACACAAGCACAGAGGCTTTCACAATATTTCGGATTGAGTTAGCCAAAACACAACCGCATATTTCTGGTTTCATCCAGTCATATCCGCACAAAGTGGTGTGGAATTCGTATGCAATGGACCGAGAAAATCACAGTAAAAATGCTTTTGGAGAAAAGCAAATTCTTTTCGTTAGGCAAGTGCATAAAATGTCATCGATACAAACAGAAATATCAGGTTTGTTTGCCGCAGTTCCTCTAGCTATCTCCCTAGAAATTACAAATGTGTAGAGCTGGTATCTCCATTTGGAACCAATTAGTGTTTCCAAGCAAATAATTAAATGTTCCCTGACAAAAAAAAACATTCAAAACAATAAAGTCCAAGGACAATATCAAGAAAACACAAACACAGAGGCTGTAGCAATATCTGGGATTGAGTTAGCCAAAACAAAACCAGATATCTCCGGTTTCATCCAGTCATATCCGGACAAACTGGTGTGGAATTCGTATGCAATGGACCGAGAAAATCACAGGAAAAATGGTTTTGGAGAAAAGCAAAGTCTTTTCGTTAGGCAAGTGCATTAAATGTCATCTACACAAACATAAATATCATGTATACCACAGTTCCTCTAGCTTTCTCCTTCGAAAACACGAATGTGTAAAGCTGGTGTCCCCATGATGAACCACTTAGTGTTTACGGTACAAAATTAAATGTTCCCCGATTAAAATATTGAAAACAATAAAGCCCCTCGATAATATCAGGAAAACACAAACACAGAGGCTGCAGCAATATTTCGGATTGAGTTAGGCAAAACACAACCGGATATTTCTGGTTTCATCCAGTCATATGCAGACAAAGTGGTTTGGAATTCGTATACAATGCCCGAGAAAATCACAGTAAAAATGGTTTTGGAGAAAAGGAAAGTCTGTTCCTTAGGCAAGTGCATAAAATGTCATCTACACAAACAGAATTATCATGTTTGTTTTCTGCAGTTCCTCGAGCTTTCTCCCTAGAAAATAAGAATGTGTACAGCTGGTGTCCCCATGATGACCAATTAGTGTTTCAGCGGTACAAAATGAAATGCTCCCTGATAAAAATATTCAAAACAATAAAGTCCATCGATAATATCCAGAAAACACAAACACAGTGGCTTTCACAATAGTTCGGATTCAGTTAGCCAAAACACAACCGCATATTTCTGGTTTCATGCAGTCATATCCTGACAAACTGGTGTGGAATTCATATGCAATGACCGAGAAAATCAGAATAAAAATGGTTTTGGAGAAAAGCAAAGTGTTTTCCTTAGGCAAGCGCATAAAATGTCATCGATACAATCAAAAATATCATGTTTGTTTGCCAAAGTTCCTCTAGCTTTCTGCCCAGAAAATAAGAATATGTAGAGCTGGTGTCTCCATGTGGAGCCAATTACTGTATCCATTCACAAATAAAATGTTCCCTGGTAAAAAAACATCAAAACAATAAAGCCCATTGATAATGTCCAGAAAACACATACACAGACGCTGTAGCAATATCTGGGATTGTGTTAGCCTAAACATTACCAGATATTTCCGGTTTCATCTAGTGATATCTGGTCAAACTGGTGTGGAATTCGCATGCAATGGACCGAGAAAATCACAGTAAAAATGGTTTTGGAGAACAGCAAAGTCTTTTCACTAGGAAAATAGATAAAATGTCATCGATACAAACAGAAATATCATGTTTGTTTGCCTCAGTTCCTCTAGCTATCTCCCCAGAAAACACGAATGTGTAGAGCTGGTATCTCCATGTGGAACCAATTAGTGTTTCCAAGCAAATAATTAAATGTTCCCTGATAAAAAACATTCAAAACAATAAAGTCCATTGTCAATATCAGGAAAACACAAACACAGAGGCTGTAGCAATATCTGGGATTGAGTTAAGCAAAACACAACCGGATATTTCTGGTTTCATCCAGTCATATCCAGACAAATTGGTGTGGAATTCGTATGCAATGGGCCAAGAAAATCACAGTAAAAACGGTTTTGGAGAAAAGCAAAGTCTTTTCATTAGGCAAGTGCATAAAATGTCATCTCTACAAACAGAAATGTCATGTTTGTTTGCCGCAGTTCCTCTAGATTTCTCCCTAGAAAATACAAATGTGTAGAACTGGCGTCTCCATGTGGAACCAATTAGTGTTTCAACGGTACAAAATGAAATGTTCCCTGATAAAAAGCATTCAAAACAGTAAAGTCCCTTGATAATACCAGGAATACACAAACACAGAGGCTGTAGCAATATCTGGGATTGTGTTAGCCAAAACAAAACCGGTTATTTCTTTTTTCATCCATTCATATCCGGACAAACTCCTGTGGAATTCCTATGTAATGGACCGAGAAAATCACAGCAAAAATGATTTTGGAGAAAAGCAAAGTCTTTTCGTTATGCAAGTGCATAAAATGTCATCTATACAAACAGAGTTATCATGTTTGTTTGCCGCAGGTCCTCTAGCATTCTCCCTAGAAAATATGAATGTTCAGAACTGGTGTCTCCATGTGGAACCAATTAGTGTTTCCAAGAAAAAAATTAAATGTTCCCTGAAAAAAAAAACACTCAAAATAATAAAGTCCATTGATAATAACCAGAAAACACAAGCACAGAGGCTTTCACAATATTTCGGATTGAGTTAGCCAAAACACAAGCGGATATTTCTGGTTTCATCCAGTCATATCCGGACAAATGGTGTGGAATTCGTATGCAATGAATCGAGAAAATCACAGTAAAAATGGTTTTGGAGAATAGAAAAGTCTTTCCATTAGGCAAGTGCATAAAATGTCATGTATACAAACAGAAATATCATGTTTGTTTGCCGCAGTTCCTCTAGCTTTCACCCTAGAATTTACAAATATGTAGAGCTGGTGTCTCCATGTGGAACCAGTTACTATATCCAAGCTCAAAATAAAAGGTTCCAAAACAATAAAATCTGTGGAAAACATCCAGTAAAAAACAAACACAGAGCTTTCTCCCTAGAAATACGAATACCTAGAGCTGGTGTCCCCATGATGACCCAAATAGTGTTTCAACGGTACAAAATTAAATGTTCCCCGATAAAAAACATTCAAAACAATAAAGTCCATCGTTAATATCCAGAAAACACAAACACAGAGGCTTTCAGAATATTTCGGATTCAGTTTGCAAAAAAAAAAAAAAAAAAAAAAAAAAAAAACGGATATTTCCGGTTCCATCCAGTCAGATCCGGACAAACTGGTGTGGAATTCGTATGCAACAGACCGAGAAAATCACAGTAAAAATGGTTTTGGAGAAAAGCAAAGTCTTTTCGTTAGGCAAGTGCATTAAATGTCATCTACACATACATAAATATCATGTTTGCCACAGTTTCTCTAGCTTTCTCCTTTGAAAATAGGAATGTGTAGAGCTGGTGTCTCCATGTGGTACCAATTAGTGATTCCAAGCTCAAGATTAAATGTTCCGGGATATAAAACATTCAAAACAATAAAGTCCGTGGATAATATCAGGAAAACGCAAACACAGAGGCTGTAGCAATATCTGGGATTGAGTTAGCCAAAACAAAACCAGATATCTCCGGTTTCATCCAGTCATATCCGGACAAACTGGTGTGGATTTCGTATGCAATGGACCGAGAAAATCACAGGAAAAATGGTTTTGGAGAAAAGCAAAGTCTTTTCGATAGGCAAGTGCATAAAATGTCATCGATACAAACAAAAATATCATGTTTGTTTGGCGCAGTTCTTATACCTTTCTCCCTAGAAAATACGAATGTGTTGAGCTGGTGTCCCCATGATGAACCAATTAGTGTTTCAGTGGTACAAAATGAAATGTTCCCTGATAAAAACATTCAAAACAATAAATTCCATCAATAATATCCAGAAAACACAAACACAGAGGCTTTCACAATATTTCGGATTGAGTTAGCCAAAACACAAGCGGATATTTCTGGTTTCATCCAGTCATATCCGCACAAAGTGCTGTTTAATTCATATGCAATGGACCAAGAAAATCACAGTAAAAACGGTTTTGGAGAAAAGCAAAGTTTTTTCCTTAGGCAAGTGCATAAAATGTCTTCTAGACAAACAAAAATATCATGTTTGTTTGCCGCAGTTCTTCTACCTTTCTCCCTAGAAAATAAGAATATGTAGAGCTGGTATCCCCAGGATGGACCAATTAGTTTTTCTATGGTACAAAATGAATTGTTCCCTGAAAAAAACATTCAAAACAATAAATTCCATCGATAATATCCAGAAAACACAAACACAGAGGCCTTTACAATATTTCGGATTGAGTTAGCCAAAACTCAACTGGATATTTCTGGTTCCATCCAGTCATATCTGCATCAAGTGCTGTTTAATTCGTATGCAATGGACCAAGAAAATCACAGTAAAAATGCTTTTGGAGAAAGGCAAAGTCTTTTCGTTAGGCAAGTGCATAAAATGTCATCTAGACAAACAGAAATATCATGTTTGTTTGCTGCAGTTCTTCTACCTTTCTCCCTAGAAAATAAGAATATGTAGAGCTGGTATCCCCAGGATGAACCAATTAGTTTTTCTATGGTACAAAATGAAATGTTCCCTGATAAAAACATTCAAAACAATAAAGTCCATCGATAATATCCGGAAAACACAAACGCAGAGGCTGTAGCAATATTTCGGATTGAGTTAGCCAAAACAGAACCGGATATTTCTGGTTTCATCCAGTCATATCCGGACAAACTGGTGTGGAATTCGTATGCAATGGACCGAGAAAATCACAAAAAATTGGTTTTGGAGAAAAGTAAATATTTTCGTTAGGCAAGTGCATAAAATGTCATCTATACCAACAGAAATATCATGTTTGTTTGCCAAAATTTCCTCTAGCTTTCTGCCTAGAAAATAAGAATATGTAGAGCTGGTGTCTCCATGTGGAGCCAATTACTGTATCCACTCCCAAATAAAATATTCCCTGGTAAAAAAAACATTCAAAACAATGAAGCCCATTGATAATATCCAGAAAACACATACACAGAGGCTGTAGCAATATCTGGGGTTGTGTTAGCCAAAACATTACCAGATATTTCCGGTTTCATCCAGTGATATCTGGTCAAACTGGTGTGGAATTCCTATGCAATGGACCGAGAAAATCACAGTAAAAATGGCTTTGGAGAACAGCAAAGTCTTTTCATTAGGCAAATAGATAAAATGTCATCGATACAAACAGAAATATCATGTTTGTTTGCCGCAGTTCCTCTAGCTATCAACCTAGAAATTACAAATGTGTAGAGCTGGTATCTCCATTTGGAACCAATTAGTGTTTCCAAGCAAATAATTAAATGTTCCCTGATAAAAAAACTTTCAAAAATAAAGTCCATCGACAATATCAGGAAAACACAAACACAGGGTCTGTTGAAATATCTGGGATTGAGTTAGCCAAAACAAAACCAGATATCTCCGGTTTCATCCAGTCATATCCGGACAAACTGGTGTGGAATTCGTATGTAATGGACCGAGAAAATCACAGTAAAATGGTTTTGGAGAAAAGCAAAGTCTTTTCATTAGGCAAGTGCATTAAATGTCATCTACACATACATAAATATCATGTTTGCCACAGTTTCTCTAGCTTTCTCCTTCGAAAACACGAATGTGTAAAGCTGGTGTCCCCATGATGAACCACTTAGTGTTTTTTTTCGGTACAAAATTAAATGTTCCCTGAATAAAGTATTCAAAACCATAATGCCCATTGATAATATCAGGAAAACACAAACACAGAGGCTTTCACAATATTTCGGATTGAGTTAGGCAAAACACAACCGGATATTTTTGGTTTCAACCAGTCATATGCAGACAAAGTGGTTTGGAATTCGTATACAATGGACCGAGAAAATCACAGTAAAATGCTTTTGGAGACAACCAAAGTCTTTTCGTTAGGCAAGTGCATAAAATGTCATCTATACAAACAGAATTATCGTGTTTGTTTGCCACAGTTCCTCGAGCTTTCTCCCTAGAAAATATGAATGTGTACAGCTGGTGTCCCCATGATGAACCAATTCGTGTTTCAGTGGTACAAAGTGAAATGCTCCCTGATAAAAACATTCAAAAGAATAAAGTCCATCGATAGTATCCAGAAAACACAAACACAGAGGCTTTCACAATATTTCTGATTGAGTTAGCCAAAAAACAACCGCATATTTCTGGTTTCATCCAGTCATATCCGCACAAAGTGGTGTGGAATTCATATGCAATGGACATAGAAAATCAGAATAAAAATGGTTTTGGAGAAAAGCAAAGTCTTTTCATTAGACAAGTGCATAAAATATCATGTATACAAACAGAAATATCATGATTTTTTGCCGCAGTTCCTCGAGCTTTCTCCCTAGAAAATACGAATGTGTAGAGGTGGTGTCTCCAGGTGTAACCAATTACTCTATCCAAGCTCAAAATAAAATGTTCCCCGGTAAAAAACATTCAAAACAATAAAGTCCATGGATAATAACACAAACACAGAGCCTGTAGCAATATCTGGGATTGAGTTAAGCAAAACACAACCAGATATTTCCGGTTTCATCCAGTCATATCTGGACAAACTGGTGTGGAATTCGTATGCAATGGAGTAAGAAAATCACAGTAAAAATGGTTTTGGAGAACAGCAAAGTCTTTTCATTAGGCAAGCAGATAAAATATCATCGATAAAAACAGAAACATCATGTTTGTTTGCTGCAGTTCCTCTAGCTATACCCCTAGAAATACCGAATGTGTAGAGCTGGTGTCTCCATGTGGAACCAATTAGTGTTTCCAAGCAAAAAATTAAATGTTCGCTAAAAAAAAACATTCAAAACAATAATGTCCATGGATAATATCTGGAAAAAACAAACACAGACTCTGCAGCAATATCTGGGATTGAATTAGCCAAAACAAAACCGGATATTTCCGGTTACATCCAGTCATATCCGGACAAACTGGTGTGGAATTCCTAAGCAATAGACCGAGAAAATCAGAGTAAAAATAAATTTGGAGAAAAGCATAGTCTTTTCGTTAGGCAAGTGCATAAAATGTCATCTACACAAACATAAATATCATGTATACCACAGTTCCTCTGGCTTTCTCCCTAGAAAATAGGAATGGTTAGAGCTGGTGTCCCGATGATGAACCAATTAGTGTTTCAACGGTACAAAATTAAATGTTCCCTGATAAAAACATTCAAAACAATTACGTCCGTCGATAATATCCGGAAAACACAAGCACAGAGGCTTTCACAATATTTCGGATTGAGTTAGCCAAAACACAACCGCATATTTCTGGTTTCATCCAGTCATATCCGCACAAAGTGGTGTGGAATTCGTATGCAATGGACCGAGAAAATCACAGTAAAAATGCTTTTGGAGAAAAGCAAATTCTTTTCGTTAGGCAAGTGCATAAAATGTCATCGATACAAACAGAAATATCAGGTTTGTTTGCCGCAGTTCCTCTAGCTATCTCCCTAGAAATTACAAATGTGTAGAGCTGGTATCTCCATTTGGAACCAATTAGTGTTTCCAAGCAAATAATTAAATGTTCCCTGACAAAAAAAAACATTCAAAACAATAAAGTCCAAGGACAATATCAAGAAAACACAAACACAGAGGCTGTAGCAATATCTGGGATTGAGTTAGCCAAAACAAAACCAGATATCTCCGGTTTCATCCAGTCATATCCGGACAAACTGGTGTGGAATTCGTATGCAATGGACCGAGAAAATCACAGGAAAAATGGTTTTGGAGAAAAGCAAAGTCTTTTCGTTAGGCAAGTGCATTAAATGTCATCTACACAAACATAAATATCATGTATACCACAGTTCCTCTAGCTTTCTCCTTCGAAAACACGAATGTGTAAAGCTGGTGTCCCCATGATGAACCACTTAGTGTTTACGGTACAAAATTAAATGTTCCCCGATTAAAATATTGAAAACAATAAAGCCCCTCGATAATATCAGGAAAACACAAACACAGAGGCTGCAGCAATATTTCGGATTGAGTTAGGCAAAACACAACCGGATATTTCTGGTTTCATCCAGTCATATGCAGACAAAGTGGTTTGGAATTCGTATACAATGCCCGAGAAAATCACAGTAAAAATGGTTTTGGAGAAAAGGAAAGTCTGTTCCTTAGGCAAGTGCATAAAATGTCATCTACACAAACAGAATTATCATGTTTGTTTTCTGCAGTTCCTCGAGCTTTCTCCCTAGAAAATAAGAATGTGTACAGCTGGTGTCCCCATGATGACCAATTAGTGTTTCAGCGGTACAAAATGAAATGCTCCCTGATAAAAATATTCAAAACAATAAAGTCCATCGATAATATCCAGAAAACACAAACACAGTGGCTTTCACAATAGTTCGGATTCAGTTAGCCAAAACACAACCGCATATTTCTGGTTTCATGCAGTCATATCCTGACAAACTGGTGTGGAATTCATATGCAATGACCGAGAAAATCAGAATAAAAATGGTTTTGGAGAAAAGCAAAGTGTTTTCCTTAGGCAAGCGCATAAAATGTCATCGATACAATCAAAAATATCATGTTTGTTTGCCAAAGTTCCTCTAGCTTTCTGCCCAGAAAATAAGAATATGTAGAGCTGGTGTCTCCATGTGGAGCCAATTACTGTATCCATTCACAAATAAAATGTTCCCTGGTAAAAAAACATCAAAACAATAAAGCCCATTGATAATGTCCAGAAAACACATACACAGACGCTGTAGCAATATCTGGGATTGTGTTAGCCTAAACATTACCAGATATTTCCGGTTTCATCTAGTGATATCTGGTCAAACTGGTGTGGAATTCGCATGCAATGGACCGAGAAAATCACAGTAAAAATGGTTTTGGAGAACAGCAAAGTCTTTTCACTAGGAAAATAGATAAAATGTCATCGATACAAACAGAAATATCATGTTTGTTTGCCTCAGTTCCTCTAGCTATCTCCCCAGAAAACACGAATGTGTAGAGCTGGTATCTCCATGTGGAACCAATTAGTGTTTCCAAGCAAATAATTAAATGTTCCCTGATAAAAAACATTCAAAACAATAAAGTCCATTGTCAATATCAGGAAAACACAAACACAGAGGCTGTAGCAATATCTGGGATTGAGTTAAGCAAAACACAACCGGATATTTCTGGTTTCATCCAGTCATATCCAGACAAATTGGTGTGGAATTCGTATGCAATGGGCCAAGAAAATCACAGTAAAAACGGTTTTGGAGAAAAGCAAAGTCTTTTCGTTAGGCAAGTGCATAAAATGTCATCTCTACAAACAGAAATGTCATGTTTGTTTGCCGCAGTTCCTCTAGATTTCTCCCTAGAAAATACAAATGTGTAGAACTGGCGTCTCCATGTGGAACCAATTAGTGTTTCAACGGTACAAAATGAAATGTTCCCTGATAAAAAGCATTCAAAACAGTAAAGTCCCTTGATAATACCAGGAATACACAAACACAGAGGCTGTAGCAATATCTGGGATTGTGTTAGCCAAAACAAAACCGGTTATTTCTTTTTTCATCCATTCATATCCGGACAAACTCCTGTGGAATTCCTATGTAATGGACCGAGAAAATCACAGCAAAAATGATTTTGGAGAAAAGCAAAGTCTTTTCGTTATGCAAGTGCATAAAATGTCATCTATACAAACAGAGTTATCATGTTTGTTTGCCGCAGGTCCTCTAGCATTCTCCCTAGAAAATATGAATGTTCAGAACTGGTGTCTCCATGTGGAACCAATTAGTGTTTCCAAGAAAAAAATTAAATGTTCCCTGAAAAAAAAAACACTCAAAATAATAAAGTCCATTGATAATAACCAGAAAACACAAGCACAGAGGCTTTCACAATATTTCGGATTGAGTTAGCCAAAACACAAGCGGATATTTCTGGTTTCATCCAGTCATATCCGGACAAATGGTGTGGAATTCGTATGCAATGAATCGAGAAAATCACAGTAAAAATGGTTTTGGAGAATAGAAAAGTCTTTCCATTAGGCAAGTGCATAAAATGTCATGTATACAAACAGAAATATCATGTTTGTTTGCCGCAGTTCCTCTAGCTTTCACCCTAGAATTTACAAATATGTAGAGCTGGTGTCTCCATGTGGAACCAGTTACTATATCCAAGCTCAAAATAAAAGGTTCCAAAACAATAAAATCTGTGGAAAACATCCAGTAAAAAACAAACACAGAGCTTTCTCCCTAGAAATACGAATACCTAGAGCTGGTGTCCCCATGATGACCCAAATAGTGTTTCAACGGTACAAAATTAAATGTTCCCCGATAAAAAACATTCAAAACAATAAAGTCCATCGTTAATATCCAGAAAACACAAACACAGAGGCTTTCAGAATATTTCGGATTCAGTTTGCAAAAAAAAAAAAAAAAAAAAAAAAAAAAAACGGATATTTCCGGTTCCATCCAGTCAGATCCGGACAAACTGGTGTGGAATTCGTATGCAACAGACCGAGAAAATCACAGTAAAAATGGTTTTGGAGAAAAGCAAAGTCTTTTCGTTAGGCAAGTGCATTAAATGTCATCTACACATACATAAATATCATGTTTGCCACAGTTTCTCTAGCTTTCTCCTTTGAAAATAGGAATGTGTAGAGCTGGTGTCTCCATGTGGTACCAATTAGTGATTCCAAGCTCAAGATTAAATGTTCCGGGATATAAAACATTCAAAACAATAAAGTCCGTGGATAATATCAGGAAAACGCAAACACAGAGGCTGTAGCAATATCTGGGATTGAGTTAGCCAAAACAAAACCAGATATCTCCGGTTTCATCCAGTCATATCCGGACAAACTGGTGTGGATTTCGTATGCAATGGACCGAGAAAATCACAGGAAAAATGGTTTTGGAGAAAAGCAAAGTCTTTTCGATAGGCAAGTGCATAAAATGTCATCGATACAAACAAAAATATCATGTTTGTTTGGCGCAGTTCTTATACCTTTCTCCCTAGAAAATACGAATGTGTTGAGCTGGTGTCCCCATGATGAACCAATTAGTGTTTCAGTGGTACAAAATGAAATGTTCCCTGATAAAAACATTCAAAACAATAAATTCCATCAATAATATCCAGAAAACACAAACACAGAGGCTTTCACAATATTTCGGATTGAGTTAGCCAAAACACAAGCGGATATTTCTGGTTTCATCCAGTCATATCCGCACAAAGTGCTGTTTAATTCATATGCAATGGACCAAGAAAATCACAGTAAAAACGGTTTTGGAGAAAAGCAAAGTTTTTTCCTTAGGCAAGTGCATAAAATGTCTTCTAGACAAACAAAAATATCATGTTTGTTTGCCGCAGTTCTTCTACCTTTCTCCCTAGAAAATAAGAATATGTAGAGCTGGTATCCCCAGGATGGACCAATTAGTTTTTCTATGGTACAAAATGAATTGTTCCCTGAAAAAAACATTCAAAACAATAAATTCCATCGATAATATCCAGAAAACACAAACACAGAGGCCTTTACAATATTTCGGATTGAGTTAGCCAAAACTCAACTGGATATTTCTGGTTCCATCCAGTCATATCTGCATCAAGTGCTGTTTAATTCGTATGCAATGGACCAAGAAAATCACAGTAAAAATGCTTTTGGAGAAAGGCAAAGTCTTTTCGTTAGGCAAGTGCATAAAATGTCATCTAGACAAACAGAAATATCATGTTTGTTTGCCGCAGTTCTTCTACCTTTCTCCCTAGAAAATAAGAATATGTAGAGCTGGTATCCCCAGGATGAACCAATTAGTTTTTCTATGGTACAAAATGAAATGTTCCCTGATAAAAACATTCAAAACAATAAAGTCCATCGATAATATCCGGAAAACACAAACGCAGAGGCTGTAGCAATATTTCGGATTGAGTTAGCCAAAACAGAACCGGATATTTCTGGTTTCATCCAGTCATATCCGGACAAACTGGTGTGGAATTCGTATGCAATGGACCGAGAAAATCACAAAAAATTGGTTTTGGAGAAAAGTAAATATTTTCGTTAGGCAAGTGCATAAAATGTCATCTATACCAACAGAAATATCATGTTTGTTTGCCAAAATTTCCTCTAGCTTTCTGCCTAGAAAATAAGAATATGTAGAGCTGGTGTCTCCATGTGGAGCCAATTACTGTATCCACTCCCAAATAAAATATTCCCTGGTAAAAAAAACATTCAAAACAATGAAGCCCATTGATAATATCCAGAAAGCACATACACAGAGGCTGTAGCAATATCTGGGGTTGTGTTAGCCAAAACATTACCAGATATTTCCGGTTTCATCCAGTGATATCTGGTCAAACTGGTGTGGAATTCCTATGCAATGGACCGAGAAAATCACAGTAAAAATGGCTTTGGAGAACAGCAAAGTCTTTTCATTAGGCAAATAGATAAAATGTCATCGATACAAACAGAAATATCATGTTTGTTTGCCGCAGTTCCTCTAGCTATCAACCTAGAAATTACAAATGTGTAGAGCTGGTATCTCCATTTGGAACCAATTAGTGTTTCCAAGCAAATAATTAAATGTTCCCTGATAAAAAAACTTTCAAAAATAAAGTCCATCGACGATATCAGGAAAACACAAACACAGGGTCTGTTGAAATATCTGGGATTGAGTTAGCCAAAACAAAACCAGATATCTCCGGTTTCATCCAGTCATATCCGGACAAACTGGTGTGGAATTCGTATGTAATGGACCGAGAAAATCACAGTAAAATGGTTTTGGAGAAAAGCAAAGTCTTTTCATTAGGCAAGTGCATTAAATGTCATCTACACATACATAAATATCATGTTTGCCACAGTTTCTCTAGCTTTCTCCTTCGAAAACACGAATGTGTAAAGCTGGTGTCCCCATGATGAACCACTTAGTGTTTTTTTTCGGTACAAAATTAAATGTTCCCTGAATAAAGTATTCAAAACCATAATGCCCATTGATAATATCAGGAAAACACAAACACAGAGGCTTTCACAATATTTCGGATTGAGTTAGGCAAAACACAACCGGATATTTTTGGTTTCAACCAGTCATATGCAGACAAAGTGGTTTGGAATTCGTATACAATGGACCGAGAAAATCACAGTAAAATGCTTTTGGAGACAACCAAAGTCTTTTCGTTAGGCAAGTGCATAAAATGTCATCTATACAAACAGAATTATCGTGTTTGTTTGCCACAGTTCCTCGAGCTTTCTCCCTAGAAAATATGAATGTGTACAGCTGGTGTCCCCATGATGAACCAATTCGTGTTTCAGTGGTACAAAGTGAAATGCTCCCTGATAAAAACATTCAAAAGAATAAAGTCCATCGATAGTATCCAGAAAACACAAACACAGAGGCTTTCACAATATTTCTGATTGAGTTAGCCAAAAAACAACCGCATATTTCTGGTTTCATCCAGTCATATCCGCACAAAGTGGTGTGGAATTCATATGCAATGGACATAGAAAATCAGAATAAAAATGGTTTTGGAGAAAAGCAAAGTCTTTTCATTAGACAAGTGCATAAAATATCATGTATACAAACAGAAATATCATGATTTTTTGCCGCAGTTCCTCGAGCTTTCTCCCTAGAAAATACGAATGTGTAGAGGTGGTGTCTCCAGGTGTAACCAATTACTCTATCCAAGCTCAAAATAAAATGTTCCCCGGTAAAAAACATTCAAAACAATAAAGTCCATGGATAATAACACAAACACAGAGCCTGTAGCAATATCTGGGATTGAGTTAAGCAAAACACAACCAGATATTTCCGGTTTCATCCAGTCATATCTGGACAAACTGGTGTGGAATTCGTATGCAATGGAGTAAGAAAATCACAGTAAAAATGGTTTTGGAGAACAGCAAAGTCTTTTCATTAGGCAAGCAGATAAAATATCATCGATAAAAACAGAAACATCATGTTTGTTTGCTGCAGTTCCTCTAGCTATACCCCTAGAAATACCGAATGTGTAGAGCTGGTGTCTCCATGTGGAACCAATTAGTGTTTCCAAGCAAAAAATTAAATGTTCGCTAAAAAAAAACATTCAAAACAATAATGTCCATGGATAATATCTGGAAAAAACAAACACAGACTCTGCAGCAATATCTGGGATTGAATTAGCCAAAACAAAACCGGATATTTCCGGTTACATCCAGTCATATCCGGACAAACTGGTGTGGAATTCCTAAGCAATAGACCGAGAAAATCAGAGTAAAAATAAATTTGGAGAAAAGCATAGTCTTTTCGTTAGGCAAGTGCATAAAATGTCATCTACACAAACATAAATATCATGTATACCACAGTTCCTCTGGCTTTCTCCCTAGAAAATAGGAATGGTTAGAGCTGGTGTCCCGATGATGAACCAATTAGTGTTTCAACGGTACAAAATTAAATGTTCCCTGATAAAAACATTCAAAACAATTACGTCCGTCGATAATATCCGGAAAACACAAGCACAGAGGCTTTCACAATATTTCGGATTGAGTTAGCCAAAACACAACCGCATATTTCTGGTTTCATCCAGTCATATCCGCACAAAGTGGTGTGGAATTCGTATGCAATGGACCGAGAAAATCACAGTAAAAATGCTTTTGGAGAAAAGCAAATTCTTTTCGTTAGGCAAGTGCATAAAATGTCATCGATACAAACAGAAATATCAGGTTTGTTTGCCGCAGTTCCTCTAGCTATCTCCCTAGAAATTACAAATGTGTAGAGCTGGTATCTCCATTTGGAACCAATTAGTGTTTCCAAGCAAATAATTAAATGTTCCCTGACAAAAAAAAACATTCAAAACAATAAAGTCCAAGGACAATATCAAGAAAACACAAACACAGAGGCTGTAGCAATATCTGGGATTGAGTTAGCCAAAACAAAACCAGATATCTCCGGTTTCATCCAGTCATATCCGGACAAACTGGTGTGGAATTCGTATGCAATGGACCGAGAAAATCACAGGAAAAATGGTTTTGGAGAAAAGCAAAGTCTTTTCGTTAGGCAAGTGCATTAAATGTCATCTACACAAACATAAATATCATGTATACCACAGTTCCTCTAGCTTTCTCCTTCGAAAACACGAATGTGTAAAGCTGGTGTCCCCATGATGAACCACTTAGTGTTTACGGTACAAAATTAAATGTTCCCCGATTAAAATATTGAAAACAATAAAGCCCCTCGATAATATCAGGAAAACACAAACACAGAGGCTGCAGCAATATTTCGGATTGAGTTAGGCAAAACACAACCGGATATTTCTGGTTTCATCCAGTCATATGCAGACAAAGTGGTTTGGAATTCGTATACAATGCCCGAGAAAATCACAGTAAAAATGGTTTTGGAGAAAAGGAAAGTCTGTTCCTTAGGCAAGTGCATAAAATGTCATCTACACAAACAGAATTATCATGTTTGTTTTCTGCAGTTCCTCGAGCTTTCTCCCTAGAAAATAAGAATGTGTACAGCTGGTGTCCCCATGATGACCAATTAGTGTTTCAGCGGTACAAAATGAAATGCTCCCTGATAAAAATATTCAAAACAATAAAGTCCATCGATAATATCCAGAAAACACAAACACAGTGGCTTTCACAATAGTTCGGATTCAGTTAGCCAAAACACAACCGCATATTTCTGGTTTCATGCAGTCATATCCTGACAAACTGGTGTGGAATTCATATGCAATGACCGAGAAAATCAGAATAAAAATGGTTTTGGAGAAAAGCAAAGTGTTTTCCTTAGGCAAGCGCATAAAATGTCATCGATACAATCAAAAATATCATGTTTGTTTGCCAAAGTTCCTCTAGCTTTCTGCCCAGAAAATAAGAATATGTAGAGCTGGTGTCTCCATGTGGAGCCAATTACTGTATCCATTCACAAATAAAATGTTCCCTGGTAAAAAAACATCAAAACAATAAAGCCCATTGATAATGTCCAGAAAACACATACACAGACGCTGTAGCAATATCTGGGATTGTGTTAGCCTAAACATTACCAGATATTTCCGGTTTCATCTAGTGATATCTGGTCAAACTGGTGTGGAATTCGCATGCAATGGACCGAGAAAATCACAGTAAAAATGGTTTTGGAGAACAGCAAAGTCTTTTCACTAGGAAAATAGATAAAATGTCATCGATACAAACAGAAATATCATGTTTGTTTGCCTCAGTTCCTCTAGCTATCTCCCCAGAAAACACGAATGTGTAGAGCTGGTATCTCCATGTGGAACCAATTAGTGTTTCCAAGCAAATAATTAAATGTTCCCTGATAAAAAACATTCAAAACAATAAAGTCCATTGTCAATATCAGGAAAACACAAACACAGAGGCTGTAGCAATATCTGGGATTGAGTTAAGCAAAACACAACCGGATATTTCTGGTTTCATCCAGTCATATCCAGACAAATTGGTGTGGAATTCGTATGCAATGGGCCAAGAAAATCACAGTAAAAACGGTTTTGGAGAAAAGCAAAGTCTTTTCGTTAGGCAAGTGCATAAAATGTCATCTCTACAAACAGAAATGTCATGTTTGTTTGCCGCAGTTCCTCTAGATTTCTCCCTAGAAAATACAAATGTGTAGAACTGGCGTCTCCATGTGGAACCAATTAGTGTTTCAACGGTACAAAATGAAATGTTCCCTGATAAAAAGCATTCAAAACAGTAAAGTCCCTTGATAATACCAGGAATACACAAACACAGAGGCTGTAGCAATATCTGGGATTGTGTTAGCCAAAACAAAACCGGTTATTTCTTTTTTCATCCATTCATATCCGGACAAACTCCTGTGGAATTCCTATGTAATGGACCGAGAAAATCACAGCAAAAATGATTTTGGAGAAAAGCAAAGTCTTTTCGTTATGCAAGTGCATAAAATGTCATCTATACAAACAGAGTTATCATGTTTGTTTGCCGCAGGTCCTCTAGCATTCTCCCTAGAAAATATGAATGTTCAGAACTGGTGTCTCCATGTGGAACCAATTAGTGTTTCCAAGAAAAAAATTAAATGTTCCCTGAAAAAAAAAACACTCAAAATAATAAAGTCCATTGATAATAACCAGAAAACACAAGCACAGAGGCTTTCACAATATTTCGGATTGAGTTAGCCAAAACACAAGCGGATATTTCTGGTTTCATCCAGTCATATCCGGACAAATGGTGTGGAATTCGTATGCAATGAATCGAGAAAATCACAGTAAAAATGGTTTTGGAGAATAGAAAAGTCTTTCCATTAGGCAAGTGCATAAAATGTCATGTATACAAACAGAAATATCATGTTTGTTTGCCGCAGTTCCTCTAGCTTTCACCCTAGAATTTACAAATATGTAGAGCTGGTGTCTCCATGTGGAACCAGTTACTATATCCAAGCTCAAAATAAAAGGTTCCAAAACAATAAAATCTGTGGAAAACATCCAGTAAAAAACAAACACAGAGCTTTCTCCCTAGAAATACGAATACCTAGAGCTGGTGTCCCCATGATGACCCAAATAGTGTTTCAACGGTACAAAATTAAATGTTCCCCGATAAAAAACATTCAAAACAATAAAGTCCATCGTTAATATCCAGAAAACACAAACACAGAGGCTTTCAGAATATTTCGGATTCAGTTTGCAAAAAAAAAAAAAAAAAAACGGATATTTCCGGTTCCATCCAGTCAGATCCGGACAAACTGGTGTGGAATTCGTATGCAACAGACCGAGAAAATCACAGTAAAAATGGTTTTGGAGAAAAGCAAAGTCTTTTCGTTAGGCAAGTGCATTAAATGTCATCTACACATACATAAATATCATGTTTGCCACAGTTTCTCTAGCTTTCTCCTTTGAAAATAGGAATGTGTAGAGCTGGTGTCTCCATGTGGTACCAATTAGTGATTCCAAGCTCAAGATTAAATGTTCCGGGATATAAAACATTCAAAACAATAAAGTCCGTGGATAATATCAGGAAAACGCAAACACAGAGGCTGTAGCAATATCTGGGATTGAGTTAGCCAAAACAAAACCAGATATCTCCGGTTTCATCCAGTCATATCCGGACAAACTGGTGTGGATTTCGTATGCAATGGACCGAGAAAATCACAGGAAAAATGGTTTTGGAGAAAAGCAAAGTCTTTTCGATAGGCAAGTGCATAAAATGTCATCGATACAAACAAAAATATCATGTTTGTTTGGCGCAGTTCTTATACCTTTCTCCCTAGAAAATACGAATGTGTTGAGCTGGTGTCCCCATGATGAACCAATTAGTGTTTCAGTGGTACAAAATGAAATGTTCCCTGATAAAAACATTCAAAACAATAAATTCCATCAATAATATCCAGAAAACACAAACACAGAGGCTTTCACAATATTTCGGATTGAGTTAGCCAAAACACAAGCGGATATTTCTGGTTTCATCCAGTCATATCCGCACAAAGTGCTGTTTAATTCATATGCAATGGACCAAGAAAATCACAGTAAAAACGGTTTTGGAGAAAAGCAAAGTTTTTTCCTTAGGCAAGTGCATAAAATGTCTTCTAGACAAACAAAAATATCATGTTTGTTTGCCGCAGTTCTTCTACCTTTCTCCCTAGAAAATAAGAATATGTAGAGCTGGTATCCCCAGGATGGACCAATTAGTTTTTCTATGGTACAAAATGAATTGTTCCCTGAAAAAAACATTCAAAACAATAAATTCCATCGATAATATCCAGAAAACACAAACACAGAGGCCTTTACAATATTTCGGATTGAGTTAGCCAAAACTCAACTGGATATTTCTGGTTCCATCCAGTCATATCTGCATCAAGTGCTGTTTAATTCGTATGCAATGGACCAAGAAAATCACAGTAAAAATGCTTTTGGAGAAAGGCAAAGTCTTTTCGTTAGGCAAGTGCATAAAATGTCATCTAGACAAACAGAAATATCATGTTTGTTTGCCGCAGTTCTTCTACCTTTCTCCCTAGAAAATAAGAATATGTAGAGCTGGTATCCCCAGGATGAACCAATTAGTTTTTCTATGGTACAAAATGAAATGTTCCCTGATAAAAACATTCAAAACAATAAAGTCCATCGATAATATCCGGAAAACACAAACGCAGAGGCTGTAGCAATATTTCGGATTGAGTTAGCCAAAACAGAACCGGATATTTCTGGTTTCATCCAGTCATATCCGGACAAACTGGTGTGGAATTCGTATGCAATGGACCGAGAAAATCACAAAAAATTGGTTTTGGAGAAAAGTAAATATTTTCGTTAGGCAAGTGCATAAAATGTCATCTATACCAACAGAAATATCATGTTTGTTTGCCAAAATTTCCTCTAGCTTTCTGCCTAGAAAATAAGAATATGTAGAGCTGGTGTCTCCATGTGGAGCCAATTACTGTATCCACTCCCAAATAAAATATTCCCTGGTAAAAAAAACATTCAAAACAATGAAGCCCATTGATAATATCCAGAAAACACATACACAGAGGCTGTAGCAATATCTGGGGTTGTGTTAGCCAAAACATTACCAGATATTTCCGGTTTCATCCAGTGATATCTGGTCAAACTGGTGTGGAATTCCTATGCAATGGACCGAGAAAATCACAGTAAAAATGGCTTTGGAGAACAGCAAAGTCTTTTCATTAGGCAAATAGATAAAATGTCATCGATACAAACAGAAATATCATGTTTGTTTGCCGCAGTTCCTCTAGCTATCAACCTAGAAATTACAAATGTGTAGAGCTGGTATCTCCATTTGGAACCAATTAGTGTTTCCAAGCAAATAATTAAATGTTCCCTGATAAAAAAACTTTCAAAAATAAAGTCCATCGACAATATCAGGAAAACACAAACACAGGGTCTGTTGAAATATCTGGGATTGAGTTAGCCAAAACAAAACCAGATATCTCCGGTTTCATCCAGTCATATCCGGACAAACTGGTGTGGAATTCGTATGTAATGGACCGAGAAAATCACAGTAAAATGGTTTTGGAGAAAAGCAAAGTCTTTTCATTAGGCAAGTGCATTAAATGTCATCTACACATACATAAATATCATGTTTGCCACAGTTTCTCTAGCTTTCTCCTTCGAAAACACGAATGTGTAAAGCTGGTGTCCCCATGATGAACCACTTAGTGTTTTTTTTCGGTACAAAATTAAATGTTCCCTGAATAAAGTATTCAAAACCATAATGCCCATTGATAATATCAGGAAAACACAAACACAGAGGCTTTCACAATATTTCGGATTGAGTTAGGCAAAACACAACCGGATATTTTTGGTTTCAACCAGTCATATGCAGACAAAGTGGTTTGGAATTCGTATACAATGGACCGAGAAAATCACAGTAAAATGCTTTTGGAGACAACCAAAGTCTTTTCGTTAGGCAAGTGCATAAAATGTCATCTATACAAACAGAATTATCGTGTTTGTTTGCCACAGTTCCTCGAGCTTTCTCCCTAGAAAATATGAATGTGTACAGCTGGTGTCCCCATGATGAACCAATTCGTGTTTCAGTGGTACAAAGTGAAATGCTCCCTGATAAAAACATTCAAAAGAATAAAGTCCATCGATAGTATCCAGAAAACACAAACACAGAGGCTTTCACAATATTTCTGATTGAGTTAGCCAAAAAACAACCGCATATTTCTGGTTTCATCCAGTCATATCCGCACAAAGTGGTGTGGAATTCATATGCAATGGACATAGAAAATCAGAATAAAAATGGTTTTGGAGAAAAGCAAAGTCTTTTCATTAGACAAGTGCATAAAATATCATGTATACAAACAGAAATATCATGATTTTTTGCCGCAGTTCCTCGAGCTTTCTCCCTAGAAAATACGAATGTGTAGAGGTGGTGTCTCCAGGTGTAACCAATTACTCTATCCAAGCTCAAAATAAAATGTTCCCCGGTAAAAAACATTCAAAACAATAAAGTCCATGGATAATAACACAAACACAGAGCCTGTAGCAATATCTGGGATTGAGTTAAGCAAAACACAACCAGATATTTCCGGTTTCATCCAGTCATATCTGGACAAACTGGTGTGGAATTCGTATGCAATGGAGTAAGAAAATCACAGTAAAAATGGTTTTGGAGAACAGCAAAGTCTTTTCATTAGGCAAGCAGATAAAATATCATCGATAAAAACAGAAACATCATGTTTGTTTGCTGCAGTTCCTCTAGCTATACCCCTAGAAATACCGAATGTGTAGAGCTGGTGTCTCCATGTGGAACCAATTAGTGTTTCCAAGCAAAAAATTAAATGTTCGCTAAAAAAAAACATTCAAAACAATAATGTCCATGGATAATATCTGGAAAAAACAAACACAGACTCTGCAGCAATATCTGGGATTGAATTAGCCAAAACAAAACCGGATATTTCCGGTTACATCCAGTCATATCCGGACAAACTGGTGTGGAATTCCTAAGCAATAGACCGAGAAAATCAGAGTAAAAATAAATTTGGAGAAAAGCATAGTCTTTTCGTTAGGCAAGTGCATAAAATGTCATCTACACAAACATAAATATCATGTATACCACAGTTCCTCTGGCTTTCTCCCTAGAAAATAGGAATGGTTAGAGCTGGTGTCCCGATGATGAACCAATTAGTGTTTCAACGGTACAAAATTAAATGTTCCCTGATAAAAACATTCAAAACAATTACGTCCGTCGATAATATCCGGAAAACACAAGCACAGAGGCTTTCACAATATTTCGGATTGAGTTAGCCAAAACACAACCGCATATTTCTGGTTTCATCCAGTCATATCCGCACAAAGTGGTGTGGAATTCGTATGCAATGGACCGAGAAAATCACAGTAAAAATGCTTTTGGAGAAAAGCAAATTCTTTTCGTTAGGCAAGTGCATAAAATGTCATCGATACAAACAGAAATATCAGGTTTGTTTGCCGCAGTTCCTCTAGCTATCTCCCTAGAAATTACAAATGTGTAGAGCTGGTATCTCCATTTGGAACCAATTAGTGTTTCCAAGCAAATAATTAAATGTTCCCTGACAAAAAAAAACATTCCAAACAATAAAGTCCATCGACAATATCAAGAAAACACAAACACAGAGGCTGTAGCAATATCTGGGATTGAGTTAGCCAAAACAAAACCAGATATCTCCGGTTTCATCCAGTCATATCCGGACAAACTGGTGTGGAATTCGTATGCAATGGACCGAGAAAATCACAGGAAAAATGGTTTTGGAGAAAAGCAAAGTCTTTTCGTTAGGCAAGTGCATTAAATGTCATCTACACAAACATAAATATCATGTATACCACAGTTCCTCTAGCTTTCTCCTTCGAAAACACGAATGTGTAAAGCTGGTGTCCCCATGATGAACCACTTAGTGTTTACGGTACAAAATTAAATGTTCCCCGATTAAAATATTGAAAACAATAAAGCCCCTCGATAATATCAGGAAAACACAAACACAGAGGCTGCAGCAATATTTCGGATTGAGTTAGGCAAAACACAACCGGATATTTCTGGTTTCATCCAGTCATATGCAGACAAAGTGGTTTGGAATTCGTATACAATGCCCGAGAAAATCACAGTAAAAATGGTTTTGGAGAAAAGGAAAGTCTGTTCCTTAGGCAAGTGCATAAAATGTCATCTACACAAACAGAATTATCATGTTTGTTTTCTGCAGTTCCTCGAGCTTTCTCCCTAGAAAATACGAATGTGTACAGCTGGTGTCCCCATGATGACCAATTAGTGTTTCAGCGGTACAAAATGAAATGCTCCCTGATAAAAATATTCAAAACAATAAAGTCCATCGATAATATCCAGAAAACACAAACACAGTGGCTTTCACAATAGTTCGGATTCAGTTAGCCAAAACACAACCGCATATTTCTGGTTTCATGCAGTCATATCCTGACAAACTGGTGTGGAATTCATATGCAATGACCGAGAAAATCAGAATAAAAATGGTTTTGGAGAAAAGCAAAGTGTTTTCCTTAGGCAAGCGCATAAAATGTCATCGATACAATCAAAAATATCATGTTTGTTTGCCAAAGTTCCTCTAGCTTTCTGCCCAGAAAATAAGAATATGTAGAGCTGGTGTCTCCATGTGGAGCCAATTACTGTATCCATTCACAAATAAAATGTTCCCTGGTAAAAAAACATCAAAACAATAAAGCCCATTGATAATGTCCAGAAAACACATACACAGACGCTGTAGCAATATCTGGGATTGTGTTAGCCTAAACATTACCAGATATTTCCGGTTTCATCTAGTGATATCTGGTCAAACTGGTGTGGAATTCGCATGCAATGGACCGAGAAAATCACAGTAAAAATGGTTTTGGAGAACAGCAAAGTCTTTTCACTAGGAAAATAGATAAAATGTCATCGATACAAACAGAAATATCATGTTTGTTTGCCTCAGTTCCTCTAGCTATCTCCCCAGAAAACACGAATGTGTAGAGCTGGTATCTCCATGTGGAACCAATTAGTGTTTCCAAGCAAATAATTAAATGTTCCCTGATAAAAAACATTCAAAACAATAAAGTCCATTGTCAATATCAGGAAAACACAAACACAGAGGCTGTAGCAATATCTGGGATTGAGTTAAGCAAAACACAACCGGATATTTCTGGTTTCATCCAGTCATATCCAGACAAATTGGTGTGGAATTCGTATGCAATGGGCCAAGAAAATCACAGTAAAAACGGTTTTGGAGAAAAGCAAAGTCTTTTCGTTAGGCAAGTGCATAAAATGTCATCTCTACAAACAGAAATGTCATGTTTGTTTGCCGCAGTTCCTCTAGATTTCTCCCTAGAAAATACAAATGTGTAGAACTGGCGTCTCCATGTGGAACCAATTAGTGTTTCAACGGTACAAAATGAAATGTTCCCTGATAAAAAGCATTCAAAACAGTAAAGTCCCTTGATAATACCAGGAATACACAAACACAGAGGCTGTAGCAATATCTGGGATTGTGTTAGCCAAAACAAAACCGGTTATTTCTTTTTTCATCCATTCATATCCGGACAAACTCCTGTGGAATTCCTATGTAATGGACCGAGAAAATCACAGCAAAAATGATTTTGGAGAAAAGCAAAGTCTTTTCGTTATGCAAGTGCATAAAATGTCATCTATACAAACAGAGTTATCATGTTTGTTTGCCGCAGGTCCTCTAGCATTCTCCCTAGAAAATATGAATGTTCAGAACTGGTGTCTCCATGTGGAACCAATTAGTGTTTCCAAGAAAAAAATTAAATGTTCCCTGAAAAAAAAAACACTCAAAATAATAAAGTCCATTGATAATAACCAGAAAACACAAGCACAGAGGCTTTCACAATATTTCGGATTGAGTTAGCCAAAACACAAGCGGATATTTCTGGTTTCATCCAGTCATATCCGGACAAATGGTGTGGAATTCGTATGCAATGAATCGAGAAAATCACAGTAAAAATGGTTTTGGAGAATAGAAAAGTCTTTCCATTAGGCAAGTGCATAAAATGTCATGTATACAAACAGAAATATCATGTTTGTTTGCCGCAGTTCCTCTAGCTTTCACCCTAGAATTTACAAATATGTAGAGCTGGTGTCTCCATGTGGAACCAGTTACTATATCCAAGCTCAAAATAAAAGGTTCCAAAACAATAAAATCTGTGGAAAACATCCAGTAAAAAACAAACACAGAGCTTTCTCCCTAGAAATACGAATACCTAGAGCTGGTGTCCCCATGATGACCCAAATAGTGTTTCAACGGTACAAAATTAAATGTTCCCCGATAAAAAACATTCAAAACAATAAAGTCCATCGTTAATATCCAGAAAACACAAACACAGAGGCTTTCAGAATATTTCGGATTCAGTTTGCAAAAAAAAAAAAAAAAAAAAAAAAAAAAAAAAAAAACGGATATTTCCGGTTCCATCCAGTCAGATCCGGACAAACTGGTGTGGAATTCGTATGCAACAGACCGAGAAAATCACAGTAAAAATGGTTTTGGAGAAAAGCAAAGTCTTTTCGTTAGGCAAGTGCATTAAATGTCATCTACACATACATAAATATCATGTTTGCCACAGTTTCTCTAGCTTTCTCCTTTGAAAATAGGAATGTGTAGAGCTGGTGTCTCCATGTGGTACCAATTAGTGATTCCAAGCTCAAGATTAAATGTTCCGGGATATAAAACATTCAAAACAATAAAGTCCGTGGATAATATCAGGAAAACGCAAACACAGAGGCTGTAGCAATATCTGGGATTGAGTTAGCCAAAACAAAACCAGATATCTCCGGTTTCATCCAGTCATATCCGGACAAACTGGTGTGGATTTCGTATGCAATGGACCGAGAAAATCACAGGAAAAATGGTTTTGGAGAAAAGCAAAGTCTTTTCGATAGGCAAGTGCATAAAATGTCATCGATACAAACAAAAATATCATGTTTGTTTGGCGCAGTTCTTATACCTTTCTCCCTAGAAAATACGAATGTGTTGAGCTGGTGTCCCCATGATGAACCAATTAGTGTTTCAGTGGTACAAAATGAAATGTTCCCTGATAAAAACATTCAAAACAATAAATTCCATCAATAATATCCAGAAAACACAAACACAGAGGCTTTCACAATATTTCGGATTGAGTTAGCCAAAACACAAGCGGATATTTCTGGTTTCATCCAGTCATATCCGCACAAAGTGCTGTTTAATTCATATGCAATGGACCAAGAAAATCACAGTAAAAACGGTTTTGGAGAAAAGCAAAGTTTTTTCCTTAGGCAAGTGCATAAAATGTCTTCTAGACAAACAAAAATATCATGTTTGTTTGCCGCAGTTCTTCTACCTTTCTCCCTAGAAAATAAGAATATGTAGAGCTGGTATCCCCAGGATGGACCAATTAGTTTTTCTATGGTACAAAATGAATTGTTCCCTGAAAAAAACATTCAAAACAATAAATTCCATCGATAATATCCAGAAAACACAAACACAGAGGCCTTTACAATATTTCGGATTGAGTTAGCCAAAACTCAACTGGATATTTCTGGTTCCATCCAGTCATATCTGCATCAAGTGCTGTTTAATTCGTATGCAATGGACCAAGAAAATCACAGTAAAAATGCTTTTGGAGAAAGGCAAAGTCTTTTCGTTAGGCAAGTGCATAAAATGTCATCTAGACAAACAGAAATATCATGTTTGTTTGCCGCAGTTCTTCTACCTTTCTCCCTAGAAAATAAGAATATGTAGAGCTGGTATCCCCAGGATGAACCAATTAGTTTTTCTATGGTACAAAATGAAATGTTCCCTGATAAAAACATTCAAAACAATAAAGTCCATCGATAATATCCGGAAAACACAAACGCAGAGGCTGTAGCAATATTTCGGATTGAGTTAGCCAAAACAGAACCGGATATTTCTGGTTTCATCCAGTCATATCCGGACAAACTGGTGTGGAATTCGTATGCAATGGACCGAGAAAATCACAAAAAATTGGTTTTGGAGAAAAGTAAATATTTTCGTTAGGCAAGTGCATAAAATGTCATCTATACCAACAGAAATATCATGTTTGTTTGCCAAAATTTCCTCTAGCTTTCTGCCTAGAAAATAAGAATATGTAGAGCTGGTGTCTCCATGTGGAGCCAATTACTGTATCCACTCCCAAATAAAATATTCCCTGGTAAAAAAAACATTCAAAACAATGAAGCCCATTGATAATATCCAGAAAACACATACACAGAGGCTGTAGCAATATCTGGGGTTGTGTTAGCCAAAACATTACCAGATATTTCCGGTTTCATCCAGTGATATCTGGTCAAACTGGTGTGGAATTCCTATGCAATGGACCGAGAAAATCACAGTAAAAATGGCTTTGGAGAACAGCAAAGTCTTTTCATTAGGCAAATAGATAAAATGTCATCGATACAAACAGAAATATCATGTTTGTTTGCCGCAGTTCCTCTAGCTATCAACCTAGAAATTACAAATGTGTAGAGCTGGTATCTCCATTTGGAACCAATTAGTGTTTCCAAGCAAATAATTAAATGTTCCCTGATAAAAAAACTTTCAAAAATAAAGTCCATCGACAATATCAGGAAAACACAAACACAGGGTCTGTTGAAATATCTGGGATTGAGTTAGCCAAAACAAAACCAGATATCTCCGGTTTCATCCAGTCATATCCGGACAAACTGGTGTGGAATTCGTATGTAATGGACCGAGAAAATCACAGTAAAATGGTTTTGGAGAAAAGCAAAGTCTTTTCATTAGGCAAGTGCATTAAATGTCATCTACACATACATAAATATCATGTTTGCCACAGTTTCTCTAGCTTTCTCCTTCGAAAACACGAATGTGTAAAGCTGGTGTCCCCATGATGAACCACTTAGTGTTTTTTTTCGGTACAAAATTAAATGTTCCCTGAATAAAGTATTCAAAACCATAATGCCCATTGATAATATCAGGAAAACACAAACACAGAGGCTTTCACAATATTTCGGATTGAGTTAGGCAAAACACAACCGGATATTTTTGGTTTCAACCAGTCATATGCAGACAAAGTGGTTTGGAATTCGTATACAATGGACCGAGAAAATCACAGTAAAATGCTTTTGGAGACAACCAAAGTCTTTTCGTTAGGCAAGTGCATAAAATGTCATCTATACAAACAGAATTATCGTGTTTGTTTGCCACAGTTCCTCGAGCTTTCTCCCTAGAAAATATGAATGTGTACAGCTGGTGTCCCCATGATGAACCAATTCGTGTTTCAGTGGTACAAAGTGAAATGCTCCCTGATAAAAACATTCAAAAGAATAAAGTCCATCGATAGTATCCAGAAAACACAAACACAGAGGCTTTCACAATATTTCTGATTGAGTTAGCCAAAAAACAACCGCATATTTCTGGTTTCATCCAGTCATATCCGCACAAAGTGGTGTGGAATTCATATGCAATGGACATAGAAAATCAGAATAAAAATGGTTTTGGAGAAAAGCAAAGTCTTTTCATTAGACAAGTGCATAAAATATCATGTATACAAACAGAAATATCATGATTTTTTGCCGCAGTTCCTCGAGCTTTCTCCCTAGAAAATACGAATGTGTAGAGGTGGTGTCTCCAGGTGTAACCAATTACTCTATCCAAGCTCAAAATAAAATGTTCCCCGGTAAAAAACATTCAAAACAATAAAGTCCATGGATAATAACACAAACACAGAGCCTGTAGCAATATCTGGGATTGAGTTAAGCAAAACACAACCAGATATTTCCGGTTTCATCCAGTCATATCTGGACAAACTGGTGTGGAATTCGTATGCAATGGAGTAAGAAAATCACAGTAAAAATGGTTTTGGAGAACAGCAAAGTCTTTTCATTAGGCAAGCAGATAAAATATCATCGATAAAAACAGAAACATCATGTTTGTTTGCTGCAGTTCCTCTAGCTATACCCCTAGAAATACCGAATGTGTAGAGCTGGTGTCTCCATGTGGAACCAATTAGTGTTTCCAAGCAAAAAATTAAATGTTCGCTAAAAAAAAAACATTCAAAACAATAATGTCCATGGATAATATCTGGAAAAAACAAACACAGACTCTGCAGCAATATCTGGGATTGAATTAGCCAAAACAAAACCGGATATTTCCGGTTACATCCAGTCATATCCGGACAAACTGGTGTGGAATTCCTAAGCAATAGACCGAGAAAATCAGAGTAAAAATAAATTTGGAGAAAAGCATAGTCTTTTCGTTAGGCAAGTGCATAAAATGTCATCTACACAAACATAAATATCATGTATACCACAGTTCCTCTGGCTTTCTCCCTAGAAAATAGGAATGGTTAGAGCTGGTGTCCCGATGATGAACCAATTAGTGTTTCAACGGTACAAAATTAAATGTTCCCTGATAAAAACATTCAAAACAATTACGTCCGTCGATAATATCCGGAAAACACAAGCACAGAGGCTTTCACAATATTTCGGATTGAGTTAGCCAAAACACAACCGCATATTTCTGGTTTCATCCAGTCATATCCGCACAAAGTGGTGTGGAATTCGTATGCAATGGACCGAGAAAATCACAGTAAAAATGCTTTTGGAGAAAAGCAAATTCTTTTCGTTAGGCAAGTGCATAAAATGTCATCGATACAAACAGAAATATCAGGTTTGTTTGCCGCAGTTCCTCTAGCTATCTCCCTAGAAATTACAAATGTGTAGAGCTGGTATCTCCATTTGGAACCAATTAGTGTTTCCAAGCAAATAATTAAATGTTCCCTGACAAAAAAAAACATTCCAAACAATAAAGTCCATCGACAATATCAAGAAAACACAAACACAGAGGCTGTAGCAATATCTGGGATTGAGTTAGCCAAAACAAAACCAGATATCTCCGGTTTCATCCAGTCATATCCGGACAAACTGGTGTGGAATTCGTATGCAATGGACCGAGAAAATCACAGGAAAAATGGTTTTGGAGAAAAGCAAAGTCTTTTCGTTAGGCAAGTGCATTAAATGTCATCTACACAAACATAAATATCATGTATACCACAGTTCCTCTAGCTTTCTCCTTCGAAAACACGAATGTGTAAAGCTGGTGTCCCCATGATGAACCACTTAGTGTTTACGGTACAAAATTAAATGTTCCCCGATTAAAATATTGAAAACAATAAAGCCCCTCGATAATATCAGGAAAACACAAACACAGAGGCTGCAGCAATATTTCGGATTGAGTTAGGCAAAACACAACCGGATATTTCTGGTTTCATCCAGTCATATGCAGACAAAGTGGTTTGGAATTCGTATACAATGCCCGAGAAAATCACAGTAAAAATGGTTTTGGAGAAAAGGAAAGTCTGTTCCTTAGGCAAGTGCATAAAATGTCATCTACACAAACAGAATTATCATGTTTGTTTTCTGCAGTTCCTCGAGCTTTCTCCCTAGAAAATACGAATGTGTACAGCTGGTGTCCCCATGATGACCAATTAGTGTTTCAGCGGTACAAAATGAAATGCTCCCTGATAAAAATATTCAAAACAATAAAGTCCATCGATAATATCCAGAAAACACAAACACAGTGGCTTTCACAATAGTTCGGATTCAGTTAGCCAAAACACAACCGCATATTTCTGGTTTCATGCAGTCATATCCTGACAAACTGGTGTGGAATTCATATGCAATGACCGAGAAAATCACAGTAAAAATGGTTTTGGAGAATAGAAAAGTCTTTCCATTAGGCAAGTGCATAAAATGTCATGTATACAAACAGAAATATCATGTTTGTTTGCCGCAGTTCCTCTAGATTTCACCCTAGAATTTACAAATATGTAGAGCTGGTGTCTCCATGTGGAACCAGTTACTATATCCAAGCTCAAAATAAAAGGTTCCAAAACAATAAAATCTGTGGAAAACATCCAGTAAAAAACAAACACAGAGCTTTCTCCCTAGAAATACGAATACCTAGAGCTGGTGTCCCCATGATGACCCAAATAGTGTTTCAACGGTACAAAATTAAATGTTCCCCGATAAAAAACATTCAAAACAATAAAGTCCATCGTTAATATCCAGAAAACACAAACACAGAGGCTTTCAGAATATTTCGGATTCAGTTTGCAAAAAAAAAAAAAAAAAAAAAAAAAAGGATATTTCCGGTTCCATCCAGTCAGATCCGGACAAACTGGTGTGGAATTCGTATGCAACAGACCGAGAAAATCACAGTAAAAATGGTTTTGGAGAAAAGCAAAGTCTTTTCGTTAGGCAAGTGCATTAAATGTCATCTACACATACATAAATATCATGTTTGCCACAGTTTCTCTAGCTTTCTCCTTTGAAAATAGGAATGTGTAGAGCTGGTGTCTCCATGTGGTACCAATTAGTGATTCCAAGCTCAAGATTAAATGTTCCGGGATATAAAATATTCAAAACAATAAAGTCCGTGGATAATATCAGGAAAACGCAAACACAGAGGCTGTAGCAATATCTGGGATTGAGTTAGCCAAAACAAAACCAGATATCTCCGGTTTCATCCAGTCATATCCGGACAAACTGGTGTGGATTTCGTATGCAATGGACCGAGAAAATCACAGGAAAAATGGTTTTGGAGAAAAGCAAAGTCTTTTCGATAGGCAAGTGCATAAAATGTCATCGATACAAACAAAAATATCATGTTTGTTTGGCGCAGTTCTTATACCTTTCTCCCTAGAAAATACGAATGTGTTGAGCTGGTGTCCCCATGATGAACCAATTAGTGTTTCAGTGGTACAAAATGAAATGTTCCCTGATAAAAACATTCAAAACAATAAATTCCATCAATAATATCCAGAAAACACAAACACAGAGGCTTTCACAATATTTCGGATTGAGTTAGCCAAAACTCAACTGGATATTTCTGGTTTCATCCAGTCATATCCGCACAAAGTGCTGTTTAATTCATATGCAATGGACCAAGAAAATCACAGTAAAAACGGTTTTGGAGAAAAGCAAAGTTTTTTCCTTAGGCAAGTGCATAAAATGTCTTCTAGACAAACAAAAATATCATGTTTGTTTGCCGCAGTTCTTCTACCTTTCTCCCTAGAAAATAAGAATATGTAGAGCTGGTATCCCCAGGATGGACCAATTAGTTTTTCTATGGTACAAAATGAATTGTTCCCTGAAAAAAACATTCAAAACAATAAATTCCATCGATAATATCCAGAAAACACAAACACAGAGGCCTTTACAATATTTCGGATTGAGTTAGCCAAAACTCAACTGGATATTTCTGGTTCCATCCAGTCATATCTGCATCAAGTGCTGTTTAATTCGTATGCAATGGACCAAGAAAATCACAGTAAAAATGCTTTTGGAGAAAGGCAAAGTCTTTTCATTAGGCAAGTGCATAAAATGTCATCTAGACAAACAGAAATATCATGTTTGTTTGCCGCAGTTCTTCTACCTTTCTCCCTAGAAAATAAGAATATGTAGAGCTGGTATCCCCAGGATGAACCAATTAGTTTTTCTATGGTACAAAATGAAATGTTCCCTGATAAAAACATTCAAAACAATAAAGTCCATCGATAATATCCGGAAAACACAAACGCAGAGGCTGTAGCAATATTTCGGATTGAGTTAGCCAAAACAGAACCGGATATTTCTGGTTTCATCCAGTCATATCCGGACAAACTGGTGTGGAATTCGTATGCAATGGACCGAGAAAATCACAAAAAATTGGTTTTGGAGAAAAGTAAATATTTTCGTTAGGCAAGTGCATAAAATGTCATCTATACCAACAGAAATATCATGTTTGTTTGCCAAAATTTCCTCTAGCTTTCTGCCTAGAAAATAAGAATATGTAGAGCTGGTGTCTCCATGTGGAGCCAATTACTGTATCCACTCCCAAATAAAATATTCCCTGGTAAAAAAAACATTCAAAACAATGAAGCCCATTGATAATATCCAGAAAACACATACACAGAGGCTGTAGCAATATCTGGGGTTGTGTTAGCCAAAACATTACCAGATATTTCCGGTTTCATCCAGTGATATCTGGTCAAACTGGTGTGGAATTCCTATGCAATGGACCGAGAAAATCACAGTAAAAATGGCTTTGGAGAACAGCAAAGTCTTTTCATTAGGCAAATAGATAAAATGTCATCGATACAAACAGAAATATCATGTTTGTTTGCCGCAGTTCCTCTAGCTATCAACCTAGAAATTACAAATGTGTAGAGCTGGTATCTCCATTTGGAACCAATTAGTGTTTCCAAGCAAATAATTAAATGTTCCCTGATAAAAAAACTTTCAAAAATAAAGTCCATCGACGATATCAGGAAAACACAAACACAGGGTCTGTTGAAATATCTGGGATTGAGTTAGCCAAAACAAAACCAGATATCTCCGGTTTCATCCAGTCATATCCGGACAAACTGGTGTGGAATTCGTATGTAATGGACCGAGAAAATCACAGTAAAATGGTTTTGGAGAAAAGCAAAGTCTTTTCATTAGGCAAGTGCATTAAATGTCATCTACACATACATAAATATCATGTTTGCCACAGTTTCTCTAGCTTTCTCCTTCGAAAACACGAATGTGTAAAGCTGGTGTCCCCATGATGAACCACTTAGTGTTTTTTTTCGGTACAAAATTAAATGTTCCCTGAATAAAGTATTCAAAACCATAATGCCCATTGATAATATCAGGAAAACACAAACACAGAGGCTTTCACAATATTTCGGATTGAGTTAGGCAAAACACAACCGGATATTTTTGGTTTCAACCAGTCATATGCAGACAAAGTGGTTTGGAATTCGTATACAATGGACCGAGAAAATCACAGTAAAATGCTTTTGGAGACAACCAAAGTCTTTTCGTTAGGCAAGTGCATAAAATGTCATCTATACAAACAGAATTATCGTGTTTGTTTGCCACAGTTCCTCGAGCTTTCTCCCTAGAAAATATGAATGTGTACAGCTGGTGTCCCCATGATGAACCAATTCGTGTTTCAGTGGTACAAAGTGAAATGCTCCCTGATAAAAACATTCAAAAGAATAAAGTCCATCGATAGTATCCAGAAAACACAAACACAGAGGCTTTCACAATATTTCTGATTGAGTTAGCCAAAAAACAACCGCATATTTCTGGTTTCATCCAGTCATATCCGCACAAAGTGGTGTGGAATTCATATGCAATGGACATAGAAAATCAGAATAAAAATGGTTTTGGAGAAAAGCAAAGTCTTTTCATTAGACAAGTGCATAAAATATCATGTATACAAACAGAAATATCATGATTTTTTGCCGCAGTTCCTCGAGCTTTCTCCCTAGAAAATACGAATGTGTAGAGGTGGTGTCTCCAGGTGTAACCAATTACTCTATCCAAGCTCAAAATAAAATGTTCCCCGGTAAAAAACATTCAAAACAATAAAGTCCATGGATAATAACACAAACACAGAGCCTGTAGCAATATCTGGGATTGAGTTAAGCAAAACACAACCAGATATTTCCGGTTTCATCCAGTCATATCTGGACAAACTGGTGTGGAATTCGTATGCAATGGAGTAAGAAAATCACAGTAAAAATGGTTTTGGAGAACAGCAAAGTCTTTTCATTAGGCAAGCAGATAAAATATCATCGATAAAAACAGAAACATCATGTTTGTTTGCTGCAGTTCCTCTAGCTATACCCCTAGAAATACCGAATGTGTAGAGCTGGTGTCTCCATGTGGAACCAATTAGTGTTTCCAAGCAAAAAATTAAATGTTCGCTAAAAAAAAAACATTCAAAACAATAATGTCCATGGATAATATCTGGAAAAAACAAACACAGACTCTGCAGCAATATCTGGGATTGAATTAGCCAAAACAAAACCGGATATTTCCGGTTACATCCAGTCATATCCGGACAAACTGGTGTGGAATTCATATGCAATGACCGAGAAAATCAGAATAAAAATGGTTTTGGAGAAAAGCAAAGTGTTTTCCTTAGGCAAGCGCATAAAATGTCATCGATACAATCAAAAATATCATGTTTGTTTGCCAAAGTTCCTCTAGCTTTCTGCCCAGAAAATAAGAATATGTAGAGCTGGTGTCTCCATGTGGAGCCAATTACTGTATCCATTCACAAATAAAATGTTCCCTGGTAAAAAAACATCAAAACAATAAAGCCCATTGATAATGTCCAGAAAACACATACACAGACGCTGTAGCAATATCTGGGATTGTGTTAGCCTAAACATTACCAGATATTTCCGGTTCCATCTAGTGATATCTGGTCAAACTGGTGTGGAATTCGCATGCAATGGACCGAGAAAATCACAGTAAAAATGGTTTTGGAGAACAGCAAAGTCTTTTCACTAGGAAAATAGATAAAATGTCATCGATACAAACAGAAATATCATGTTTGTTTGCCTCAGTTCCTCTAGCTATCTCCCCAGAAAACACGAATGTGTAGAGCTGGTATCTCCATGTGGAACCAATTAGTGTTTCCAAGCAAATAATTAAATGTTCCCTGATAAAAAACATTCAAAACAATAAAGTCCATTGTCAATATCAGGAAAACACAAACACAGAGGCTGTAGCAATATCTGGGATTGAGTTAAGCAAAACACAACCGGATATTTCTGGTTTCATCCAGTCATATCCAGACAAATTGGTGTGGAATTCGTATGCAATGGGCCAAGAAAATCACAGTAAAAACGGTTTTGGAGAAAAGCAAAGTCTTTTCGTTAGGCAAGTGCATAAAATGTCATCTCTACAAACAGAAATGTCATGTTTGTTTGCCGCAGTTCCTCTAGATTTCTCCCTAGAAAATACAAATGTGTAGAACTGGCGTCTCCATGTGGAACCAATTAGTGTTTCAACGGTACAAAATGAAATGTTCCCTGATAAAAAGCATTCAAAACAGTAAAGTCCCTTGATAATACCAGGAATACACAAACACAGAGGCTGTAGCAATATCTGGGATTGTGTTAGCCAAAACAAAACCGGTTATTTCTTTTTTCATCCATTCATATCCGGACAAACTCCTGTGGAATTCCTATGTAATGGACCGAGAAAATCACAGCAAAAATGATTTTGGAGAAAAGCAAAGTCTTTTCGTTATGCAAGTGCATAAAATGTCATCTATACAAACAGAGTTATCATGTTTGTTTGCCGCAGGTCCTCTAGCATTCTCCCTAGAAAATATGAATGTTCAGAACTGGTGTCTCCATGTGGAACCAATTAGTGTTTCCAAGAAAAAAATTAAATGTTCCCTGAAAAAAAAAACTCAAAATAATAAAGTCCACTGATAATAACCAGAAAACACAAGCACAGAGGCTTTCACAATATTTCGGATTGAGTTAGTCAAAACACAAGCGGATATTTCTGGTTTCATCCAGTCATATCCGGACAAATGGTGTGGAATTCGTATGCAATGAATCGAGAAAATCACAGTAAAAATGGTTTTGGAGAATAGAAAAGTCTTTCCATTAGGCAAGTGCATAAAATGTCATCTATACAAACAGAAATATCATGTTTGTTTGCCGCAGTTCCTCTAGCTTTCACCCTAGAATTTACAAATATGTAGAGCTGGTGTCTCCATGTGGAACCAGTTACTATATCCAAGCTCAAAATAAAAGGTTCCCTGATAAAAAACTTTCAAAACAATAAAATCTGTGGAAAACATCCAGTAAAAAACAAACACAGAGCTTTCTCCCTAGAAATATGAATACCTAGAGCTGGTGTCCCCATGATGACCCAAATAGTGTTTCAATGGTACAAAATTAAATGTTCCCCAATAAAAAACATTCAAAACAATAAAGTCCATCGTTAATATCCAGAAATCACAAACACAGAGGCTTTCAGAATATTTCGGATTCAGTTTGCCAAAAAAAAAAAAAAACGGATATTTCCGGTTCCATCCAGTCAGATCCGGACAAACTGGTGTGGAATTCGTATGCAACAGACCGAGAAAATCACAGTAAAAATGGTTTTGGAGAAAAGCAAAGTCTTTTCGATAGCAAGTGCATAAAATGTCATCGATACAAACAGAAATATCATGTTTGTTTGCCACAGTTCCTCTAGCTTTCTCCCTAGAAAATACCCATGTGTAGAGCTGGTGTCTCCATGTGGAACCAATTAGTGATTCCAAGCTCAAAATTAAATGTTCCTGGATATAAAACATTCAAAACAATAAAGTCCATGGATAATATCAGGAATACACAAACAGAGAGGCTGTAGCAATATCTGGGATTGAGTTAGCCAAAACAAAACCGGATATTTCCGGTTTCATCCAGTCATATCCAGAAAAACTGGTGTGGAATTCGTATGCAATGCACCGAGAAAATCACAGTTAACATGGTTTGGAGAAAAGCAATGTCTTTTCTTTAGGCAAGTGCATAAAATGTCATCTATACAAACAGAAATATCATGTTTGTTTGCCAGAGTTCCTCTAGCTTTCTCCCTAGAAAATACGAATACGTAGATCAGTTGTGTCCCTGTGGATCCATTTACTGTATCCAAGCTCAAAATAAAATATTCCCCGATTAAAAATATTCCAAAAAGTAAAGTGTGTGTATAATATCCAGAAAACTCAACACAGAGGCTGTAGGAATATTTGGGATTGAGTTAGCCAAAACAAATCCGGATATTTCCGGTTTCATCCAGTCATGTCCGGACAAACTGTTGTGGAATTCATTTGCAATGGACCGAGAAAATCAGAATAAACATGGTTTTGGAGAAAAGCAAAACTTTTCGTTAGGCAAGTGCATAAAATGTCATCGATACAAACAGAAATATCATGTTTGTTTGCCGCAGTTCCTCTAGCTTTCTCCCTAGAAAATACGAATGTGTAGAGCTGGTGTCTCCATATGGAACCAATTAGTGTTTCCACGCTAAAAATAAAATGTTCCCTGATAAAAAACTTTCAAAGCAATAAAGTCCGTGGATAATATCAGGAATACACAAACCCAGAGGCTATAGCAATATCTGGGATTGAGTTAGCCAAAACACAACTGGATATCTCCGGTTTCATCCAGTCATATCCGTACAAAGTGGTGTGGAATTCGTATGCAGAGTATCGAGAAAATTGCTATAAAAATGGTTTTGGAGAAAAGCAAAGTTTTTTCTTTAGGCAAGTGCATAAAATGTCATCGATACAAACAGAAATATCATGTTTGTTTGCCACATTTCCTCTAGCTTTCTCCCAAGAAAGTGCGAATGTGTAGAGCTGGTGTCCCCATGATGAACCAATTAGTGTTTCAACGGTAAAAAATTAAATGTTTCCTGATAAAAACATTCAGAACAATAAAGTCCATCGATAATATCCAGAAAACACCAACACAGAGGCTTTCACAATATTTCTGATTGAGTTAGCCAAAACACAACCGGATCTTTCTGGTTTCATCCACTCATATCCGGACAAACTGGTGTGGAATTCGTATGCAACGGACCGAGAAAATCACAATAACAATGGTTTTGGAGAAAAGCAACGTCTTTTTGTTAGGCAAGTAGATAAAACGTCATCTATACAAACAGAAATATCATGTTTGTTTGCCGCTGTTCCTCTAGCATTCTCCCTAGAAAATACGAATACCTAGAGCTGGTGTCTCCATGTGGAACCAATTAGTGATTCCAAGCACAAAATTAAATGTTCCCCTATAAAAACATTCAAAACAATAATTTCTGTGGATAATATCCAGAAAACACAAACACAGAGGCTGTAGCAATGTCTGGGATTGAGTTAGCCAAAACAAAACCGGTTATTTCCGGTTTCATCCAGTCATATCCGGACAAGCTGGTGTGGAATTCGTATGCAATGGACCGAGAAAATCGCAGTAAAAATGGTTTTGGAGAAAAGCAAAGTCTTTTCGTTAGGCAAGTGCATAAAATGTCATTGATACAAATATAAGTTCGCTGTAGATGTTTGGATTGATTTCTGGTGTTTCTATTCTGTTCCATTGGTCTATCCATCTGTTTCTGTACCAATACCATGCTGTTTTGATAACAACTGCCCTGTAGTATGTCCTGAAATCAGGTATTGTGATGCCTCCGGCTTTGTTTTTATTGTGCAGGATTGCTTTGGCTATTCGAGGTCTTCTGTGTCTCCATATGAATTTCAGCATCATTTTTTCCAGATCTGAGAAGAATGTCTTCGTTATCTTGATTGGTATTGCATTGAATGTATAAATTGCTTTTGGGAGAATAGACATTTTGATGATATTGCTTCTTCCAATCCATGAGCATGGAAGATTTCTCCATTTTTTTGTATCCTCTTCTATTTCTTTCTGTAAGGTTTTGTAGTTTTCATCGTAGAGATCTTTAGCGTCTTTTGTTAAGTTTATTCCATGGTATTTGATTGTTTTTGTAGCTATTGTGAAGGGGACTGATCTTAGAAGTTCTTCCTCAGCTGTGGCATTGCCTGTGTATACAAAGGCTGTTGATTTTTGTGGATTGATTTTATATCCTGCTACTTTGCCAAACTCTTCGATGAGTTCCAGCAGTTTCTTAGTAGAGTTCTTTGGGTCCCCTAAATAAAGAATCATATCATCTGCAAAGAGGGATAGTTTGAGTTCTTCCTTCCCGATTTGTATCCCTTTAATTTCTTTTTCTTGCCTAATAGCTCTGGCTAAAACTTCCAGAACTATATTGAATAGCAGTGGTGAGAGAGGGCATCCCTGTCTGGTACCAGATTTCATTGGAAATGCTTCCAACTTTTCCTCATTCAATAGGATGTTGGCCGTGGGTTTTTCATATATTGCTTTGATTGTATTGAGGAATGTTCCTTCCATACCCAGTTTGCTTAGAGTTTTCATCATGAAAGGGTGTTGTATTTTATCAAATGCTTTCTCTGCGTCTATTGAGAGAATCATATGGTTTTTCTTCTGCAGTCTGTTAATGTAGTGTATTACGTTGATTGTTTTGCAGACATTGAACCATCCCTGCATACCGGGGATGAATCCCACTTGGTCTGGGTGGATGATCTTTCTGATGTGTTGTTGCATTCTATTGGCCAGAATTTTATGGAGTATTTTTGCATCTATGTTCATCAGGGATATTGGTCTGTAATTCTCTTTCAATGTTGCATCTCTTTCTGGCTTAGGAATTAAGGTGATGCTGGCTTCATAGAAAGAATTTGGGAGGATTCCCTCTTTTTCGATTGTTCTGAATAGTTTGAGAAGAATTGGAGTTAGTTCTTCTCTAAATGTCTGGTAGAACTCAGCAGTGAATCCATCTGGTCCTGGGCTTTTCTTTGTTGGGAGGGCCTTTATTACTGTTTCAATTTCTGTGTCAGTTATGGGTCTGTTTAGATTTTCTATGTCTTCCTGGCTCAATTTAGGTAGGTTGTATGTGTCCAAGAACCTGTCCATTTCTGATAGATTTCCCTGTTTGCTGGCATACAAGTCCTTGTAGTAATTTCTGATGATTCTTTTTATTTCTGCGGTGTCTGTTGTTACTTTTCCCTTTTCATCTCTGATCCTATTGATTTGGGACTTTTCTTTTTTTAGTGAGTTGGGCCGATGGGGTGTCAATTTTGTTTATTTTTTCAAAAAACCAGCTCCTCGTTTGGCTGATTTTTTGTAATATTTTTTTGGATTCAATCCTGTTGATTTCTTCTTTGATTTTAATTATTTCTCTTCTCCTACTGGGTTTGGGTTTGGTTTGCTGCAGATTTTCTAGATCCTTGAGATGAGTTGAAAGCTCATCTATTTGGTGCCTTTCCAATTTCTTGATGTAGGCACCTATTGATATAAACTTTCCTCTTAACACTGCTTTTGTTGTATCCCAGAGGTTTTGGTATGTTGTGCTGTTATCCTCATTTACTTCCGGAAAATTTTTGATTTCTCTTTTAATTTCTTCTATGACCCATTGTTCATTCAGGAGCATGTTGTTCAATGTCCATGTGTTTGCATGTGCTCTGGGGATTCCCGAGTTGCTAATTTCCAATTTCATTCCTTTGTGGTCTGAGAAGCTGCATGGTATGATTCTAATTCTTTTGAATTTGCTGAGACTTCCTTTATGGCCTAGTATGTGGTCAATCCTAGAGAAGGTTCCATGTACTGCTGAGAAGAATGTAAATTCCTTAGATGTAGGATGAAATGTTCTGTAGATATCTGTTAGATCCATTTGGGCTATAGTGTCATTTAAATCTACTGTCTCCTTGTTGATCTTCTGTCCTGATGATCTGTCTATCTCTGAGAGTGGAGTATTGAAGTCCCCCAGTACTATTGTATTGGGGTCTAAGTCTCCCTTTAAGTCCCTTAACAAGTCTTTTAAATAAGCTGGTGCCCTGTAATTGGGTGCATATACATTGATAATCGTTATATCTTTCTGTTGAATGGATCCCTTAATCATTATATAGTGCCCCTCTTTGTCTCTCCTAACAGTTTTTGTGGTAAAGTTTATGTTGTCCGATATTAAGATGGCTACGCCCGCTCTTTTTTCATTTCTGTTGGCATGGTATATCTTTTTCCAGCCTTTCACTTTCAGTCTATATGGATCATTGTTGGATAGATGGGTTTCTTGTAAGCAGCAAAAAGATGGGTTTTGTTCCTTAACCCAATCAGCCAATCGGTGTCTTTTAATTGGACAGTTCAAGCCATTAACATTCAATGTGACTATTGTGAAGGAGTAACTTTGCCCTGCCATTTGCCAAAGATACTTTCTAATATATGGTTTGAGATTCCTGTGATCTTTCGGTGTGAGGTTTCCTTCCTTTACCTTCTTTCATATTGGTGACCGTGTTTCTGTGTTTCTGTATGTAACACATCTTTAAGCATTTTTTTTTTTAGGGCTGGATGAGTGGCGACAAATTCTTTCAATTTCTGTTTGCTGTGAAAGGTCTTTATTTCACCATGATTCACAAATGAGAGCTTTGCATGACATAATATTCTGGGTTGGCAGTTTTTCTCTCTTAGTGCCTGGGCTATGTCTCGCCATTCTCTCCTAGCTTGTAGGGTTTCTGAAGAGAAGTCAGCTGTAAGTCTAATTGGAGATCCTCTGAGAGTAATCTGGCATTTCTCTCTTGCACATTTTAGGATCTTTCCTTTGTGTTTCACTGTGGTGAGTTTGATTACGACGTGTCGTGGTGAGGATCTCTTTTGGTCATGTTTATTAGGGGTTCTATGAGCTTCCTGTACTAGGATATCTCTGTCCTTCTCCAAACCTGGGACATTTTCTGCTAGTATCTCACTAAAAAGGCCTTCTAATCCTTTCTCCCTCTCCATGCCTTCAGGAACTCCTAGGACCCGAATGTTCGGTTTTTTAATAGTATCCTGTAGATTCCCGACAATATTTTTTAGATTTCTAATTTCCTCTTCTTTTCTTTGGTTTGCCTGTTTCCTTTCCTGTTCTCTGTCTTCTAATTCCGATATTCTCTCTTCTGCTTCACCCATTCTGAACGTGGCCATCAAAGAAGGTGGTACCTTTCTCCGAAGGGAGGAGAGAACTTCCACTTTGACTATGACCCTATCGGAATAAGATTAAAGTCAGCAAACTCCAAAGGCTTCCATAGCATGGCAACTCATGACTAGAGCCTAGGGAGGTTACTGACGCCATGAACAGGAGTGTCAAATTGTTAAGTCAGCAACAGGAGTCACTGTGTACTTACACCCCATGTGGGATCTGTCCTTAATGTGTTGTCTAATGTGAAGTGATGCTATAACTTGTACTGAAACAGTACTTTTATACTTTGTGTTTCTGTGTGGGTACAAACTGATGAGGTGTTCACTAATTATATACTGAATTGATCTTCTGTATATAAAGAGAATTGGAAATGAAAAAACAACCTGGTGTTAAATTGGAAATGGCATAGAAAATTAATTAATTTTTTTTTGAAAAAAATGTTCCCATTATGAACCAATTAGTGTTTCTATGGTACAAAATGAAATGCTCCCTGATAAAAACATTCAAAACAATAAAGTCTATTGATAATATCCAGAAAACACAAACTCAGAGGCTTTCACAATATTTCGGATTGAGTTAGCCAAAACAAAACCGGATATTTGTGGTTTCATCTAATCATATCCAGACAAAGTGGTGTGGAATTCGTATGCATTGGACCGAGAAAATCACAGTGAAAATGGTTTTGGAGACAAGCAAAGTCTTTTCGTTAGGCAAGTGCATAAAATGTCATCTATACAAACAGAAATATCTTGTTTGTTTGCCGCAGTTCCTCTAGCTTTCTACCTAGAAAGTACGAATGAATAGAGTTGGTGTCCTCATGATGAACAAATTAGTGTTTCAACAGTACAAAATTAAATATTCCCTGCTAAAAGCATTCAAAACAATAAAGTCCATCATAATATCCAGAAAACACAAACACAGAGGCTTTCACAGTATTGCAGATTGAGTTAGCCAAACCACAACCAGATATTTCTGGTTTCACCCAGTCATATCCGGACAAAGTGGTGTGGAATTCTTATGCAATGGACCGAGAAAATCACAGTAAAATGGTTTTGGAGAAAAGCAAAGTGTTTTCGTTAGGCAAGTGCATAAAATGTCATCGATACAAACAGAAATATCATGTTTGTTTCCCGCAGTTCCTCCAATTTTCTCCCTAGAAAATATGAATGTGTAGAGCTGGTGTCTCTATGCGGAACCAATTAGTGTTTCCAAGCACAAAATTAAATGTTCCCTGATAAAAAACATTCAAAACAATAAAGTCTGTGGATTATATCAGGAATACACAAACACAGAGGCTTTCACAATAATTCGGATTGAGTTAGCCAAAACACAACCGGATATTTCCGGTTTCATCCAGTCATATCCGGACAAACTGGTGTGGAATTCCTATGCAACGGACTGAGAAAATCACAGTAAAAATGGTTTTGGAGAAAAGCAATGTCTTTTCGTTAGGCAATTGCATAAAATGTCATCGACACAAACAGAAATATCATGTTTGTTTGCAGCAGTTCCTCTAGCTTTCTCCCTAGAAAATACGAATATAGAGCTGTTGTCTCCATGTAGAACCATTTACTGTATCCAAGCTCAAAATAAAATGTCCCCCAATAAAAAACAATCAAAACAATAAAGTACGTTGATAATATCCAGAAAATACAAACACAGAAGCTGTAGCAACCAAGATGAGCCGAGCGGCTGGAGAGGAGACAGAGCCACAGAATCTCGCCAGCGCGGGAACCCGAGGAGGGTAAGACAAAGACCTCAGAAACCCAAGATATTGGGGGGGGACAGAGGCCTCTCCCTTCACTCACCAAGCAAAACAAAGAGCACTGCGATTTTACATATGTAAAGTGCAGCCAAACTCAGTAACTTTAGCGAAACTGGAGAACACTTTGAGGGCTGCATAAACTCTTTGTGTGGTCCGAGGGCTAGATCAAACAAATACTCACAGAGGCCAGATTTCAACTACCCTCAACTCCACTCCCAACTGAGTCAAAAAAGAGAGAGAGAGAGAGAGAGAGAGAGAGAGAGAGAGAGAGAGAGAGAGAGAGCCAGCAAGGAGCAAGTGAGTGAGCAATCTGGGAGAGTCACTCTTTACACAGCCTTAAACCTAAAAAATCAAGCATAGCTCTCTGGCCACACCCATCACAGCCCCTAAGGATTCAACAAAGCAGACAGCTCACTTAGAGGCATAGTATAATGAGAAAAAAAACACCACAGCAAAAAGAAAAAAAAAAACACCATAAATTATCTCCAACATGCCAAACAACAAACATAGAAGCCGAGGTAACAACAGCAAGGAAGACACTATGACGCCCCCAAGCGAACAAGACACGCCAATGCAAGATTATGAAGATGAAGAGATAGAGGAAATGCAAGAAGCAGATCTCAAAAAAATGATAAGAACATTAAGAAGTTCTCAAAAACAAATTCTTGAACTACAGAAATCCTTAATGGACAAGATAGAAAATCTCTCCCATGAAAATGAAATATTAAGGAGGAATCAAAATGAAATGAAACAACTAGTAGAACAGGAAACTGAGATAGTGAAAAAAAACCACAATGAAATGAAGAACTCAATAGATCAAATGGCAAACACATTCGAGAGCCTTAAAAAGAGAATGGGTGAAGCAGAAGAGAGAATATCGGAATTAGAAGACAGAGAACAGGAAAGGAAACAGGCAAATCAAAGAAAAGAAGAAGAAATCAGAAATCTAAAAAATACTGTCAGGAATCTACAGGATACTATTAAAAAACCCAACATTCGGGTTCTAGGAGTTCCTGAAGGCATGGAAAGGGAGAAAGGATTAGAAGGCCTTTTTAGTGAGATACTAGCAGAAAATTTCCCAGGTTTGGAGAAGGACAGAGACATCCTAGTACAGGAAGCTCATAGAACCCCTAATAAACATGACCAAAAGAGATCCTCACCACGACACGTCGTAATCAAACTCACCACAGTGAAACACAAAGGAAAGATCCTAAAATGTGCAAGAGAGAAACGCCAGATTACTCTCAGAGGATCTCCAATTAGACTTACAGCTGACTTCTCTTCAGAAACCCTACAAGCCAGGAGAGAATGGCGAGACATAGCCCAGGTACTAAGAGAGAAAAACTGCCAACCCAGAATATTTTTATCATGCAAAGCTCTCATTTGTGAATCATGATGAAATAAAGACCTTTCACAGCAAACAGAAATTGAAAGAATTTGTCGCCACTCGTCCAGCCCTGCAAAAGATGCTTAAAGATGTGTTACATACAGAAACACAGAAACACGGTCACCAATATGAAAGAAGGTAAAGGAAGGAAACCTCACACCGAAAGATCACAGGAATCTCAAACCATATATTAGAAAGTATCTTTGGCAAATGGCAGGGCAAAGTTACTCCTTCACAATAGTCACATTGAATGTTAATGGCTTGAACTGTCCAGTTAAAAGACACCGATTGGCTGATTGTGTTAAGGAACAAAACCCATCTTTTTGCTGCTTACAAGAAACTCATTTTCCAACAATAATCCATATAGACTGAAAGTGAAAGGCTGGAAAAAGATATACCATGCCAACAGAAATGAAAAAAGAGCGGGAGTAGCCATCTTAATATCAGACAACATAAACTTTACCACAAAAACTGTCAGGAGAGACAAAGAGGGGCACTATATAATGATTAAGGGATCCATTCAACAGGAAGATATAACAATTATCAATGTATATGCACCTAATCACAGGGCGCAAGCTTATTTAAAAGACTTGTTAAGGGACTTAAAGGGAGACTTAGACCCCAATACAATAGTACTGGGGGACTTCAATACTCCACTCTCAGAGATAGACAGGTCAACAGGACAGAAGATCAACAAGGAGACAGCAGATTTAAATGACACTATAGCCCAAATGGATCTAACAGATATCTATAGAACATTTCATCCTACATCTAAGGACTTTACATTCTTCTCAGCAGTATATGGAACCTTCTCTAGGATTGACCACATACTAGGCCATAAAGGAAGTCTCAGCAAATTCAAAAGAATTAGAATCATACCATGCAGCTTCTCAGACCACAAAGGAATGAAATTGGAAATTAGCAACCCGGGAATCCCCAGAGCACATGCAAACACATGGACATTGAACAACATGCTCCTGAATGAACAATGGGTCATAGAAGAAATTAAAAGAGAAATCAAAAATTTTCCAGAAGTAAATGAGGATAACAGCACAACATACCAAAACCTCTGGGATACAACAAAAGCAGTGTTAAGAGGAAAGTTTATATCAATAGGTGCCTACATCAAGAAATTGGAAAGGCACCAAATAGATGAGCTTTCAAGTCATCTCAAGGATCTAGAAAATCTGCAGCAAACCAAACCCAAACCCAGTAGAAGAAGGGAAATAATTAAAATCAAAAAAGAAATCAACAGGATTGAATCCAAAAAAAAACATTACAAAAAATCAGCAAAACGAGGAGCTGGTTTTTTGAAAAAATAAACAAAATTGACACCCCATTGGCCCAACTCACTAAAAAAAGAAGAGAAAAGACCCAAATCAATAGGATCAGAGATGAAAAAGGAAACATAACAACAGACACCACAGAAATAAAAAGAATCATCAGAGATTAATACAAGGACTTGTATGCCAGCAAACAGGGAAATCTATCAGAAATGGACAGATTCTTGGACACATACAACCTACCTAAATTGAGCCAGGAAGACATAGGAAACCTAAACAGACCCATAACTGACACAGAAATTGAAACAGTAATAAAGGCCCTCCCAACAAAGAAAAGCCCAGGACCAGATGGATTCACTGCTGAGTTCTACCAGACATTTAGAGAAGAACTAACTCCAATTCTTCTCAAACTATTCAGAACAATCGAAAAAGAGGGAATCCTCCCAAATTATTTCTATGAAGCCAGCATCACCTTAATTCCTAAGCCGGAAATAGATGCAGCATTGAAAGAGAATTACAGACCAATATCCCTGATGAACATAGATGCAAAAATACTCCATAAAATTCTGGCCAATAGAATGCAACAACACATCAGAAAGATCATCCACCCAGACCAAGTGGGATTTATCCCTGGTATGCAAGGATGGTTCAATGTCTGCAAAACAATCAACGTAATACACTACATTAACAGACTGCAGAAGAAAAACCATATGATTCTCTCAATAGATGCAGAGAAAGCATTTGATAAAATACAACACCCTTTCATGATGAAAACTCTAAGCAAACTGGGTATGGAAGGAACATTCCTCAATACAATCAAAGCAATATATGAAAAACCCACGGCCAACATCCTATTGAATGGGGAAAAGTTGGAAGCATTTCCGCTGAGATCTGGTACCAGACAGGGATGCCCTCTCTCACCACTGCTATTCAATATAGTTCTGGAAGTTTTAGCCAGAGCTATTAGGCAAGAAAAAGAAATTAAAGGGATACAAATCGGGAAGCAAGAACTCAAACTATCCCTCTTTGCAGATGATATGATTCTTTATTTAGGGGACCCAAAGAACTCTACTAAGAGACTACTGGAACTCATCGAAGAGTTTGGCAAAGTAGCAGGATATAAAATCAATGCACAAAAATCAACAGCCTTTGTATACACAGGCAATGCCACGGCTGAGGAAGAACTTCTAAGATCAGTCCCCTTCACAATAGCTACAAAAACAAATACCTTGGAATAAACTTAACCAAAGACGCTAAAGATCTCTACGATGAAAACTACAAAACCTTACAGAAAGAAATAGAAGAGGATACCAAAAAATGGAGAAATCTTCCATGCTCATGGATTGGAGGAAGCAATATCATCAAAATGTCTATTCTCCCAAAAGCAATTTATACATTCAATGCAATACCAATCAAGATAACGAAGACATTCTTCTCAGATCTGGAAAAATAATGCTGAAATTCATATGGAGACACAGAAGACCTCGAATAGCCAAAACAATCTTGTACAACAAAAACAAAGCCGGAGGTATCACAATACCAGATTTCAGGGCATACTACAGGGCAGTTGTTATCAAAACAGCATGGTACTGGTACAGAAACAGATGGATAGACCAATGGAACAGAATAGAAACACCAGAAATCAATCCAAATATCTACAGCCAACTTATATTTGATCAAAGATCCAAACCTAATCCCTGGAATAAGGACAGCCTATTCAATAAATGGTGCTGGGAAAATTGGATTTCCATGTGCAGAAGCTTGAAGCAAGACCCATTCCTTTCACCTTACACAAAAATTCACTCAACGTGGATTAAAGACTTAAATCTATGACCCAAAACCATCAAAATAGTAGAGAGCATTGGAGAAACCCTGCAATATATAGGTACAGGCAAAGACTTCTTGGAAAAGACCCCAGGAGCACAGGCAGTCAAAACCAAAATTAACATTTGGGATTGCATCAAATTGAGAAGTTTCTGTACTTCAAAAGAAACAGTCAGGAAAGTGAAGAGGCAACCAACAGAATAGGAAAAAATATTTGCAAACTATACTACAGACACAGGGTTGATAACCAGAATCTACAAAGAAATCAAGAAAATCCACAACAACAGAACAAACAACCCACTGAAGAGATGGGCCAAGGAACTCAATAGACATTTTTCAAAAGAGGAAATCCAAATGGCCAACAGACACATGAAAAAATGTTCAAGATCACTAGCAATCAGAGAAATGCAAATCAAAACCACAGTGAGGTTTCACCTCACCCCTGTGAGAATGGCTCACATCCAGAAATCTACCAACAATAGATGCTGGAGAGGATGTGGGGAAAAAGGCACACTAACCCACTGTTGGTGGGAATGCAAACTGGTTAAGCCACTATGGAAGTCAGTCTGGAGATTCCTCAGAAACCTGAACATAACCCTACCATACAACCCAGCCATCCCACTCCTTGGAATTTACCCAAAGGAAATTAATTTGGCTAATAAAAAAGGCATCTGCACATTAATGTTTATTGCAGCTCAATTCACAATAGCTAAGACCTGGAACCAACCCAAATGCCCATCAACAGTAGACTGGATAAAGAAATTATGGGACATGTACTCCATAGAATACTATACAGCAGTAAGGAACAATGAAACCCAGTCATTTGCAACAAGATGGAAAGATCTGGAAAGCATCATGCTGAGTGAATTAAGCCAGTCCCAAAGAGACAAATATCATTTGTTTTCCCTGATCGGCGACAACTGAACACCAAAGGGGAAACCTGTTGAAGTGAAATGGACACTATAAGAAACAATGACCGGATCAGCTTTTGTCCTGACTCTAGATGTACAATGTAATACTTTATCCTTTTTAGTATTTGTTGTTGTTGTTGTTGTTCTAGTACTAGCAGTTGAACTCTTTAATTAACACACAATTATTCTTAGGTGTTTAAATTTTAACTGAAAAGTGATCCCTGTTAAATTTCAGAGTTGAAAAAGAGAGGGAGGAGATGCACAATTTGGGACATGCACAATCAGTCTTGCCCCAAATGATGGAGTTAGAAATGTGCCAGGGGATTCCAATACAATCCCATCAAGGTGGCATGTACCAATGCCATCTCACTAGTCCAAGTGATCAATTTCAGTTCACATTCGATGGCCTGGATAGGTCTAAGAAACAAAGGGATCACACAAACAAGACAAGTGTCTGCTAATACTAACTGATAGAATCAAAAAGGGAGAGAAAGATCCAGCATGGGAAGTGGGATACACAGCAGACTCATAGAATGGCAGATGTCCTAAACAACACTCTGGCCTCAGAATCAGCCCTTAAGGCATTCAGACCTGGCTGAGGAGCCCATGAGAGTATTGTAGGCATGGAAAGCCAAGATACCATGGAAAAGAAAAAAAGAAGAAGACCTGGATGGGGGATCTCTGTTAGTGAGATCCCAATGGAAAGAACGGGGCCATCAAAGAAGGAGGTACCTTTCTCTGAAGGGAGGAGAGAACTTCCACTTTGACTGTGACCCTATCGGAATAAGATCAAAGTCGGAGAACCCTAAAGGCTTCCATAGCCCTGGCAACTCATGACTAGAGCCTAGGGAGAGTACTGACACCATGAACAGGAGTGTCAAATTGTTAAGTCAGCAACAGGAGTCACTGTGTACTTACATCCCATGTGGGATCTGTCCTTAATGTGTTGTCTAATGTGCAGTGATGCTATAACTAGTACTGAAACAGTATTTTTACACTTTGTGTTTCTGCGTGGGTACAAACTGATGAGATCTTTACTAATTATATACTGAATTGATCTTCTGTATATAAAGATAATTGGAAATAAAAAAAACTGGTGTTAAATTGGAAATGGCATAGAAAATTAATTAATTTTTTAAAAATATTATGTAGGATCTCTGCCTTTAATGTGCTGTACACTCTTATTTAATGCTATAACTAATATTCCAACAGTATTTTTTTTCACTTTCTGTTGCTATATGGGGGCAAACTGTTGAAATCGTTACCTAATATATACTAAACTGATCTTTTGTATATAAAGAGAATTAAAAATGAATCATGATGTGATTGGAAGGGGAGAGGGAGCGGGAAAGGGGAGGGTTGTGGGTGGGAGGGAAGTTTTGGGAGGGGGAAGCCATTGTAACCCATAAGCTGTACTTTGGAAATTTATATTCATTAAATAAAAGTTTAATTAAAAAAAAGCAATTTTGCAAAAAATTTTGCAAAAAAGCAAGCAATTTGCAAAGGCAAACTGCTTTAGCTGTATAAGATGAATATCCACCTGCACGTACTAGCACTAATCAAACTGTGAAATTAAACTTTTTATTCAAACAGAAAAAAAAACCAATAAAGTCCATCGTTAATATCCAGAAAACACAAACACAGAGGCTTTCACAATATTTCGGATTGAGTTAGCCAAAACAGAACCGGATATTTCTGGTTTCATCCAGTCATATCCGGACAAACTGGTGTGGAATTCGTATGCAACGGACCGAGAAAATCACAGTAAAAATGGTTTTAGAGAAAAGCAAAGTCTTTTCGTTAGGCAAGTGCATAAAATATCTTCGATACAAACAGAAATATCATATTTGTTTGTCGCAGTTTCTCTAGCTTTCTCACTAGAAAATACGAATGTGTAGAGCTGGTGTCTCCATGTGGAACCAAGTAGTGATTCCAAGCACAAAATTAAATGTTCCCTGATAAAAAGCATTCAAAACAATAAAGTCCGTGGATAATATCAGGAATAAACAAACACAGAGGCTGTAGCAATAACTGGGATTGAGTTAGCCAAAACATAACTGGATATTTCCGGCTACATCCAGTCATATCCAGACAAACTGGTGTGGAATTCGCATGCAATGGACTGAGAAAATCACAGTACCAATGGTTTTGGAGAAAAGCAAAGTCTTTTCGTTAGGCAAGTGCATAAAATGTCATCGATACAAACAGAAATATCATGTTTGTTTGCCGCAGTTCCTCTAGCTTTCTCCCTAGAAAATACGAATGTGTAGAGCTAGTGTCTCCATGTGGAACCAATTACTGTATCCAAGCACAAATTAAATGTTCCCTGATAAAAACTTTCAAAATAATGAAGTCCATCGATAATATCTTGAAAAAAAAACACAGAATCTTTCAAAATACTTCAGTTGAGTTAGCCAAAACACAACCGGATATTTCTGATTACATCCAGTCATATCCGGACAAACTGGTGTGGAATTCGCATGCAATGGACTGAGAAAATCACAGTACCAATGGTTTTGGAGAAAAGCAAAGTCTTTTCGTTAGGCAAGTGCATAAAATGTCATCGATACAAACAGAAATATCATGTTTGTTTGCCGCAGTTCCTCTAGCTTTCTCCCTAGAAAATACGAATGTGTAGAGCTGGTGTTTCCATGTGGAACCAATTAATGTTTCCAAGCAAAAAATTAAATGTTCCCTGAAAAAAAAAACATTCAAAACAATAAAGTCCATTGATAAAATTCAGAAAACCCAAACACAGAGGCTGTAGCAATATCTGGGATTGAGTTAGCCAAAACAAAACTCTATATTTCCAGTTTCATGCAGTCATATCCGCACAAACTGGTGTGGAATTCGTATGCAATGGGCTGAGAGAATCAGAGTAAAAATGGTTTTGGAGAAAAGCAAAGTCTTTTCATTAGGCAAGTGCATAAAATATCATCTAGACAAACAGAAATATTATGTTTGTTTGCCGCAGTTCCTCTAGCTTTCTCCCTAGAAAATAAGAATGTGTAGAGCTGGTGTCTCCATGTGGAACCAATTAGTGTTTCATAGCACGAAATTAAATGTTCCTTGAAAAAAAAAAGAACATTCAAAAAAATAAAGTCCGTGTATAATATCAGGAATACACAAACACAGAGGCTGTATCAATATCTGGGATTGAGTTAGCCAAAACACAACCAGTTATTTCTGGTATCATGCAGTCATATCCAGAAAAATGGTTTGGAATTCGTATGCAATGGACTGAGAAAATCACAGTAAAAATGGTTTTGGAGAAAAGCAAAGTCTTTCCGTTAGGCAAGTGCATAAAATGTCATCTATACAAACAGAAATACCATGTTTGTTTGCCGCAGTTCCTCTAGCTTTCTCCATAGAAAATATGAATGTGTAGAGATCCTGTCTCCATGTGGAAACAATTAGTGTTTCAACGGTACGAAATTAAATGTTCCCTGATAAAAAACGTTCAAAACAATAAATTCCGTTGATAATATCCAGAAAACACAAACACAGAGGCTGTAGCAATATATGGGATTGAGTTTGCCAAACAAAACTGGATATTTCCGGTTTCATCCAGTCATATCTGGACAAAGTGGTGTGGAATTCATATGCAATGAACCAAAAAAATTACAGTAAAAATCGTTTTGGAGAAAAGCAAAGTCTTTTTGTTAGGCAAGTGCATAAAATGTCATCTACACAAACATAAATATCATGTTTGTTTGCCGTAGTTCCTCTAGCTTTCTGCATAGAAAATATGAATGTGTAGAGCTGGTGTCTCCATGTGGAACTAATTAGTATTTCCAAGATCAAAATAAAATGTTCCTGATAAAAAACATTCAAAACAATAAAGTACATCATTCATATCCAGAAAACAAAAACACAGAGGCTTTCACAATATTTCGGATTGAGTTAGCCAAAACACAATCGGATATTTCTGGTTTCATCCAGTCATAACCGGAAAGCTGGTGTGGAATTCGTACGCAATGTGCTGAGAAAATCAGAGTAATATTGGTTTTGGAGAAAAGGAAAGTCTTTTTGTTAGGAAAGTGCATGAAATATCATCGATACAAACAGAAATATCATGATTGTTTGCCGCAGTTACTCTAATTTTCTCCCTAGAAAATACGAATGTGTAGAGCTGGTGTCTCCATGTGAAACCAATTAGTGATTCCAACCAAAAATTAAATGTTCCCTGATAAAAAACATTCAATACAATAAAGTCCATCGATAATATCCAGAAAACACAAACACAAAAAATTTCACAATTTTTCAGATTGAGTTAGCAAAAACACAACCGGATATTTCTTTTTTCATCCAGTCATATCCGAAAAATGTGGTGTGGAATTCGTATGCAATGGACTGAGAAAATCACAGTACAAATGGTTTTGGAGAAAAACAAAGTCTTTTCGTTAGGAAAGTGCATAAAATGTCATCAATACAAACAGAAATATCATGTTTGTTTGCCGCAGTTCTTCTAGCTTTCTGCCTAGAAAATACGAATGTGTAGAGCTGGTGTCTCCATGGGGAAAATAATTACTGTATCCAAGCACAAAATTAAATGTTCCCTGATAAAAAACATTCAAAACAATAAAGTTGTGGATAATATCCAGAAAGCACAAACACAGAGGCTGTCGCAATATCTGGAATTGAGTTACCCAGAAGAAACCGGATATTTCCGGTTTCATCCAGTCATATCCAGACAAACTTTTGTGGAATTCGTATGCAATGGGCCGAGAAAATCACAGTAAAAATGATTTTGGAGTAAAGCAAAGTCTTTTCGTAGGCAAGTGCATAAAATGTCATCGATACAAACAGAAATATCATGTTTGTTTGCCGCAGTTCCTCTAGCATTCTACTTAGAAAATATGAATGTGTAGAGCAGGTGTCCCCATGATGAACAAATTAGTGTTTCTACAGTACAAAATGAAATATTACCTGATAAAAACATTCAAAACAATAAAGTCCATCGATAATATCCAGAAAACACAAACACAGAGGCTTTCACAATATTTCGGATTGAGTTATCCAAAACACAAAAGGATATTTCTGGTTTCATCCAGTCATATCCGGACAAACTGGTGTGGAATTCGTATGCAATGGGCTTAGAAAATCAGAGTAAAAATGGTTTTGGAGAAAAGCAAAGTCTTTTCGTTAGGCTAGTGCACAAAATGTCATCTATACAAACAGAAATATCATGTTTGTTTTCCGCAGTTCCTCTAGCTTTCTCCTAGAAAATACGAATATGTAGAGCTGGTGTCTTCATGATGAACCAATTACTGTATGCAAGCAAAAAATAAAATGTTCCCTGATAAAAAACATTCAAAACAATAAAGTCCGTTGTTTATATCCTGAAAACACAAACACAGATTTTGTCGCAATATGTGTTACTGAGTTAGCAAAAACACAACCGGATATTTCTGCTTTCATGCAGTCATACCCTGACAAAGTGGTGTGGAGTTCATATAAAATAGTCACAGACAATCACAGTAAAAATGGTTTCAGAGAAAAACAATGTCTTTTCGTTAGGCAAGTGCATAAAATGACATCTACCCAAACAGAAATATCATGATGGTTTGACACAGTTTCTCCAGCTTTCTCCCTAGAAAATACGAATGTGTAGAGTTGGTGTCTCCATCTGGAACCAATTAGTGTTTCCCAGCACAAAATTAAATGTTCCCTGATAAAAAAAAAAATTGAAAACAATTAAGTCCATCGATAATATAGAGAAAACAGGAACACAGAGGCTGTCACAATATCTGGGATTGCGTTAGCCAAAACACAACCGGATATTTCTGGTTTCATCCAGTCATATCAGGAAAAAGTGGTGTGGAAATCGTATGCAATGGACCGAGAAAATCACAGTAAAAATGGTTTTGGAGAAAAGCAAAGTCTTTCCGTTAGGCAAGTGCATAAAATGTCATCTATGCAAACAGAAGTATCATGTTTTTTATCGCAGTTCCTCTAGCTTACTCCCTAGAAAATACGAATGTGTGGAGCTGGTGTCTCCATGTGGAACCAATTAGTGTTTCCAAGCACAAAATTAAATGTTCCCTGATAAAAACTTTAAAAAAATAAAGTCCGTCGATCATATCCAGAAAACACAAACACAGAGGCTGTCGCAACATGTGGGATTTTGTTAGCAAAAACACAACCGGATATTTCTGGTTTCATCCTGTCATAACCTGACAAAGTGATGTGGAATTCGTATGCAATGGACCGAGAAAATCACAGTAAAAATGTTTTTGAAGAAAAGCAAAGTCTCTTCGTTAGGCAAGTGCATAAAATGTCACGTATACAACCAGAAATATCATGTTTCTTTGCCGCAGTACCTCTAGCTTTCTCCCTAGAAAATACGAATGTGTAGAGCTGGTGTCTCCATGTGGAACCAATTAGTGTTTCCAAGCAAAAAATAAAATGTTCCCTGATAAAAACATTCAAAATAATAATGTCCATCGATAATATCCAGAAAACACAAACACAGAGGCTTTCACAATATTTCGGATTGAGTTAGCCAAAACAAAACCGGATATTTGTGGTTTCATCTAGTCATATCCAGACAAATATTTTGGAATTCGTATGCATCGGACTAGAAAATCACAGTAAAAATGGTTTTGGAGAAAAGAAAAGTCTTTTCGTTAGGCAAGTGCATAAAATGTCATCTATACAAACAGAAATATCATGTTTGTTTGCCGCAGTTCACCTGGCTTTCTCCCTAGAAAATACGAATGTGTAGAGGTGGTGTCTCCATGTGGAACCAATTAGTGTTTCCAAGCAAAAAATTCAATGTTCCCTGACAAAAAACATTCAAAATAATAAAGTCCGTCGATAATATCCTGAAAACACAAACAAAGAGGCTGTCGCAACATGTGGGATTAAGTTAGCAAAAACACAACCGGATAATTCTGGTTTCATCGAGTCATATCTGGAGAAAGTGGTGTGGAAATTGTATACAATACACATAGACAATCACAGTAAAATTGTTTTTGGAGAAAAGCAAAGTCTTTTCGTAAGGCAAGTGCATAAAATGTCACCTGTACAAACAGAAATATATGATTGTTTCCCGCGTTCATCTGGTTTTCTCCCTAGAAAATACGAATGTGCAGAGCTGATGTCTCCATGTGGAACCAATTAGTGTTTCCTAGCACAAAATTCAATGTTCCCTGATAAAAAACATTTAAATCAATAAAGTCCATCGATAATATCCAGAAAACACAAACACAGAGTCTGTCGCAACATGTGGGAGTGAGGTAGGCAATACTCAACTGGATACTTCTGGTTTCATCCAGTTTATCCGGACAAAGTGGTGTGGAATTCATATGCAATGGACACAGACAATCACAGTAAAAATGGTATTGGAGAAAAGCAAAGTGTTTCTGTTAGGCAAGTTCATAAAATGTCACCTGTACCACAGAAATATCATGTTTGTTTATCGCATTCCTCTTGCTTTATCCCTACAAAATACGAATGTGTAGAGCTGGTGTCTCCATGTGGAACCAATTAGTGTTTCCAAGCACAAAATTAAATGCTCCCTTATAAAAAACACTTAAAATAATAAAGTTCCTCGATAATATCCAGAAAACAGAAAAACGGAGGCTGTCGCAATATGTGGGATTCAGTTAGCCAAAACACAACCGGATATTTCTGGTTTCATCCTGTCGTATCCTGACAAAGTTGTGTGGAATTCCTATGCAATGGACCGGGAACATCACAGTAAAAATGGTTTTAAAGAAAAGCAAAGTATTTTTGTTACGCAAGTGCATAAAATGTCACCTATACAAACAGAAATATCATGTTTGTTTGCCCCAGTTCCTCTAGGTTTCTCCCTACAAAATTCGAATGTGCAGAGCTGGTGTCTCCATGTGGAACCAATTAGTGTTTCCAAGCACAAAATTAAATGTTCCCTGATAAAAAAATTTAAAACAATAAATTCCGTAGATAATATGCAGAAATCACAAACACAGAGGCTGTCACAACATGTGGGATTTTGTTAGCCAAAACACAACCGGATATTTCTGGTTTCATCCAGTCATATCCTGACAAAGTGATGTGGAATTTGTATGCAATGGACCGGGAACATCACAGCAAAAATGTTTTTGAAGAAAAGCAAAGTATTTCCCTTAGGCAAATGCATAAAATGTCACCTATACAAACAGAAATATCATGTTGTTTGCCGCAGTTCCTCTTGCTTGGTCCCTACAAAATACGAATGTGTAGAGCTGGTGTCTCCATGTGGAACCAAATAGTGTTTCCCAGCACAAAATTAAATGTTCCTTGATAGTAAACTTTCAATAAAATAAAGTCCGTCGATCATATCCAGAAAACACAAACACAGAGGCTGTGGCAATATGTGGGATTTTGTTAGCCAAAACACAACCGGATATTTCTGGTTTCATCTAGTCATATCCTGAAAAAGTTGTGTGGAATTTTTATGCAATGTACCAGGAACTTCACAGTAAAAATTGTTTTAAAGAAAAGCAAAGTCTTTTCGTTAGGCAAGTGCATAAAATGTCACGTATACACACAGAAATATCATGTTTGTTTGCCGCAGTTCCTCTAGCTTTCTCCCTACAAAATACAAATGTGTAGAGCTGGTGTCTCCATGACAAACCAATTAGTGTTTCCCAGCACAAAATTAAATGTTCCCTGATAAAAAACATTCAAAACAATAAAGTCCATCAATAATATCTGGAAAACACACACACAGAGGGTGCAGCAATATCTGAGATTGAGTTAGCCAAAACACAACCGGATATTTCTGGTTTCATCCAGTCATATCCTGACAAAGTGGTGTGGAACTCATAAGCAATGGACACAGACAATCACAGTAAAAATGGTATTGGAGAAAAGCAAAGTGTTTCTGTTAGGCAAGTGCATAAAATGTCACCTATACAAACAGAAATATCATGTTTGTTTGCCGCAGTTCATCTAGCTTTCTCCCTAGAAAATACGAATGTGTAGAGCTGGTGTCTCCATGTGGAACCAATTAGTGTTTCCAAGCACAAAATTAAATGTTCCCTGACAAAAAACATTCAAAATAATATCATTTGTTTTCCCTGATCGGTGACAACTAAGCGCCAAAGGGGAAACCTGTTGAAGTGAAATGGACACTATAAGCAACAATGAACTGATCAGCTCCTTTCCTGACTTTAGATGTACAATGTAATACTTTTTCCTTTTTAGTATTTGTTGTTGTTGTTGTTGTTCTAGTACTATTGGTTGAACTCAATAATTAACACACAATTATTCTTAGGTGTTTAAATTTTAACTTAAAAGTGATCCCTGTTAAATCTAAGAGTGGAAAAAGAGAGGGAGGAGATGAACAATTTGGAACATGCTCAATCGGACTGGCCGCAAATGGTGGAGTTAGAAATGTGCCAGGGGATTCCAACACAATCCCATCAAGATGGCATGTACCAATGCCATCTCACTAGTCCAAGTGATCAATTTCAGCTCACAATTGATAGCTCTGATAGGTCTAAGAAACAAAGGGATCACACAAACAAGACAAGTGTCTGCTAATACTAACTGATAGAATCAAAAAGGAAGAGAAAGATCCAACATGGGAAGTGGGATACACAGCAGACTCATAGAATGGCAGATGTCCTAAACAACACTCTAGCCTCAGAATCAGCTCTCAAGGCATTCGGATCTGGCGGAAGAGCCCATGAGAGTATAGCAGGCATGGAAAGCCAAGATATCATGGAAAAAAAAGACCTAAATGAATGATCTCTGTGAGTGAGATCCCAGTGGATAGAATGGGGCCATCAAAGAAGGAGGTACCCTTCTCCGAAGGGAGGAGAGAACTTCCACTTTGACTATAACCCTATCGGAATAAGATCAAAGTCAGCGAACTCTAAAGGCTTCCATAGCCCTGGCAACTCATGACTAGAACCTAGGGAGATTACTGACGCCATGAACAGGAGTGTCAAATTGTTAAATCAGCAACAGGAGTCACTGTGTACTTACACCCCATGTGGGATCTGTCCCTAATGTGTCGTCTAAAGTGAAGTGATGCTATAACTAGTACTGAAACAGTATTTTTATACTTTGCATTTCTGTGTGGGCACAAACTGATGAGGTCTTTACTAATTATATACTGAAGTGATCTTCTGTATATAAAAAGAATTGGAAATGAAAAAAAAAAACAACCTGGTGTTAAAATGGAAATGGCATAGAAAATTAATTAATTTGAAAAAAAAATTATGTAGGATCTCTGTCTTTATTGTGCTGTACATTGCTATTTAATGCTATAATTAGTAATCCAATGTAGTTTTTTCACTTTATGTTGCTATATGGGAAAATGTTGAAATCTTTACCTAATATATACTAAACTGATCTTCTGTATACAAAGAGAATTGAAAATGAATCTTTACATGAATGGAAGGGGAAAGGGAGCGGGAAAGGGGAGGATTGCGGGCGGGAGGGAAGTTATGGGAGGGGGGAAGCCATTGTAACCCATAAGCTATACTTTGGAAATTTATATTCACTAAATAAAAGTTTAATAAAAAAAACAAAATAATAAAGTCCGTCCTTAATATCCAGAAGACACAAACAGAGAGGCTGTTGCAACATGTGGGATTGAGTTAGCCAAAATACAACTGGATATTTCTGGTTTCATGCAGTCATATCCGGACAAAGTGGTGTGGAATTCGTATGCAATGTACCAAGAAAATCACAGTAAAAATGGTTTTGGAGAAAAGGAAAGTATTTCTGTTAGGCAAGTGCATAACACGTCATCTATACAAACAGATATATCATGTTTGTTTTCCGCACTTCCTTTTTTTTCCACTTTATACATTTTTAATTAGGATAGGCATAAACCAAAACAGAAAAAAAAGATAAAGTGTCACTGTCACTTTGTTTGCAGGGAAGAGTCAGGAAATGGAACAAATTACCAGGAAAACATTTTTCCCAAAGTAGGTAGGTTACATAATTTTAACATTCAGATGCCAAAATTAGTATTATTCTACTTAATCTACAAATGAAAAGAGGAATCAAAAGTTCATCCTGTTTCGTATAAGAAATTTTACATTAAATATATAGCGCTTTGTTTCTCAGGAAGCAGTACTGGCAACTTGGAGAAGATATTTCTGTTACGTGATGACTAGAAAATGCCAAATACAACCAAGCAGCTATGCTATAGCTCAGAAAGTACTATTAACCTCTTTTGGGCTAGTGCACATTTCAGTTTAATACAGAACTAGATCTTGAGTTTTAGGAAGGCAGCAATAATTATATTTTGGCTTTTGTTCTAGAGCTTAGCATAGTTAAGGCGACAGTTGAAGCATATTAGTGAAGGTAGTTAAAATTTAATGACAATCATCATAATCTCTTATAACCTACATAAACTGTATAATGCTTACATGGAATGAAACCAGCATTACCTAATTGGTGTTTACATACATACAGAGGGAGAAAAAAACCTACCAAAGGCAATCACTCTAAATGTACTATCACGTACTTGTTAAAAATGCAAATATACCATAGAACTAAAATGACATGAAGAGCACTACTCATTACCTAGAAGAAAGGTAACTGGTTCTCATACAAAGTTAAGCTGGCATCAATCACCCTCGTCACAATGGCTTAGAAAAGCATCAGGTTTCCAGTAGAGAAACTATTCTAGGAAAGTCAGTCAATCTTGTGAAAGTTTCACAGCTGTAAAACCAGGCTAAGACTACAACGACCATGAAATCTGAGGAGATCAGATGAACCAGTAGATTCCCAGCCATAACGTGAGACGGGAAGGTCCTCATGCAGCATATGCTCCCTGGCTCCGGGAAAGCTTCGTGTGCATAATACAGAAGTAGTTGAGAAAGGAAACTGGAGATGCTCAGCGGTTTCCATTGTGTCCTAACTGTTAAACTTCAGGGATGGTGTGATCCATCAGGCTTTTCATAATGCTTGGCGCCATCCGTTTAATAATATGTTCAAAGATAAAAGCAGGCATGATTGTGACGGTAACTACAGTCCCAGATGTTGATAGTATGTCTGCAATTTGAGAGTCCTTCAATCCAATGACGTTCTGGCCGTTGATCTCACAGATGTTATGTTCCGTGAGAAGACCGTTTCTGGCTGCAGAACTATCTTTCACTATGGATGTTACTTTCCCATTTTTAAAGATAAAGCCAACGTTTCCAGTACTGTCCTTATGCATAGTAATTGTCCGCTCAAAAGGCCTGTCACGAATGGTCATTGTGATCTTCTCTCCAAAAGCCTGTTTGAGCACCTTGTGAGCTTTATCAGAGCTCCAGCCTGCACAGTTTTCACCATTGATCTGGAGTACCTGGTCGCCAAATCTCAAACCAACCAATGAGGCTGGAGAATTTGCCTGGACTAGCTGAACAAATATACCATTATCTATTGATTTAAGCCTGAGTCCAATTTTTCCATCTTGATCCTTACATAAAATATCATGTTTGTTTGACCCAGTTCCTCTAGATTTTCCCTAGAAAACACAAATGTTTACAGCTGGAGTCTCCATGTGGAAACAATTAGTGTTTCCCAGCATAAAAATAATGTTCACTGATAAAAAACATTCAAAACAATAAAGGCCATCGATGATATCCAGAAAACACAAACAGAAATACTTTCACAATATCTGGGATTGAGTTAGCCAAAACACAACCGGATGTTTCTGGTTTCATCCACTCATATCCCCACAATGTCATGTGGAATTTTGTATGCAATGGACCGAGATAATCACAGGAAAATTGGTTTTGGAGAAAAGCAAAGTCTTTTCATTAGGCAAGTGCATAAAATGTCATTTATACAAACAGAAATACCATGTTTGTTTGCCGCAGTTCCTCTAGCTTTCTAACTAGAAAATACAAATGTGTAGAGTTTGTGTCTCCATGTTGAACCAATTAGTGTTTCCCAGCACAAAGTTAAATGTTCCCTGATTAAAAACATTCCAAACAATAAATTCCATCGATAATACCCCGAAAACACAAACAAAGAGACTTTCGCAATATCTCAAATTGAGTTAGGAAAACACAACCGGATATTTCTGCTTTCATCCAGTCATATCCGGACAAAGTGGTGTGGAATTCATATTCAATGGACGGAGAAAATCAGAGTAAAAATGGTTTTGGAGAAAAGCAAAGTCTTTTCGTTAGCCAACTGCATAAAATGCCATCTGTACAAACAGAAATATGATGTTTGTTTGCAGCAGTTCCTCTAACTTTCTCCCTAGAAAATACGAATGTGTAGAGCTGGTGTCTCCATGTGGAACCAATTTGTGTCCCAGCACTAATTAAATGTTCCCTGATAAAAAACATTCAAAACAAGACAGTATGTCGATAATATCTGGAAAACACAAACACAGAGGCTGCAGCAATATCTGGGATTGAGTTAGCCAAAACACAACCGGATATTTCTGGTTTCATCCAGGCATATCCGGACTAAGTGTTGTCCAATTTGTAGGAAATGGACTGGGCAAATCACAGTAAAATGGTTTTGGAGAAAAGCAAAATCATTTCGTTAGGCAAGTGCATAAAATGTCATCTATACAAACAGAAATACCATGTTTGTTTGCCGGAATTCCTCTGGATTTCTCCCTAGAAAATACGAATGTGTAGAGCTGGTGTCTCCATGTGGAACCAATTAGTGTTTCCAAGCTCAAAATAAGATGTTCCCTGATAAAAACATTCAAAATAATAAAGTCCATCGATAATATCCAGAAAACACAAACACAGAGGCTGTAGCGATATCTGGGATTGAGTTAGCCAAAATAAAACCGGATATTTCTGGTTTCATAAAGTGATACCGGGACAAACTGTTGTGGAATTCGTATGCAATGGACCGAGAAAATCACAGTAAAAATTGTTTTGGAGAAAAGTAATGTCTTTTCATTAAATAAGTGCTTAAAATGTCATCTATTCAAACAGAAATGTCATGTTTGTTTGCCGCAGTTCCTCTAGCTTCCATCCCAGAAAATATGAAAGTGCAGAGATGGTGTCTCCAGGTGGAATCAGCTAGTGTTTCCAAGCAAAAAATTAATGTTCCCTGATAAAAACATTCAAAACAATAAAGTCCATCGTTAATATCCAGAAAACACAAACACAGAAGCTGTAGCCATATCTGGGATTGAGATATCCAAAACACAACTGGATATTCCTGGTTTCATTCAGGCATACCGGACAAAGTGGTGTGGAATTCATATACAATGGACCGGACTGAGAAAGTCACAGTAAAAATGGTTTTGGAGAAAAGCCAAATCTTTTCAATAGGTAACTGCATAAAATGTAATCTATAAAAAAAGAAATGTCATGTTTTTTTGCCGCAGTTACTCTAGCATTCTCCCTAGAAAATACAAATGTGTAGAGCTGTTGTCTCAATGTGGAACCAATTAGAGATTCCCAGCAGAAAATTAAATGTTTCCTGATAAAAAAACTTCAAAACAATAAAGTCCGTTGATGATATCCGGAAAAAACAACCACAGAGGCTGTAGCAATATCTGGGATTGAGTTAGCCAAAACAAAACCAGATATTTCCGGTTTCATCCAGTCATATCCAGACAATGTGGTGTGGAATTCGCATGCAATGGACCGAGAAAATCACTGTAAAATGGTTTTGGAGAAAAGCAAAGTCTTTTCGTTAGGCAAGTGCATAAAATGTCATCTATACAAACAGAAATATCATGTTTGTTTGCAGCAGTTCCTCTAGCTTTCTCCCTAGAAAATACGAATGTGTAGAGCTGGTGTCTCCATGTGGAACCTATT